>NW_005842044.1:2017902-2043847 GCF_000455745.1 Alligator sinensis
GCGAGGCAGCTCCTGGAGCTGGATGAAGGGCGAGAGGCCAGCTTCAGAGCTCGGTGTAGGATCACACTTCTTCCTGCCCGTGTTCCTGGTGAGCACAGCTGATCTTAGCACCGCCGTGACACTATTTCCTAAATGGGTCCTTGCAGGTATATCCCCTCCTTCTACCCCTAGCTGACAGGGTGCTACCAGGGTGCCCAGCATCATGCCACCGCCTGGCCTTCAGTCACACAGCTGCCTCAACAGCTGGGAAGCAATGGTCAAAGTGAGGAGCTGACCGAGACCCCTGCTTGCTAGGAGCGAAGTCGCTCGGCTGCTGCTGGAGAACCATCGAGTACATGCAGCTGTGAGACACGCAACTCCCTCCGTATGGTCTTCAGTTCTGGGTGGATGGGAACAATCAGCTCCTTTGGACATCAGATGCATCATTTTCCGCTCCGCCGTAGGACTAGTCTTGCACCTCTTTCTCCAGCCCTGCTGCTAGTTACAAGGAACCCGTCACAGCCGGTCTCAGGGACACCTGGCCTGCTGGGGGCAAGTGGTGGATTAGCTTCAACTTCACACACCAAGCATTGGACCCGTGTCCTCCCAAAATTCCCCGATTAGTGACTACGCCGCTGGGTTGGCACAATTAGGCTAGAGGCAGCTGACAGGACGTGTGCTGTACTGCTTCACCTCACAGGGCACGTTACAGTCAGTCTGAAGCAGGAGGTAACCCGACGGTTGCTTCACACGCAGAGGAAGCACGATGGTGTTGTGGACCCTTTCCATGACCGGCAAGATCTGGCTTCAAGTCATCACCCAACAAAACAAGGTGCATTAATCCTGCCATTTTTATAGCCACGTACACACACACACACACATATAGTCCTAAACCTCTTCCCCCTGTCCTGCCTAAGTCCAACCCTTGACTTTCCCTTACTCTACCTTTCTTTGATGCTCCCAACGCCTCATCGGTCTCCGTACCCTACCAGCCGTCCTGTTCTCACCAGGCTGAAGCTTCTGAAACACCCCGAGACACCGCAAGCACAGCTCCGTCCAATTTCAGCATCTACTCCCCTGGCAGAACAAGGGCTGGCAGCCTGGCCTTTCACCAGGACAGGGGCATCCCCACGTTGTGAAGCCCATTCAAGCAGCCTGCAAAGAAAAGGAGCTTCCTAAAAGGCAGGGACAGCTCTGAAAAGCTGTCACCTTAGTCACACCGCCACTAAAACTGGATGCAGCAACATGGTCTGAGCAAAGGAATCGCACTGGCCTGGAAACCAGCCGCTGCTGGGCATACACCAATGTAAGCAACGATGCAGCCCGTGTTCAGTGCACCATGAAAGGCCCCTGCCCTTCTCCTGCCTGGTGCTCTGGGGCAGCAGACTCTGAAATACCGGGCAGCGTAAGCAGCAGTTGCAACCCAGATCCGCTTTAATAAATATCAGTGGCTTGTGCACATTCAGCTGAGTACGCAGCGTGCATCATTCATTTGGCTGCAACGAGGCCGGCTAACAGGGACAGGACAGAGCACCGGGGAGTCGGGAATCCCTCCGGCGAAGCACCCGTATTGCCCTAGATGCAGGTTGGGTTAAGGGCTGCTGTAGAAACAACCAAGAGGATTCAGTCAGGCTAAAGACTGGATCGCTCGTGCGAAGGTAGGGTCCCGGTGGAAGTTCTGCCTGTCAGATGGCTACGCAAAGGCCAAGGGGCTACTGCCATTTGCAGATGCCCGGTTAGCCCAGACGTTTGCACCTGCCCACAATATCCAGCTCATTTCTCACGTGGGCTTTGGAACATGGATTTGAGCCTCCCGCCTGGAGGAAAGAGAGGAAATTCAGAGCCAAGATTGAAGAGCCTGCCTTTTAACCCTACCTCAGCCCACAGCAGCCAGGCACCAGAGACCAACAAAAAACATCCTGTCGCTGAGTCAAAGCCTTTGTACCGGGATGCCATGCAAACCAACTCTCCCTTCTGCTAAGAGAAACGCCCACCCTTCTCAAGGGCTGCATTAAATCAGCTTAATTGATAGCTTATTCCCATGAATGACTACCCCTGCCCTGGCCCAGGGAACATTAAGGTATGTCAGGTTGGGAGGAAGATGGGCCCAGAGCTCCCTGATCTGTGCAGTGTCATGGACTTAGATCCAAGGAGACGATCAGCCCTGCAAGTGATGCACCCCACCACGAGCCTGTCCCCAACTCCTCTCACATAGCATGGGATGAGGATATGAAGGCTGGGGAAGCAGCCTCAGCAAGAACATTAATGTTAGGTGAGGGGGAATACGTTTCCTGTTAATGAAACAGGCCACGGATCTCATCTTTTGCTTTAACGTACCACTAGATCGTGCATAACCACTTACGAACACTATCCGTGGAAGGTGAAGAGCCCAGATGGGAGTCTATAAGGTTTTAAAGGTCCTTATCATCTGCCAAAAGATGCTTTGGCTGGCACGTCACCTGCTGCACTGCTTGGTTCATGAGGGTCTCTAATGACAGGCATGGACCACAACTGCCTGCCTGGGTCAAGACACAAATCCGGCCACCCCAGCGCCCCGTCTCGTGGTGGAAGCTTTTGCAGCTGGTCGGTGCTCTGGGCATCTACCTCTCCTACCTGTGCTTCCCAGCGGAGCTCAGCAGCTGCATTCCCGAATTGCTGTGGGCAAGTCTCCTGTAGCAGAGGCAGACCAGAGTCTGGGAAGATCAGTGACTGTAGTAGAGGAAAGAACGCAAGAAACCCAGACGGGCAAACACACGAGGCAGAGGCACCAACACCCGAGTACTTGCTGGATCCAAAGAGGAGGGAGCCAATGAGCGGCACCATAAGGAATCACAGCCTCAAGAGATCTCTTAACTAATCCCGGGCAGGGCGCGGGGAAGGGTGAGAGCAGCCTAAGATACCAGGCAACAGCAGGAAACTCCACATCCCAGCTCTGCCAGCCCTCAAGCACACACAGGGGAAGCCAGTAGTTCATGGGGTTGAGGTGTTTCTCCCCAAGCTCTTTAAAGGGAGAACTTTTAACAGATCTACTTAAAAAGGAGTTAAAAGTACAGCCTGAACTGGCGCCAAGAGCTGTTCCCAGTGCTTGTAATAAGGGGAGAGATGATTTCTCCTTCCGACAGTGGAAGAGACTGAACTGGAGCGAGGAAGGCGGAGAGAGGATACCTGCGCAGCGACTGAGTCCCTCCCGCGGGGCCGGCGTGAGGGATTCTCAGCGAGGAAAAGCCTGCTGCCATCACCAAGCCACAGTGGAGCTGGCTTGCTTTGCTATCAAGGCCGTGCACAGCAGAGGGAGGCTCCCAGAGGGGAGGACGAACACGAGCCAAGCCCGGACTGCACGATACAGAGCGGGCAGGTGGGGGCCACGTGGGAGGGGTTTTAAGTGATCCAATCTTCTGTGACCTCGTGCATGGGGAGGTGGGAAAGAGATGTTGAAGGATGCGCTTGGCTGGAGGAGGACCCTGCTTCCCTGGAGCAGGGCACGGGATTAGCCACCTCTGTATTTACAAGGCCCTCCAATGCGGGGCTCCACCTAGCTTCCCTCCAGTCCATTCTCTTTAAGCAAACACACTCCATTGCTTCCCATTATCCATGGCTGCGTTACAGACCGACTATCAAGTACTGCCAGGAACAAGTTGGGGGGAGGGATATTTCAGGTCTATTTTAAATAGGATATGGGGAGGGGGAGGGTTGGAGGTTTGAGGAGGGGGGAGAAGGCCTTACTGAAAAGTGCATGCTTTCGTTCCGAGGTACCAAGGGCCAGGGGTCCCCGTCCCATCCCATCCCATTCTCAGGTGGGGAGAGCAGAAGTCTTCACAGGCCCTTCCCACTCTCCTGGGGGCTGCCCCTCAAGTAGCCAGTGACTGAATGTTCTTGAGCATCTCCTCGAAAGCCTCCCGGGAGGGCGCCTCGGCGTTCTGGAACGCGACCTTGATCCGGCTGTAGAGGCTGAAGGATTTCAGCTCCAGCCAGATGAAGCCGAAGCGGTCGTCGTCGAACAGGATGAAGGCCCCCGGCGTCCGCTCGGGGCTGGTGAAGCCGTGGCCGGCGATGAGCCCCGTGCCGTAGAAGCTGGAAAAAGCAGAGGAGAGGGGAAGGCAAATATTGCAGCTACTAGTGCTCCTGACGTGGGCTTCTACATAGTCCCTGCAGACGAGGGATCTCCAGCCAGCACGTGCTGCTGTTGAGGAAGATCCAGCCATCCCAGAAAGCACCTGGCCACTTGTGCCATGCAATGTGGGGTGGGATGTTTCACCTCCTAACCTTGCTGCAGAGCACGAGCCCACTGCTTCACAAACCTCCATCTTCAAAAGGCCCCAGGGCCACAAATAAGTCGCTTGCCCCTTCCCCTGCACTCAAAGCCTGGCTGCTATACAGGACAGTGCCAGAAGTCAGGGCATGGGCGTGTATGCCAGGTCAACTGCCTGATATTTCTGCAGCTAGAGGCAACACCTAGCTGAGGGTGGTGTTCTCACAGTCCCCAAGAATCACCCCAGACAGGACACTGAGTGGGGGCCTGTGCCTGGCAGGGTCATACCTGTGGGGACATGCTCAAGTAACCACGCAATTAAGAGGGAAAGGACGGGTGTAGGTCAGAGGGAGTTCACTGGTGTTCAGGGAGGTGATCAGTCATGACCTACAGCAACACTGGTTGCAATAAGACCCTGGTGGCTTCAAGGGAGGAGAGGGGGCTGAGGGCCAAGGAGACTTGGCCAAGGGTCCTCTGCTGGAGGACCAAGTCCAACAAGGGGCACAGCTCACAGGTTCAGACCACTCCCTGCCCACTGACCATTCGCAGCACCACAGGGGCCAGACACACAGGCTTGGAGCAGAGTTGAGGGGGGAGAACACAGCACGTCTCCCTGGTCCTGGCAAGCAAGTGCCAAGCCTCATGCCGAGAGGATCCCAAAGAATAAAGCACAAGGGGCTGATGGAAAAAGCAAAAGCCGCAGGGGTCAAATGATGGAGGCGACCACAGCTTAGGGCCCGATTGTAGCAGGACTGGCGGCAGCACAGAAGCGGCAGCTCAGTATCCAGCAGGAGCAACCACAAATCATGGGACATGGAGCAGTCGAGGAAAACGAATGAGACCAGACGGCACAAAGGAGCCGGGAGCTCACCGGCAGGCAATGCACACAGCAAGTGCGCAGGGGGAGGTCGGGACTAGCTTTGGGCAGCTCTGCAGCTCTACTCAACCAGGGGCGGGGAATTAACCCCAAACCTCACTTACCACATTCGGCAGGTCCGGGGGTAATCCTTGTTCCGCGATACGACTCCCAGGGGCAACACGAAAGGCTGTGAAGCTGGCTCTGAGCCCTGGGCTGCAGCCCCTGCTCTGTCCGCTGTCTCTTCGGCTCCTGCGTCTCCTTCCTGTGCAGGCTGCTCCGCTTGTGGCGTGGCGCTCTGCCGGGAGCAGCCTGCACCCTCCTCCTCCTCCTGCTGCTGCTCCCGGCGCACTTGCTCCTGGACCTCGAGGATGATGCGGGACAGCTCGTTGAAGTTGTGCTGGTTCTCAATGTCAGGCAGCTGGATGGGGTGCAAAAGGTCTATCTCCACAGTCTGCTGACCAGCTGGGATGTTGGGATCACCCTGGAGATGGGAAACAAGGGACAGCCGCCACAGTTCAGGGGAAGGACGTGACGGGGCAGAGTTCCTACCAAAAGCTCCCACGTGCCCTGGGGAGTTCGCTCACGAGCCTTATGTTGGCGTTAACCCATTCCATCGCTGCCTCCCTGGCTGGCTAACCCAAGGGCCCAACCATTTCATGATCCCTGCATTCAGCTACTACACCAAAGCCCCACCTGGATGTGGAGGTTTTACCCTAAACAAAAGGCCAAGTCTGCAAGACGCAAGAACAAAGTGAGACAACTGCACGCAGTCATCCTTCCACGCTGGGGGAAGGAAGGGTTCGCCAGCCACAGCTATCTGGGACATCTCCAACAGGCCTAGGTCTTCTGCAAGGGTCTGCTAGAGGCTTAGACAGAACGGAGCCAGTTAGGGCCATTTGGGAGAAAGAGGAAAGCAATTCAAGCCAGAAGGAATTTGTGATCAGGAGAAAGTCTGCAGACATATTTTAGCTCCTCTGAGAGCACAGGATTCTGGGGCCTTTCCCCAAGGGAAGAGCCACTCAAGCTGCATGTCCCCAAGCTACAGGAAGGTTGTCAGGTCGAAGGATGAATGATTAAACCTGCTCCTACCAGCCCCGAGGTAAACCAGTCGGGCCAAGACAAGTAACTGCATCCCAGGAAATCAGCTGTCTCCTCCTATCTGTGGCCTAGAGGGCAGGGTGGGAGAATGCAATGCAACTCTCACGACAAGGCAACAAAAACACAAAAGAAAGGCCAAGAAAGAGGGGCTAGACCACTCACTGTTATTTTTGTCCCCTTGGCTTTCTTCCCATGAAAACTCAGCATGATGATCTCAAGGCCGTGGCTCCCGTACGTCCCTTTGAAGAGGCCTGGCTTGATGAGGTCGTCGGGGCTGCTCGGAGGGAGGTAGATGCGTCGGTACGTCAAGCAGTTGCTGTGGAGGAGAAGGGACAGGCAGGTTGCAAGTGGATGCTGGAGCACCAAGCTTTCCAGGAGAACTTAGACTACAATCTCCTCCTTCTGCCAGCCTGGTACCTCACCGAGGGGGTCTTTGCAAATGAACTGCTGGTTGAAAAGCACAGCGCTTGTGATGAACGCACCCATCCCATACCCTAAAAGGGGTCAGTCTGGCAAAAATCTGTTGGCCCGTGAGGTATGGCAGTGGCACTCCAACCAAAGCCACCCTGGCTTTCTTGAAAGTCCCAACATTACCAGAGGGCAGCTTATCGCAGTGTCACCTAAAGCAACAAACTTCTGAGAGCGACTCCCACCTCTTTAAAGAGAGAGAGAACATAGGGGTCACGTGATTTGTGTTTAGTTGCAGTATTATACACTTTCCTTACCAATTAGTAAAAGCTGATGCCCTGTCGGGATGACGGACAGTGACTCAGAGTTAAACAAGTGATTCAAAGGCCTCTCTCACTGACACGGAGCCATTGGAGGGACCCAACATAGTCTCATCAGTTATCCTCATTACATCCAGCATTGCCACTCTTACTGGAAGGCACCTCCCATACAGTGGTCCAGAGCCTACTGCAGTAGAGTCCAAACCTAAAGCAAGGCTTGGGCAATGCCATCAATCTGATAACACACTTTGCAAGAGTCTACGGCTATTAGGGGTAACTGTTTTCCATGGAGGAAAATACCATCTGTATAAAAGACAGCAGAGCTCCCTTAGACAAGAGTCCAGACAACGGCAAGAACCATAGTGCTGAGAGACATGGCAAGTTATCGGTAAAGAAGAGAACGATTTGGGGACGCGGCAGCATTTTGACACCCCCCAGCCTGACTTTGAGAGAGAAAAAGCAGGGCCCTTACTCATACTGGCTGGTATAGATGAACTTCATCAGGATAAGCTCTTGCATGTGCTCATGGAAGATGTCTTCCAGCGTCCGGCCCCATTCCTCCCTCAGCCACGTCCGGAATTCCTGCAAGACGCACACAGAGGAGGGGCACGTGAAGCCAGCAAGTTTGCAAACTGCTTGCGAGCAAGCTTACAACGGGACTGTGAACCCACCTGGAGCACACCACTCTACACCTCAGAGGGTCAGCCAGGAGAAAGGGAGAACCTAGTGCACAGCAAGAGAGGGGCACAGATGTAAAAGTGCCTTGCCTGAAGCCTTGTCGAAAGGTAAATTCCTGGACCCTGCCCCAGGGCATGAGGCACAGCAGAATGAGCACAGCAAGGAGATTTCCAGATGTGCCAAGGGATTCAGAAGCACAAGTCCCATAAACATAGGACTTGCACACCTAAATCCAAAGTAAACAATCCAAAATAAATAAATAAAAACTCTCCCCCAGGATGCCTCAATATTAGCTCTGAGAAGCAAAGCCTTGGAGAGGAGTTGCAATGGGGCGACAGCTGCTTATCTCCCGATGACGTGATTCTACCAAGCAAGAGTCCAACCCTGCAATCCTTCTCCTAAATATAGATCCACCAATTCCCATCAGAGGAAATTCTGTGATGGGTTTGAAAGGGACTCGACAAATTCACGGACAACAGATCTGTTAATAGCTATTATACAGAACAGTCAGGGATGCATGCTCTGGCATCTCTAAACCAATGATGGAGGAAGTGCCAGGAAAGCCTTCCCCAGATGTTTGCTTTTGTATCCTGACAGCATGTGATTTGAGTTGCCCAGCTGCCGCATTTTATTAGTAATCCCGTATCATAAAACAAGCCTTAAAATCCTTTCATCTTGGCGGGCAGCAAAAAGCAGCCCTGTTTATTATGCTAAGAGGACAACGAGCTATAGCGTTAAGTGCAAGTATAATGTAATGTTATGCCACGTAGGATCAAACCCATTCGCATAAGCAACAGAAACCTCAAGTTACCAGCATCTTGCAAGTGGTCTAAAGGGTACAAAGCCTGCTGCTTATGTCAGATCAGGCCACTGAAAAGCAACCCGCCCTGTCTGATACAGCGCAGTAAGAGCAAGCACCCGTAGGGCCAAATCCTTCTATGCGGTGGAAAATCAGAGGGAGCCGAGGACTGCTCAGCACCTGGCAAGACTAGACTCAGCATACGGCTTAAAACAGCTCTGCTGCCATTCCATTTTGAAGAGGAACCACAAACTATGCACACAGTGTAGAAAGGCAGGATGAGCCAGCGTGACACGGGGGTATTACATGGATGTCCCATAAGGTAACTGTGGGGTGGGAATGCCGTAGCAGCAGGAGAGATCAATGCAGGGGTCCTTAAGGCACGTGTGGGTGTCCCCTTCCTATCAGGGGCATAAGGGCCAGGCGGAGGCTGCAGCCAATCTTCGGCAGGAGGATCAATTTGCTCCACTTTAATTTCAGACCACAAATCATTTCTATCCATTAGGGGAGCTCCTAGGACAACAATTAGTCCGCAACAAACAGATACGCGATAAATTATACACAAGCTGGAGTCAAACAGGCTGTTCTTCAAGTTCTGACTGTTGTCCAAGACTCGGGGCCAAGAGTGACGCTATTTCCTGCTGTCCTTTAGATGAAGTAGATGGATCCCTGACTAAGGAGATGTGCACGCCCCCACCCACCCACCCTGGTCTTTCCACCTGGACGGGTAAAGCTTTACCTCTTGCCTCCCTCCTGACATTCGATGGTGATCCGTCTGGTTGCACTTTGTCGAGAACTCATCCTTCTTCACAATCTGCAATCACCGGGGAGGGGACTTTGAGTTACACACCATAACTAGAGACTGACATGGCAATAAGGGAAAGACCACTTCAGGCAAAACATTGGCACAAGCCGCTGGATGCCGTCTCCACGAACGTGCTGCCACCACCACCCAGCAGCCCAGGCTCCACCTATACCTCCTAGAGACAGGAGAGATGCATCAAGGGCCCTTGCCCCTCTAAGTAGCAGCCCCAATCGCTGGGGCAGGTAGCTGGGAGAGGCCACTCTCCCACTTCGGAGCTGCCTTCTCCACTCACCTCCAAGAGGAGAATCTCCCTGGAAAGTCAAATCCTCAAAGTATCTCACTTACTCCTCAACGGTCCCAGTCCCCTCCTCAAAGGTCCCATCCTTGTGGCACTTGCATGGCACAGCTTAGCACCAGCACATAGAGGCCAAATTAAAATATATGTGCTCCCTGCTTTCCCCAGATAGTTTGATGCACTCCGGTGTCCCACTCTGAGCCAGGCCCCTGGAGACAGGGCTTTCAGCAGATGGGCTAACAGGACATGGTGCCCGTGTGCCATCAACCAGGTGACTGGCAAGGGCTGGGAAGTAACTCACAGCACCAGGGCAAGGATGACCACGTAGCTGTGCAGGGTATACCTCTGCAAGTAAAATCTGGTGCACTCCCATCATGACTTCCCAGGGGTCACTCTTATCCACAGGCCCAGACAAGGACCTTGGCATCTTGTGCTTACTGCGTGTGCATGTGCCCCTGCTCACCTGAATATGGCCGCTGTGGGGTCCCTTGTGGCCATACATACACTCCACGGTTGCGGAAGTCCTCTCCATGAGGTGAACCCTAAAGAGGGGCTTGAACCTCATCGGATCGTCGACGTGAGGGTCGTGAGGGGGCAGGTACATCCAGCCAATTATGAAGAAGCCATCAACCTGCCCGGGAAAAGAGGAAAGAGAGAGCGAGTCAGTCCTCCCCACACTTTGCTCGCTGCCTGGGCCCAGAGACTCTCCAGGGCAGGCAGGATGGCTCTTCTGACGGCACCAAGGGGCTGTTCTGAGCCATCAAAGGGATTCTTAGGGCTGGAAAAAACTGCTTTCTAGCGACTCAACTGCAGGCCCAGCAAGGAGGAGGAGGGGCTCGAGAGGGCTCTTTCAAGGGATTAACATTCAGGTCTCTATTACTGCAAGCAAATCAGTGCCAGATACGCTCTGGGCCCCGGAGAGAGAAATTGTGCTGAAGCTAGTCAGGCTCTAATTGGTTTGTGATGAGTCTGTGCCGGCAGCGCCTCTTGGGAAAGTGGGAGAAGGGGGCTCTATTCCCCACAATTACTGTGGCTCTGGGATAACGAATTATTTTCTGGCTCTGTTACACAGTGCCAGTAAGAGGAAAGCAGCAGCTCCCTTTTCCGAGAGGCGAGAGCGCCAGCCTCCCACCAGGAATAAAATCCTCGCCTCAACGTTACAGGCCCGGGGAGAGGAGGTGTTTTGTAAATGGAAAGATCCCCTAAAGCCGAGGAGAGCCCTCAGCTCTGCACTGCCTCTTCCCCAGCTGAAGGCTCAGTGTATAGTCAGCTAGTACCTTGGGTACCGGGGCTGCAGCAAGCATCCGTGCAAGATGCACTGCTCTCTTTGCCCACCGAGGTCCGAGCATGACAAACCCCTAAGGCCTGGTATGGGTTTCACTTACCAGCCTTGAATCTTGATAGAGGGCAGCAGCCCAGTCCCCTCAGAGGAACAAGCACAATGCCCCAAGCAGCCTGCTCCCCTACTTAGCCTCACTGTGGGTCCGATGCAAAGCCCACGCAAGGGAGGTAAAGAGGCTCCTGTTCACTTTGGCGGGTTTTGCAACAGGCCTTACCCTCAGCATCACTAGCTCCTTTTCAGGGAGGAAAGGCTTTATCCCCACAGGAAGGAGGGAAGTGCAGGCAAGCTGACACAGTCAGTCGATGCCTAGCGCCAAGCTCGTGGTTCCCGACGAGCTAGAAATGCCAGGCCCGAGACACCTCTATTCTCGTGGAGAAGTCAGGGGTCAGCCCGCACGTCAGCCCCAGCAGAGAGGGTCAGCCCATGCCCCAAAAGGTGCCTCGTGCTTCTCAGCTGCATCGAGTACTAAAAAGGCAGGCATGCAGGCTGGAGACAACTACAAAAGGAGCCAGACAGGAGCCTCAGCTCCTCTCTGCTGACTCCCACTTGACCCAGCATATTTGGAGTCTTGGACATCTTCCTAATGCAGCAGGCCAAATGCTGGCTCATGCTAATGGTGGGGGCATGAGGGATGTAAAGGAGCCCGCAGAGGACGGACTGCTGCCAGCAGCCTGCATGCAAGCCCGAGGTGCATCCAGACTCACCACCACATTGAGCAGTCCCCCGTACGGCCCAATGTCCGGCTGCCATAAGCCCAAGATATGTCGATACCGGTGCAGCACTAGGAAACGAGAGAGAGAAAGCCAGGTAGAGGGGTGGGGGTGGATGGAGGGGAAAGAGAAGCAGAGAAAGGGAGGCTGCTGTCAGACTCCACACCTTGTTGACCAACACCACAGCAAACATCTCCTTACTAGGAAACGGGGAGAGCCCCCATGCTCCTAGTCCCAAGGAGGAGTCGGTTCTGAAGACTTCATGAAAGCAGCAGGTGTCTCTCGAAGCTTGCCACAGATGTGCGGCTCCCCACATTATTCTCCCACACCGCTCTGCCCCCAGCCTAGAGCAGCAGCAGGAGTTTAATCTTTCAAGGCTTCACAGACAGTCAAGAACATCACGTGTTCCACCTGGAGCCTCGATCTCCAAGCTACCTACTTCCCCCAGACACGGACGAGAAGTTTGCAAACACCAAAGGTGAAGGGAAGGAGAAACACAGAGAAGGCAGGGGGAAGAAGTGGCGAGTGTTTGTCCAGGAGGAAATCCCCTTTCCTGTCCAGACAGATGCGACTGTCCCCACCTAAACCCCAGGGCCTCGGCATTTTCAGGACCTGGCACTCAGACACTGCAATGATCTGGACCAGAGCAGCCAGGACATCACCCAGACTGAGTGCACAGAGATTACGCATGCTCCAAAGAGCTTCAGGAGATAAATTCCTGCATTTCAGGATTTCCCTGCAGAGTCTTATAGCTGTGGATCCTCATCCTCAAGCCAGTTATGGTTTGAGTCCTATTGAAACACAAAGTCCAAGGAGGAAAGTGTTCCAACAGCAGGAAACGCAGGCGAGTCTGAAGACCAGTGCATATGGCCAGGCTGCGCCAGAGGAGCTGCATCTGGGTCAGAAGCTACTTTGGGACCTTGCACATCTCCCTGGGATGGAGCACAAGAGAGGTGCTCATCCACGATATTGAAGGCATAGCTCAGCTGAGACTTACATGTCCTACACGCTCCCCAGCTCTCTGCTGAAAAACTTCACATGTACAAAATGCTACAAGGTGTTTCTGGTCAGAGGGTTTTTGCTACTCAAGCAGCTTGCGCGGGAGGGGACAGGCCAGCGATGAGCTTCCCGCTTATGGCTGCAAACTATGGTGTCAGAGTGGCCTTGCCTACAAATCTGGAAGTTCATGGCAATTAGTTACTTTGGGTCCGTTTTGTTGTAGTGTTAAAAGTGACCCCCTCCACACACGCACCCCATCTGAAAGTGAGGCCTGAATCTGTAGGTGTTAAAAGTAGTGATGAACTACTTAAAAAAAACCAAGCGACCATTTCTACGAACTATTAGCAAAGGGCTGTGTGTGGAAGACAGCAGGAGACTTCTTCAGCCCCAACCAGCACTTGAAATGAGCTTGAACAAAACAGCCACCCACAAGATCCTGGGATGCGTCTGTACACAGAAGATAAGTGAGCAGAGCTGGCTGGACTGATCTCTCCCAGTAAGGACAGGAAGGGGGGCAGAAGCAGGGAGGCAAGGAGATAAGCAATCTTGCATCTCATCTGCACACAGAGGAATGGATAAGCCACCCCGCTGACCACTACTTGCCTCCCTGCCCCATTTGCTCCGAGCGCTGATAAAGTTAAGGACTTCCTTTTTCTTTTCTTTAGGACAGGAAGCTCAATGTCAAGTGGTTAATTATGAAACCAGAGGTTTCTCTCTTCCACCTCTAAAACTTACAGTGCTCTTACTGCCAAATGTCTTCAGCGCTGCAGCTGCAAGGGACACTAGTGCCAGGCTTTCAAGCAGCGGCAGACGGTGCTGCTTGACAAGACTGGAGGGAATGCAGCCATGGCCCAGAGTGAGCAGCCACCCAGCCAAAGCTGCCGCTTAGTCCTCCGAGGGCTCTGTTTGCTCTGGAAAAGCGGATGAGTCAGACACACACTGCCCCATGCAGCCTCGAACCCAGAGGAAAGACCCATCCTCTTTCCAGCTGCAGGGGAATCCAAGCAAGCAGGCAGGCCAACGCTCCCCGTGCCCTCCTGCACGACAGGCAGCTTTTGTAAGCTGCTCTTCAAAGCTGCACAAGTCTCCAAATCAGGGGAACAGGAACAGAGCATCTGAGAACAGCCTGCAGCTCGAGCAACATGGAAACCTGACTGCAGCCTTCCCTACCTCGTGCCTTCTGCAGCCCCCAAGAGACATCTCTGTGGGCTCTGGAGGGAGCCGTGCTTTCTCACAGATGTTTCTGGGAAAGTGCCAGCAAACAGCAGAGAGCAGGAGCAAATCTCCACGTAGACACTTGGCTTCCTTGCCTGAGCCCGAAGCCCACTCGCTATCCCATCAAGGGCTTGGGTCCCACAGGTGGTGCAGGAAGCCGCTTTGCAGCAGTGTTGCTGACCCCCTAAGCCTCACGGGGCTTAGCTGGTGCATCCCCTGCAATCGGGCACAAGCCTGCCAGCTCCCCACAAGTCTCAATGGATGCAGCATGTGGCTCTTTCCCCTCACAAGCCCCCTCTGTCCTTTGGGTTTCTGCCTTCTGTCCCAACTCCCAGGAGGAAGGGGACAAAGAAAATCCTGAACAAAGGGTCTCTCCTCCTTTGGGATTTGGCCTCTTTTCCCATCCCCCTCCCTAACCAGGGGGATGTCCCTGGATGTCCCCTCCTGGCTGTTCTGAGTCAGGTTCAGTTTCATCAGCCTCGGAAAAAGCTGCCACTGGCCTGGAAGGGTGATCGGTAGGGGCGTGATGACTGATCCACGCACCCAGACAGCTCATGCTGCTAATTACTAGCAACTGCTGGCTCCAAGAAGATACACCTGTGCCTTTTGGCTGTGCTGTGCCCTTTGCAAGGGCCTGCACATAGCCAGGAGAGAGGATAGAAGATAGAAAGGGAGAGTGAAAAGTGCTTGTGTGCAAGGGTGAAGGTGTTATGCGGGGGGAGAGAGAGGCTACATTTCCCAGTGACATCCGAGTACAAAACAAGTAACACTGAACAAGTCCACACAGTGAAATCAATGCAGCTGGCACACTTCACCAAGAGCATCGCAGCTGACGTCATTAGAAAGGATGTCATTAGAACCCAGGGATGCTCTCTGGATGGAGAGCCAAGTACTTGAGAGGCCGTGAATTTTAACTGCATGTTCATCCATCCACCAGCTGCACGATCAGAGCGAGATACAGATAACAGATGCTGCAGATTTCGCCGTACAACTCCAAACCTCGCCAGTGAGGGGGGCTGGGCACGAATGGGGGAGCGCTGAATCAATGACTTGTTTTGAGGAAAGAGGCATTAGACACCAGTCATTTGGATGACAGCAACAAAGCAAGCCAGGGAGGTAATGCTTTGCAAATGCATCGATGGAGCAATCCTGATCGTGTCACTCCCACCCAGCTGGGAATCGGCGCCGGTGCCTGCACCCAGCAAAGCACCTGAAAACAGGACCACCAAGTGGAAGCTTTCCACTGCTCTTCACTCGTTCCAGCTCATGCAAAAGCTGTCAGCTGATGGGCTAGCACAAAGCCTACTCGTTTCACTCCAACTCAACTGCCGCCTTTGGTGTGGGTGAGTCCATAGCATCCATGCCACACGTTAGCACATGCCACAAAACGACGATCCCAACCGGAGGGTTAGCAACCCCAGCCTGAATCACCCTCTTCCACCAAACCATACCCTACCACCAAAAGAACAGCCCCCAAGTACCAACCAACACTGGCTTCTTTGATCTAATTGACAAGCTAGACTGAAAACCCCACCAGGCTCCAGAAAACACAGTGTTAAGATCTGGGAACGCTGCTACTCTTCTCCCTGCAGGAAGAGGAACGCAGAGCACCAGGCCATATTGGGTCCGGAGGTCATACCAGAAGGTGCAATGGCAGTGGTAGTCTCTAAAAGATTGCTCGTGGGAAGAGGCAGCAACCCACTGGACAATTATTGTAGGTAGCGAGATGCTTGCAAGGCACCTGGAGTGTCCCGGGGGCTACCAGCAGACTTTACAAATCTGCACCTGTTTAGGCATCAAAATGGAAATCGAACCAGATCCCCAGTGCTCGCTCCCATGTTTCAGGCACTCTCCAGAAGCCTCCCTTTGTTAAGGCTAAATAGAAAATAATAATTCAAGGCTCTGTTTTACAGGGAAAGGTGGGACCAGAGAGGCACTCCCTCTATACAAGCAGTGCATGCGTTTCTAGCGGCGACCCACAGGGCTGCCGAAATGTAGCAACCCCCCAGCCAAGTTATAAGGGAGAGGAGAACTGCAGAGAAGCTGCAGAACAGACAGCCCCATCTAGGAACATGGGAGTTACAACTATAGGCCTTGAAGGGACCTCGGGGGCCCCTTAACCTAACCCCCCCACCCCTCCCCACACACACACAGATGCAGGCGGCACTATTCCCACATGGTTACAGGCTGGCCTTTGCTTGCATGCCGCTAAGGGAGCCCCTGAAAATCCTCTTTATTGGCCCTTCTGGATGAAGATTTCTAGAGCCCCCTCATGTCACTGCTGGGGCTGGAGAATGCATTAAGGGCAATGCCAAATGCGCTCACCTCTCCTTCATAAGCATGTTATCTGTGCAGCACACCCAGGTCCCAGGAAAGCCTCCCCAGCCCTTGCCCAGTTAGTTCCCAACTGCACACGCCACATACAGGATGCCCGACTAGCTCAAAGGAGCCATAAGCCTGAAACCGGCTGCTTGACCTAAGCTGCCACCTTCTAGGGTTGGGACTAGCAGCCTGAGAAAGGAGAGATGGGAAGAGCAACCAGCTCCGCTCGCTCCACCCAAGCCACCCCCAGGGGAGCCTGTGGAAGTCACTTCACACTCCATGCAGCGTCTGGCGTGTGCTCGGTGCGGAAAGCGTAGGTGACACAAGGTACGTACGGCAGGTGTAAACATCTCTGTACTCCATGTGCTCGTAGTCGGGAAGGATTTTCATAAAACGCCCCGACTTCACTCGCGGGTTTATACCTGAACAGACACAGCAGGGTAAGTACCAGCGCATGCCCTTCTCCCCTCCGACCGCCCCGTCACCTCCGTTTGAACTGGAATCAAACACACAGGAAAGCCAAGTTCCTCCTGGATGTTGCTGCTGGGGAAGATGTACGGCAGCTGAAAGCCTACATGCCCCAGCCAGAGCCCGATGTGGAAGGGTGAGCCATGGCAAATTTAGCACGGCGCTGGGGCTCTCGTAAGCAACTCGGATACCAATTTAACCACAGTATTCACAAATACTGAGTGAAATCTAATTCCCTTCCAACACTCCCAAATCTAATTCTCTCCCAATCTAATTCTCAAGAGCAACCATTCCCACAGTCTCTCTGCATCCTACAAGACTCTTGAACCCAGGTAACTTATCCAAACACCAGGCCAAGGCATTGTTCCCCCACCCCCCAGCGTGCCCTCCCAGACCTCAGGTCTAGCTTTATTTCCAGTCTTCCTGGTAAGGCACGTTCATTGCTCATCCCAACAGTGCTCAACCTCCAAGCCTTTGGGGCTGCCTCTTACCAGGTGGGGAGCACCAGTAATTGCTGCTCTCTTGCTGCCAAGTTTGCAGGCTGTGGAGAGGTCTGTGAGCCAGATAGCATGGCCCTGTGCACTAGACTGGGCTGGCGTGGAAGGTCAATCCAACCAGATGCAGGTGTGCAGGGCCAGGCCAGCACACTGGATCGCACCCAGACTGTCCCTCTGGTATCCAGCCTGCAGACCCACCCCATGCCACTTATCCAGCCCATGGAGTGATAAATTTGGGCACCGCTGGTTTACTCGTTCAGGGCTGAATGCTGCCAGTAGTCTCAAATCAAATTCTGCTGCAAAGAGAGACTTCTACAGGAAACCCAAGAACGAGGCCACACTCTCTCAAAAGGACCAATGGGTTTGCAAATAGAGAAGCCCACTGCATACGAAGAGACTGCAAACCCAGGCGAGGATGTGGAAAGACAGAGGAAGCTGCCCAACCATCTGACTGCGCAGGGGTGTGGAGTGACTGCACCAGCCAGAATATGATTGCCTGACAAGTATGTGGTAAGAAAGAAATCCATCCTGTATGGAGGGAATGAAGCCTGCACTCCACAGCTAAAAGCATTACATGCTAATCTTCATCAATGAGCCAATGCAATGGAAAGAAAATTACACAGGTTAAGAGAAGCAGCTCTACAGCTTAAAACAAAAAAGGCTAGCAAGGGGAAGAGAGAATGTCAAAAGCAAAGATACATGAACAGGATTGTACCGGGGGCATGACAGACACGTCAGCTTAGAAATAATTGACATTTTGATTAATGTGAACATACCACAGGATGCCAAAAGAGTCTGAAGGGTTCGTGAGATCTCTCTGTAGAGATGTGGAGAATGAATAACCTTGAACCAAGCTGTATGGGCTGTGAGGGAAAGGGGCAGCAGCATTCCCATTGTACAGACAAGAAAACTAAAGGCACAGACACGATGGCAAAGTGGACACAGCCAAGTTATTGTGGGCCCAGCACGAGGTGGTTGGAACTCGGGAGCTCCTGGCTCCCGGCACAAGGGTCAATGCAGTAGGCCACTCACTGCCTCCAGGTATCAGTTTGTGTAACACACCTGTCTCTCCAGGGAGTGCAAAACCCACACTTCATTTTTTGTGACCTATGAACCTAAACAGTTCAATGTTTCCAGTTTCCAAAGACCTTCTTATGAAGAACCTAGAAACTTCAGTCCAAGCACTGCAGAGAGAGGTGTCACCAATTCTTCCTAGGGACAGTACCATCCTCAGAGAGGGATTCAGTGAGAACAATAAAGTCTGAATGTAGGAACCACCTCCTCCAGGCAGCTAGCCTTACAGCTAGGGCCAGCTCCCTCCCAGCTCCTGTGACCTTCTGACTATAAGGGGTCAAAATTTAACAACACCAATTTTAGCAACGCCAAAATTTAGCAACAAGAGGCAGCTTGGTCTGGAAAGCATCGGACTTGAGCACTGTCACTCCATTCTGGGCATGGCTCCTGACCGGCTTTTGCTCTACATGGTGCAAAGCAGGTACGACACAGCCATACTGCACAAAGCACTCGCCCACGCCATAATGGAGGGGTTGGAAACAAATACTGATGCTTCTGTACAGGTCAGCAGCGAGTCCCCTTCCATAGCAGGTAGTGGGGAGAGCATCTCCCTACCCTGCTCTCTCTCTCATGATGCTGTAGATGTTCCACAAAATCATTTTGCCCACCTTCCCCCATGAGAAGTCAATGCACTCTGGAGCCGTCATGGTAGACAGGAGGTGGTGGGTTTAGGGAAAGAGAGTGACATTTTGCTTCCTAGGCCTGTGGAAAACTGAACCCACATCTGATGAATACAGGTCACCTGCTAGTCAGATGTGAAAGGAGCAAAGCAGCCGAAGACAGATACCTTTGAAAAGGTCTAACAAATTAAAGGCTCCAAAGAGCCAGGTGAGAAGAGCAATTGCCAAGTGCTAAACCTGCCAGCCAGCCACAAACTAATAACCCAGTCCTGGAAATCCTCAGATCTCCTGTTTTTTTCCTGTTAAGGGGGCAGAAGGGGGTCAGAGGCATTCCAGTTTTTGGCATCTGATGATAAATAAAATATAAAATGAAACTCATTACAGCTTTCCAAGGGAAGCCTCCGTGACAAAATACTGAAAGTCATTTCAAACTTCTTCTGTTGCCCAAGTTATAAGATCTGGTGTAAATTCACTTCTAATAGTGACTCAGCGCAGGAGGAGCAGCGCACAAACCTGCGCTGGCTTCACCACTTACGTTTGGCGTAGACATCTCGACAGGACACTCCCGTGATCTCCAGCTTCCGTAAGTTCTCGCAGACTCCGTACTCTGCAACAAGAGGAACAAATAACAAAATATGCTCTCCGGTGCAAAGGTCCAAAGTTGTGGTCCAAAGTTCTGCTGTTGTGTCTCAAAACTTAGACTGTCTTTAGGAAAAAATACATTGATCTCTTTGGAAACCAATCCTGCGTATTACTGAGTTAGTTTAAAAATAATAAGTGTTGTTATTCTCAAAAAACCCGAAAACATAACAAAAGTTAGCAAGGCATTTCATGACAAAATATATCCTAAGGTTCCTCAATACATTTCACAAGTAAGGACGGCTTACGTTATAGTGATGACTTCCTATTGTTAAGCTTGTAGCGCCAATGGGAGTTGGCACGGGATGGGAAAACATACTGTATATCCATCCCACCTGGATCCCTCCACTATTAAAACAAACTGCTGTTCGTACAGGCAGTATATATTCCTCCCGATACATCCAGCAGGAAAAAAATACCAAGATCAAGGGAAAAGGTTACATCTCAGAGCATTAAGAGATCAATAAGATTTTAAAATAACGATCTGTGGATGCAACATGAGCTTAAGCATAAATAACTTGTTTGCAAGTACAAACATCCTGACATTTGAAAACAAATGGGATTGAAATCAGTTTGTTCTTTGCTTAGATGTCTTTGACTGCCTTGTTCTCAATGCATTCTGTCACCCATCCAAAGCTCTTAAAAGCAGCTTTGAAGCAGAGAAGTATTGGGGGGGGAGGGGGGGGGGATGATAAATAAATAAATAAGAGTGCTGCACTTACAGAAACCAAAAACCAAATTCTACATGCTTAAGAAGATCCAGACAAGCACCAGCTAGAAGCTCAATTAAAAAAAACCTTGAAACACTAGAGGAAGGAGTTTCCATCAGTCCTGAGGAAGGAAACCTGCATTCCCCGACATCTTCATGCACGCTGCCTAAAAGTCAGACTCCCAAGTGGCTCTGGCCCCTGCCAGATACTTGACACCAAACACGTCCCCAAAGGACCCCAGCAAACCACCTGATACGAAACCCACACGAGGGAGAAGGCTGACTGAGCTTCTCTGAACCTGTGATGATCCATCACGGCCCGTTGCACGTCAGCCGCTGTGGACTAGCTCTGTACTCAAAATTCAGCTAAGGCCACATGAGAGAAAGCAGAAATCCTGGCTGAACCCATCTCTGATCTTACTGTACAGACACACTCATGAGTATGTCCACACACACAAGGCATGCTATCGAGCCGCAAGAACACATGTGGGTAACGCTGACTTGGGTCACACTGGGCATTTGTACACGTGTATGCACTGCAGCGCCGAGCGCTTTTAAAAGTGAAAGCACTGAGAAAATGGCGATGGCGCGTTTTTGAACTAAACTACATCAAAGGCGTTTTCATTCAAAAGCACACTGCTGCCATTTTCTGCACAGATGTGCATTTCGCCATTTATACTGATGCAGCACCGGGCGCATCAGCTTGCATGCTCCGCAGACTTAATTAATTGAGGCTGTCCCGACGCTCTGGATATTGTGTATAAAGTATGTGTATAAACGCCCAACAGGATTGGTTTAACACACAGTGGGTGCATCCACACATGCATTAATCCACTTTAGTTAATGTGCATCAAATCCAGTACCTCCATGGTGAGGTACTAGGAAAATGCGCATTAGCCTGGCTTAGTGCACATTAATTAAAGCAAACGCTTTTTATGTGATGCTCAACATACATTAGCCTATTTTAACGTGCATTAAGTAAAAAGCATGGTTTTTACATGATTATTTTAATGCGCATGTAGATGTACCCAGTCTCAATAGAAGCAAATCCAACAGAGAGAAGGGAACAGAAGTGAAAAAAAACCAATTCTCCTCATTAAAAGATCCTGTAGCGGATGCTTTGACTTCCGTTAAAGCCTTGAACATTTAAGGCTTGAGAGCGGAGGAGGAGGGCAGGGAGGGAGGAAGGAGTCCCATTAGCTAGCGAGCAGACAGCAAGGCTTCCCGAAACACAGAGCCAGCCTAACACAAACAAGCTACTTAGTCCTGGGCTAGAGCCAGGTGAATCTATGCAGCAATTCTGCAGATCTCTGAAATCAGAGCTCTGTTGAAAGCTGGAAGTTTGAAAGCACAGCCCTCCTCCCAATCCACCAGACATGACACTGTTTGTAATGCTAGCCTGTGTGTGGTTGGTAATAATACCAGCGATACAAGAAAAGCAATATGCTTTTCCAGCTTATCTGCGACTCAGGAGATCGCAGGCCTGCAAGAGATGACAGCAGCAACGTGGTTCGGAAACAGCCCGCTTCGATGCCGAAGTAAACGTTCACCTGCTCGCAAGGCTGGGAAGGTAGCGGCCACGTCAGCTGGCACGATTCAATGCAGCTACGTTGGACTGCACGGTGTCTCCCGAGACTGCGCTGGGGACAGGAAAGAGAAGGCTGGGGCAGACAGAGTTCAGCCCAAATTTAACAGGGAAGTTTGCTTGATGACCTCTGGAAGGAAGAGAGAATCTGTCATCTGCTCCTAATTCCCCACAATCCTTCTTGCGTCTCGAGATGCTGTTCCAAGTGGTGCGACACCTTCCTGGACTGGTCACCAGCGCACATCCTGATGCAAAATGGGAAGAGTCACCCAATACGGGGATTTAATGCTGGCTCTAGACGAGTGGCCTTGCTGCCTCGGCAGCACAAGAGCAGATCGCCATCACCAAGTACATCACGTTATGAGTTTGATGGGTTTTCCCCCCTGCAAGAGACGCAGCAGATACCCAGGTCCTGAAGACAGTTCACTGTTGTTTGATGTCAGCCCAAGAGCAAATGCCCTCTGAATCCATGCTGTTTCCTCGCCTGAACCCTCACTGCTGAAGTTCTTGCAAGGCCTAACTGGAAAACCTCAGATTTCACATCCACCACCTCCAGCCCATGCTAGGGAGAGCCAGAGCGAGGCACAGCACACGTGCTGCAGGTTAGCTAAATCCTGAAACAGATGTGCCGCTGCCAGCTAAGGGCAACATCAGGCCTGTTCCAATAAGCGTGCCCACGACACTGCCTGGCACCCCACAAGGCTAGCCATACTCCATCCGTTTCCAAGTTTAGCATGCACCAAGCAGACATGCGATGCACTCTCCCATAGGCCAGCAACAGGGGAAATGCACTTTCGGTAACCTCAGTGATAATTAAGTGCCTGAACTGGTGCTGCTGACCTGCGGCTGGAGAGAGCCCTTCATTCCCCATGCCCTCTCATTTGAAGCCTTAAACTATGATACTGACCCAAGGAAAGAAAAAAAAAAATCTCCTTACCAACCACCCCCCAAAAATCCCAGAAACAGCAAAAATAAACTGGAGCACAGACAGCGCTGTCTATTCTTCAGACTGGAAACGCTAGAAGTTAGGTTATGTTAAACTCGGCTCTCTACAGCACTGCAATTCGGCTGTAGAAAAATAAGATTGCCACGGAAAGGTCAGGTGGGAGCCTTCTGGGAAATCCTGCTCCACTGCGCTCAGAGCTATTTGGAAAGAACTTATCCCGGTGCTACAGTTCAATGAGAAAATTAAATACTGGAAGTGCTGGAAACAGTTAATATGGAGAGAAGTCACAGCCACAGAAGTGGCCACTTATAACACGACTTCACAAAGGGAGGGTGAAATCTGGCTATAAAGTCCTTATTCCTGTAGCTAGAAAAGCTTATATTAGGGCAATAGCCACAAGTTGGAAGATTTACCCAACACGTGACAACTATACCAGGGTTACCATGGTGATATCCCATAGGATAATTAAAAGGCTAGGAAAGGTCTTTATGATGGATCACACTTCATCATAACCTTAGGAATCTAGTGAGTGTATCTTTGCCTGTAGCTTATGGTATCTTGATATGCGTTCTCCGTCCCCCCGGCCTCACTCTGCCCTTTTCTTTTCCAACAGGTTACAGCACACCTTGCTCGTCATTCTCCACATTCCCGGTATATTCTTTGCCCTTCCCACAACAATTACATTTCTTTTCCTGCAGTAAAGACACATGATCTGTTGGAACTGGGGCAAGCAATCCTGTCTCCTGACAAGGCACGCGAGCCCCATTTGCATGACATGTACCAGTCAGTACAAATCACCTCTGCTTTCATCGCAGTCCCAAACCTTGCATTTATTTAGCTTGCTCTTCAGCTCGCGGAGGCTGGAAAACAGCTGGGAAAGCTGCACATGGGCACGCACGAGCCGCAGAAAATTAGGATGCGCTGAGTTTGGCATCCCTAATTGTTGCTAACTTCCCATTCCTCTGACTGATCTAATCCTCTAATTGTTCCTGGGTAAGCAGATGCCGCCATATGAAGAGGAGGCACAGAAATACACTGCATTACCTCAGCGATGACAGAACACAGAGATTCGCAAGCTTGGCTCTGGAGACGGCGCCTGGGTGAGGGGGGCTGGCTCTGCTCCTTCCCAAAGGCTAACCAGTCCACTTGAAAGCCAACTAATTCATATATGTATTAATATGCATGTATGCATGCATAATTAAATATTTAGCATTTCATATATATTAAAGGATATCCCTATATTAAAAGGTTTTCCTAATAACTTGTCCCTGGGAGTTCTTGCCACAGAGGGGTTTTTTTGCAGCCACAGAAGACAGGTGGAAAGACAACTGCCATCAAGATGTGGTCCCCAGCAGCACAGATCTTTAACTTCCAATGCCCGGCATACCAAATGCTCAAGGCAAACCACTCCTGACTGAAGGACACAGCATGGGAGCACTTTTTAATAGAAAAAAAGCTAGTCAACTTGCTTTAAAAACAGCACCCAGAGCTGAGCAATTTTGTGATGAAAGCACCCATCTACCCCATTCCACTGGGAACCAAGGGTCCTGGACTAGTCTTCATTTTTATACTGTACAAAGACTAAAAGATAGTTGTAGAATTACAAATGCTCAATTAACCCACCTGCTGAAGCTTCCTGAGCCTGATGAAGAGTTTTTGAACCCGAAAGCTTGCTTAATAACTATTCTCCAACCATTTGGGTTGGTCTAATAAAAGATATCAAATTCACCCAAGGAACCTTGTCTGCCAATTAACCCAACGAAACATCAGTTGTCATATTTTGAACACGCGTGTCCTTGGTTAATAACCCTTAAAGTTTGTACAATTAAGGTACAGAAAGCAGCTGTAAGATGAGAAGAGGGGCAGAAATTGGTCTGCCTTCTGTCCAGATGCATGCCATTTGGTGCACAGTTAGACAGGCAGTGGAAAAAGCGCTCCGTTGGGAGGCTCGGCCTTTAATCAACACCACAGCTGTGACCTTTGACAAGTCCCCTCCTGTCCCTTGGCTCCTCCACGTGAGAAAGAGGAGCGAAAACTACCTCTGAAGCTATATTTTGGACCTACAGCAAACAGCTCCCGAAGGGTTAGCGCAGCCTGTGTCGGGACGAACCCTTGTTTGCTATTCTTCTCTCTCTCGTCCCTTCGCAAGAAGAGCATTTCTGAATGAACTGTAAATTCGGTGACTACGAACCGGTCTGCTTCCTCAGGCTGGTAGACTGGCTGGTTAAAGGCACTTGAAGATAAAAACAAGTGACTGCTTAAACACCACAGTCACTCCAGGTAAAGGAAGCCAGAAACAGCGGTGAAACTTTATTTTAATTCATCTCCCGGCGTGTTAAAAAGCAATTGCCTATTTATAGTACGGTCTGAAAGGGCCTGCGACGCTCCTCTTGCCAAAGACGCACTTCAGAGAGACTGTTTGGGGTAAACAGTCCCAGTGCTGGAAGGCCGTCCTCCCAAACATGCCTGTCTGCGAACATCAGCGCTCGCGGACCAAAGCGCACACCCCGAATTCGGAGCCACCGTCTCGTGTTGCGAAGGACAAATCCCCGTACTGCCCCCACGTGAAAGGACAGTTTCAGGGACTGCCAGAAAACCGAACGGACCTGCCAACAGGACAGAGTCTGTTTGGCAGAGAGGCCTCGTTTACTTTCATTTAATTTTGGAGCGTGACGGCAGCAACAAGGCTCACTCAGACCATTCGTCCATGCACCTCCCTGGCGAGACGGGGAGGGAAAGACGACTAGACGGCGCTGCCATACTAGCCGCCCCTCGACAGATGACGTTGTTTCGGGACTACCAACCCCTCCACCTGGACGCTCGCACCGCGGTGACCTCGAGCGGCACCGAGGACGTGACTACTCGCTAGTCCTTCGGCGGACGTCTTGGCCAGGCGGCGGTTGAGCTTCTCACTTACCCGTACTTCTCTTCGGTGAAGGGTTGTTGAACCCGAAAGCTTGCTTAATAACTATTCCCCAACTATCTGGGTTGGTCTAATAAAAGAGATCAGATTCGCACGAGGAACTGCCTACGTTAGGTGATGCACGTATCCCCCCGCTTTACTTCCAGGCGTTTATAATGTCACGAAAGCGGGCTTTTACCAAAGAGTCCCAAATTTCCTTCTTGTTTTGGGGGTTTTCTTCATACAGCACCCCTACCTGGAGCTATATCCTCGGTCAAAAAGCCAAGAAAATTAATGTAGGGTTTAATTTTCCCTGCTTAATTAACGCACCCTTGCACGCGCCTGCTGTCTAGCTGGAGCAACACCACCCGCGCTAGCTCGTCCTAGTAATTAATGGGAAATAAAACTATTCCCCCCGTATAAAGGG
>NW_005842044.1:2044115-2045450 GCF_000455745.1 Alligator sinensis
CACTGAGGCCGCTTCCGGCCGCCCTCCCGCCGGACCCGACCCGGCCCGCCAATGGCCGCTCGCCACCTCAGCGCGCAGCGGGGCACGCAGCCACGCCCCTTCCTCTCGGGAGGTGTGACCCGCCCCCCCAGAACTCCAGCGGGGCCCTAGCGCCGCCTACAGACAAAAAAAAACATTGCTGCTGCCCCGTGTGAGGATCGAACTCACGACCTTCAGATTATGAGACTGACGCGCTACCTACTGCGCTAACGAGGCGGCTTGCACGCACCGTTTCTCCGCTCGCCTTTGGTGTCTGTGCCCGGCAGTCTTCTGAAACGAAATAAAATAAGATAAAAGTATCCTTTTGGAACATAAATAAACAAAACAAAACAAAAGGTGTCCTTTTGGGACATGCATAAAACAAAATAAATAAAGTAACTCAAAATGAAACAAAATAAAATAAAAGGT
Organism: Alligator sinensis; assembly: GCF_000455745.1. Classification (NCBI taxonomy): domain Eukaryota; kingdom Metazoa; phylum Chordata; order Crocodylia; family Alligatoridae; genus Alligator; species Alligator sinensis. Next base: position 2,044,563 of record NW_005842044.1, read on the forward strand.
ATCCTTTGGGAATATAAATATAACGAAATAAAATAAAGTAAAACAAAAGGTATCCTTTTGGAACATAAATAACACGAAATAAATTAAACAAAATAAATCAATAAAGTAAAATAAAAGATCTCGTTAGAACTCTGGGTTCCAAAATAAAACAAAAGGCGTCCTTTTGGAACAAGAGTTCTAGTTCTTTTTATGTCTTCTTGTCTCAGACCAACACAGCTACCACGTACACTCCTGTTTTAATTGTGTTTTGTTAAATTGGGAGAGTGAACTGCTGGCTGGCACGGCAGAGCCCTATCCGGAAGAGGATGGTTGCATCCTCCTTGAGTGCAGCTCCAATCCCCGTCCCATGTCCTGTCTCCTGCTCTGCTTTCAGCTTCCTATCTGCCCCTGTGCTGTCTGCCACCCAGGGCTGGACACAAGCATGAGCAAACTGGGCGGATGCCTGGGGCCAAACGGGAAATTGGGCCGAAAATGGTCATTTAAATTATTATTATTATCGCCAGCGAAGGGGCACCCAATGCTAAACATTCGCCCAGGACCACCAGGAGTCTAGGTACGGTGCTGCTGCCACCTGCCCCGTCTGCACTGAGGCTGCCCCAGGGTGCTTGTGACACATGGCGCCCATGCCATAGGTTGGCCACCACCATCCTAGTCCATCGACGTCAGCGAGAGGTCAGTGGGGACAGGGTTTCACTCCAGCCCCGGACAAGGTTGGACACAGGCATGGGTGAACTGGGTGGCTGCCCAGGGCCCGGACAGAAAGAGGTCCGAAAATGGCAATTTTAAAATGATTATTATTAGTATCTCTAGTGAAGGGGGGCCCGATACTAAAAGTTTGTCCAGGAGTGTAGGTACAGCGCTGGTCCCTGTCTGAGGGGAGCCGACGGG
>NW_005842044.1:2045460-2046968 GCF_000455745.1 Alligator sinensis
GATACCCCAGTGGTAATATTCTGGACTATTACGTTCCTCCGCCAAGTTTAAAAGGAGCAGAAGAACGTCCCTGTGAAATGAGGTCGACGCTTTCAAAGCTAACCACTGATTTTGGGTGTCCAGACTCAAACCTCCTGGGCTTGGTCCTCTGCTGAGCCGAGCCCCCGTAGCTCCAATTTAAACCCATGGATGCTCAGAGCTTCTCAAAATCCAGCTCGAGATGGCTTGAAACTGGGCACTTGAACACTGAGTCGCCCCAAACCAGCAGAAACCTGGTTGCACACAAGGTGTGAGGTGGGATCGGGGATTAACAGGCTTGTGGCTTCTCCCTGCACCAAGACACGTGGCCATCCCAGGTCACTGTGCTATCCACTGGGCCTGCAGAAAGACAGGAATCGGGAGGATCTTGCAGCGCTAGGCCGTTGGCAGTTGTTGGGTTGTTGGATGAAGCAGCAAAGGGCTCAGATGCTGAGGACTCGGCTAGGAATAAAACAAATCAAGCCCCTTGTTGCATTGCTCGAGGCAGGAACTCTGCAGCAAATTAATCCATTCATCTCCTTTGGTTTTGCCTCTATTTTTACTCTCTCTTCTTTGGCCCCTCTCCCCAGCATACTCTGGCCTCGTTTCATCTGCCCAGAGCCATCAGATTCTCCCCCATGTCATGTCTCTACCTCTCATATCATTGCAACCGCTCTCCCCACCCCTCTGGCTGCAAGGATGTATCTGTCTTCTCTATGGCACGGAGTTACTGCCTCCTCTCAACCCCCGCATGACTGGGGGTGAGGGGGTCATCAAGGAACCCACCTCCCCTTCCCATAGTTTTATCTGCTGAAACAACTATCAGTGAATCAAACCAATAGGAGGCAAGTTGGTCCAAATTAAACCAGTAGGAGGCAGGCTGGTTCAGCGTAAACCAGTAGTAGGAGGCAGGTTGGTCCAAGTTAAATCAGTAGGAAGCAGGTTGGTCCAACGTAAACCAGTAGGGGCAGGTTAGTCCTAGTCAAACCAGTAGGAAGCAGGTTGGTCCAGGTCAAACTGGTAGCAGGCAGGTTGGTCTAGGTCAAACTGGGGGGCAGGTTGGTCCAAGTCAAACCAGTAGGGGGGTAGGTTGGTCCAGGTCCAAGGTCCAACAAGGAGAAATGCAAAGTGCTGCACCTAAGGAGCAAAATGTCCAGCACACCTACAGCCTAGGGACTGACCTGCTGGGTGGCACGGAAGTGGAAAGGGATCTTGGAGTCCTAGTGGACTCCAAGATGAACATGCGTCGGCAGTGTGACGAAGCCATCAGGAAAGCCAATGGCACTTTATCGTGCATCAGCAGATGCATGACGAATAGGTCCAAGGAGGTGATACTGCCCCTCTATCGGGCGCTGGTCAGACCGCAGTTGGAGTACTGCGTGCAATTATGGGCGCTGCACTTCAAGAGGGATGCGGATAACCTGGAGAGGGTTCAGAGAAGGGCCACTCGTATGGTTAAGGGCCTACAGACCAAGCCCTACGAGGAGAGA
>NW_005842044.1:2047133-2055692 GCF_000455745.1 Alligator sinensis
TTTCCTGCCTATGCAGGGGGTCGGACTCGATGATCTATTGAGGTCCCTTCCGACCCTAACATCTATGAATCTATGAATAAGGTCAAACCAGCAGCAGGCAGGTTGGTCCAGGTCAAACTGGTAGGAGCAGGCTGGTCCAAGTCAAACCAGTAGGGGCAAGTTGGTCCAAGTCAAACCAGTAGGAGGCAGGTTGTTCCAATGCAAACCAGTAGGGGCAGGTTAGTCCAAGTCAAACCAGTAGAGGGGCAGGTTGGTCCAGGTCAAACTGGTAGCAGGCAGGTTGGTCCAGGTCAAACCAGTAGGAGGCAGGTTGGTCCAAGTCAAACCAGTAGCGGGGCAGGTTGGTCCAAGGCAAAACAGTAGGAGGCAGGTTGGTTCATTGTGGCATCAAGCTGTTTCAGAGCTAGTGCTGGAGATGAAGTAGAGGAAATGACTCACTGATGCAAAGGTGTGTTGTCCATCTTGTCTGCGTGACAAGGGACTGGAATCTAGGAATACCTGAATGCTCATACCAGCTCAGGCAGTGACGCACGGCAGACCTCATCCAAAGCCCAGGGGAGTCGATGGCTTTTATGGTCACCCCTACATTTCCTGGGATCAATCATTTAGCCTCTTGACCTGCACAAAGTACAAGGATGATGTGTGGGAAGGGGTTGCAACTCAAGATATAATAAGCTCTGTCAGTGCTAAGAGCCTTACATGCATGCCAAAGAGGTTTGAAGCATCCAGTCTCTCATCACGTAAGATAGGAGTAACCCCTTGTCAAATCACTCCGAGATCCAGAACGCAGCTTGAAGGGGCTTCTCGTGTCGTCTGCTTAGAAGCAGGCAACTCAAATGGGTGGTACGGATGCTGCCAAAAGGCAGAGAGAGAGTTTGGAGGATGGGCCAGGAAAAGCAAGGTAGTGGAAATATTTGGGGACAGGGATCAGGCCCTTTATATTGAATTCTCATTCAGCATCTCCCCTGGGGATGCAACTTTTCTGGGGTCATTATAAAACTGCTGTGTTCTCTACTATGCTGCTGAGGCCCACTACCTGAAAGCAATCAGCCTTAGTTTTGCTAGTAAGGGTGAGAATAAATAGTAAGTATTGTTCTCCTACATTGCTTATGTGCTTTCTCGGATTAGCAAACATCCAAATACCCTGCATTGCCAAAAATACTACAGTCCTCCTTAGTACTTCCCCTGACTCTTCAGCATCGCTGTTCGAGATGACAAACCTGGAGCCTGGAGTCAGTAGCCAAATGATACCGATAGATATACTGAAAATGGAGAGACTTTTCCATTTCTCTCCTGCAGTTAAGGACCCAATATAGCTTCCACTGAAGTCAATTAAAGTCTTTTCACTGACCCAAAAGTGTTTGGATTCAGCCCAAACGTGGTGTCCTTATCGCCTGCAAATGTTTATCCCTTACCAGGCTCTGAGAAAAGCTATGCTAATGGATGGCATATCTAGCCAGTTATAACCTGAAGAGCTACGACAGAATTACTTATTTTCTGCTTGGCAAGAGGAAGAGGACTGTTGCAAGCCAGGCAGAGACAGATGAACCAATCTTTGTAAGCCTTGCTCTCTACCCTGAGCATAACAACACGTTCTGTGGTGTAAGCCTGCAGTGCAATTTTTGCTTTGTAATAAGTGTCCTTTGAGGAAAGATTATTTAGAGAACAGCCGGTTAGGGCTTCTTATTCCAGGCTAGGAGTACATTGTCAAGGACTGTACAGTTCCACCCCTTTTTATTTCCATTCCAGATATTCCTTGTCTCCTTTTTGAAGCTAGGAGGGAGCTTTTCTCCTTGTGATTTTAGTAATTCCCACCTTCTACCATCCTATCTGGGATCTGACTTCATCACATACTGCAGAATCAGCTGCTCGGTATGCAAACAGAAGACCTTCAAGGAAAGCCCAGGGTGCTGCAAAATATACTGCGGATGACTCAGGATGTAGCTGGTTTCTCTTTACGTCAGTGCTGAAACCCATGCCAGAACATGGTGTAAAGGGGTGCTGTACTCAATGGAGGTCTACTGAGACCTAAGACTGATTGATCACCTGTGGTCCTGGTGACTTGCAATCATTAAAAACTCTGTGGCAATTTAGCAGTCAAAAAGGTTGTTATTCCTGGTGTCTTGGACAGGTTCCAGTCTGGGTAATTATCATCTGACAGTCCAAGTCCTCTGGCAGGCGCAGTCCTGAGAAGGAGCATCATCCAGTGGTTAGATCATGAGATAGGGAGTCAGGTGCTCTGAGTTTTATTACTATAACTGGCTCCGCTGCTGAGTAACAGTTGTGTAATCTTGGGCAAGTGGTTAAAGCTCCCCGTGTTTCAGTCTGTAAAATGAGGAGGATGTTTACTGAAATCACAGGCACTCTTGAGACTTTAATTAATATTTGTAAAGCCCACAGATATCCTCACATTCAGTGTATGCTAAAAACAGTTGAAAATATTTATTATATCACTCAGTATTATGCCACCAAATACACAGCATACAAAGTACAGTCCTTGCAAAGAGATTGTGGATCTTTTGTCAGGAAAGGTGCTATAGACATTTAAGTTATCAATGCCCTCCGTCCAATGACCTGCCATGTGTCCACTGAAAGAAAACACCACCTTTCTCTCCAAGAATGGTATTGAAGCCAAGAAGTCTTCACAAGCACCATCATCATTAGCTGTGTTCATTAACATGTAAGCTATGAGCAGTGCTTTTTCCCCTAACACTTGCTGAAAAAGCAGTATGGAGAAGTGCAAAACATTTGTTTTTGTTATATTCTTCACAAAAGGGCTTCCCTTTTATTATGCTGTTGATTTGCTTCATTCTATAATGGATAAATGCTGATGCAGTCGTCCCAGAAAGTGTTTTTCAAGATGTTTCAACTCTATAGAGAATTTTCTTCACGAGACTACAGCAATTTGGAAGCAACTACAGGAACTAAAACAGCGTTTCTCAAGCCATGGGTCATGACCCAAAACTGGGTTGCAAAAATGTACGAAAGGGTCATGAACAAACTTTAAAAATGGATTCTCCTTTAAAGTAGAAAAATGTGGGAACCAGGGGCTTTTCCCTTGCAGGCTGGTAAAGTTGCAGCCTGTCAGGGGCTGCTTGGGACCCTCGCTGCCCCACACACTGGGGGGCAAGCGGGTGAGGAGCACTGGGTGGAGACTAGCCATCGATGATGATTACAAATGGGCCCTGGTACAAGAAAGGTTAGCAACCACTGATCTAAAATCCTCAGCAGAGCTGTTTCAAATGGTCACAACGACTGGCTAATTCTCAATTCTGTCCCACAACAACTTATATAACTTGGATAATGGCTGCACCCTTGTATTCAGTCCTTTCAAGACCAAAACTGTTCTTGGATTGATGTCACAGGTCTGATCAATAGAAAAAAAATTAGACAATCCGGGTGCACTCCGAGAACTTCTTTTGTTATCCTCCTTCCTCTGTTCGCAATCAAGTTAATTGAGCTTTTATTCTACATCTCTTTGGGGAAAAGGGTTGCAATTTGCCACAATTCTTCTGAATGAGGACACTGGTTAGACAACCAGCCCCACTATTGTGATCCTGATTATAGAGCAAGATTCTCATAATACAGATGCCTTTTCTTCCTTTTATGGGATTTTGCCTTTAAAGCTGCTTCACAATTTTCTCTCAATGCCTGTGTTGAATTAAATGCTGATGGTAAATGCTGACTGAACAATCCTGGGACTAAAGACCACTCTTTGCTACAAAAAGAGTGCAGCACTAACTGCCGAGCAAATTTATATGTCCGAAGAGAAGACCTTTAAAACATTTTTTTATCAGAGACACTTGAGATGGATTGGTAACTCTGATTGTGAAAGTCATTCAACCTGCTCGTAATTAGCTGAGATGAGAACTGGAGTGAGTCCTGAGAGGTGGGCTACATCCCCAGGTGAGTGTCTTAAAAGACCTGCTTAAGTTAAAAGAAGTCAACCACCACTGTTTCCCATTTAGGGCTTCCCAGCAGTAGATTGTAGGTAACTAGTTTTTAAACTGTGACTATAGCTCACATGCTAAGGATACTGAGTATGAAAAAGGCTTCTGTAGTGGCTAATGATGGTGAGCTAGCCTTAATCGAAAACATAGTAAACTGTTCTGGAGGCTGGCAGCCCAAAGCTTGATGATGATAAGAAGCTTGCGATTAGGGATTTGTTTAGGGGAAAGGTTGCTCTTGGCCTGTACTGGAGCATATGTTAAGGGTGGTGCAAAAGCAGGCTTGAGGAGTGTAAAAACAGCCTTATTTTCTAGCAGTCAAAGCTGGCTTGGAAGGATGGGTGAAATTAGGAAGTTGCTACCGGAAGGGATGAGGGGATGGGAGAAAAAGCTCTTTCTCTTGAAGGCCTTGAGTTGCTGCAGAAAAAAAGCTGTTTATAGGGAACAGTGGAGTCAAATATCTACTGAGTCCTGTGGAAGCTGCAGTCTGGGTTTAAAGAAGCCTGTTTATCTTCATTAATGTGTGATAAGGAATCCCTAGGGGAAAGGTATAGACAGTCCTGACAGATGGCTGGCTAATTAAAGGCAGGGGGAGGTGGTCATTCTTGGCTGTTCTAGACTCTTTAGTTCAAATTTATTATTGCTCAAAGGGACCATGATGGAAAGCATGAGTCCCAGTTTTCCCCAAGAGCAGTTTCTAAGAGATGTTGGGGAAAGAATTCCTTTTATTAATGAGCCCTGCTATCCTATAACAGGCAAGTGAAGGTCTGTATTTTCCTATTTCAGTATTGTTTTTCTTTGCTTCCTGTACCTTCTAAGGCTCTTGATTTATGGACTCCGTATAGGAATCGAAGCTAATAGATAACGCTTCTTGTAGGCCTGCATGTTTCTGTGGGCTGCAGCAGAATATTTAAGTCCTGGCACAGAATATTCTGAATGTGGGGCTCTGTATATCTGCACAGAGCTGACTTTTTAACAGCAAAGGCCTGCTTTAGGATCCAACAATAGCCAAATCTATGGTTTGTTTTATTTCAGTCTTCTTGGCTATTGTAGCCTGTAGGATGGGGCACAAGCAGAAGAGTCAGAGCTGCTGTTTATTCCCAGCACTGCAGCTGACTAGCTTTGTGACTTTTTTGCCAATTCATCCTGCCCCTGTTTCCCTATCTGTTAAGTGGGGACAATTATACCCTTGGGTGTAAAGTTTGTTGCAAGGCGTATTAAAAGTAGTCTGAGCAAGCTCTTCAAAAGAGATCACCATTCAACCACCTAAATCAAGTAGTCAGATTTTCTAACCTGTTCTGCTTTGTTGCTCTGAAGCCTGGGCTTGAAGGACAGTAACATCTGATAGACAATTTGTGGACAAAAGCGCAAAGTTCACTTTCTATTGCCTGTCTCTACTTCAAAATATCAGACCAAAAAATAGTGAGGTTTTTTTAGGATAGTATCTAAGAATGTTTTGTTTGGCTTGCAAATGGAGGCACTTCTGAAAGGAAAGGCCTGACTTTGAGGTGCCAACTCTCTCTCATTAATTAATTAATTTAAAATGAAATACTGTGTCCAGCCTGTTTTATAAACTAACTCAAACTTTGAGGTCCCTTTTAAAAAGGATTCCCCTCATCATTCATTGGATAAAGAGACCAAAGAATAAATGTGGCTTGTTTTTTGTCCCATAGTCTGTTTCTAGTGCATCAACCCTCTTGCTGATAACCAGCCAACTTTGTTCCACCTCCAGTTTTTGGCTATAGGTAGGGTGGAAGCATTCATAGACCCCAAGGCTATTTCCCTTAGCAGTCCTATTTGGAGTGATCTCATCTTATAATTGTATAGCTACCGGAAATACTTGGCCTTGAGTCATAAGGTGCCTGCTGAGCCTTCACTGCAGAATGTGAATGTGGCATCTTTATAATTTGAAATCCTAGTTTCATCCTGAAAACTAACCATGAAACAGATAATCCCCAGTTCACCAGCCAGTTGGACTTTAGGGCTTCTTAATGCATTGAAACTGTCTCATCTTGGTAAGCACGTTGCTGGATGCAGTTCCCTGTGCTCTGACTGGTTGTGGAAGCAGCTCCAACTCCTGCCCCATCAAGACAAGCTCTGTCCCTTGTTTAAAAAACAAACACGGTGCTAAGAACATGACTACGAAGAAAGGAACGTAGGGATGGTTGGACCGGAGTCAAACTTCCTGCTGTGAAACAGCATTGGCTTGTACCATAAGGCAGGTTTAAAGAAGAAACTATTGAATATTTTCAATGCAGAGGCTGATTTTTATAGGAAGAACAACTGTTAACTTGGGTTGCAATTGAAATGGTTCCATTGCATGTCTAACGAAGTCTTGGTCAACTGATGTGGTGTGGTGGCAGGTTTTGCAATGAAGATTTGTCTAGTTTGGGTTGCCTCACTGGATCTAAATAACATCACCTGTGAATGTGGCATCTTGTAACTTGAATTCATAGTTCCCTCCTGAAAACTAACCACACGCACAGATTTGTAATATATGATGTTTCTTACAGTTCCCTGGAGTTAATCAAGCCTAATTGCACCTGCAAAGTACTAATTAATTGAACTTTCTTATACTTAAACTACTGCCAGATGTTAGTTTCCTATTCCTTATTTTCCCCATCTCCTTGACAAACTAAGCTATTTTTTTGTACATGGCGTATTTTAATAGAAACAGGCAAAATATATAATAAGTACTCCATGGTTAATATTCAGGTTATTAAAAGTCAATCAATGATAAATGCCTATTTTTTAGTTTGTGGGATAAAAATTCCCTTGGAGCTGAAGCCTTCTTGATTCACTCCCAGCCTGAATAGGAATGTATTTTGGAAGATAAGGAAAAATGCCCCAGCTGTTTTGCGGTGTTAGTGCGGGGAGAAATTAAACCCTCGGTTACAAACCAAGGAGAAAATGTCTCTTCCTCTATTCAGCTTTGCTAAGTGGCTATTCCCCTTAAAGAGCTGATAACTTGCAAATGAAAGCATACACACAATAAAATTAAATCTGTTAGGTGGTGCCTTGAGATAGTATAGGGACAAGTCCCAGCCAGCTAGGCTTGAGTGTGGGTTTGCTACTGGAGTACTATGAAGAATGTAAGACCCCTATTTTTTCCAGCAGACCCTCATTAGTTTTAATTAAACCAGTTCCAAAGCACCCTTTACTCCCTTAGGCAGAACTGCTAGCCAGATCTGGCTTAAAGCTTCAGCATTTTAGTAGGAGATGTGACAAGTCGGGGAGCAGGTGGCTACAGGAAGACAGGAATGGGATGTGGAGCAAGTTGGTTAGTTGCACATCTAGTTCTCTTCTAGACTGCGAAACAAACTGAAGCTATGTCGAGGTAATGTTGGATAAAATAGCATTTATTTAATACACTTATTCATAGAAGTAGGGTCGGAAGGGACCTTGTAGATCTTCAAGTCCGATATAAATAAATAATAGTATTTCTTCTCTGTGTTTTCAGCAGTGAAATGTGAATGACTGCATCTTAGCTGATGCTCAGGAGAGAGCTGGCGGATTAACCAGGGCCATGTATTGCTAGAAGGAAGATTTTTAATAGTTATGACGAGTTTTGTAGCTGGGGGTTGTAATAGAGCCGTATCATTTGGACACGGTTCAGAGGCAACCAGTGACTACAGGAGGGAAGCGGGCAGTGCTAGTCTACACTAATGCTAGACTTGACTTGTAGACTGAATGAACCATGCCGCAGTCGTGCCACGATGATAAACAAGAAATATGGTATATTAAAGTAGGCAGGCCTGAGTTTGGGGGGGGGGTTCCCCGTCAATACCGTGTAACTTTAAATCTGTGCCGGGGGATCCAGTTCCAACACTTGTTGAACCCAATGCAGCGGGGCTCTGCCAACGTAGACCCCAGGGGACAATATTACATGCAAGGGGCAGTGGTCGATGCGGGGGTTGGGAGTGCTCAGGGGTAACACGGTTGTGCTATTGTAGGGCGATGAGGTTGGAGTAGGTCAATGGTTGGTAGGGTGCCAGCGTGAAGGGAACGATGTGGGGGGAGGTACGGCCAATGGCGCCTCTGGAAAATCCTCCACGTCAAATGGGAAGACGGGTTCAGCGAGGATGCCGGCATTTGTGCAACCAACGTCGGTGATCCTCGAGCACCAGCTCCACCGGAGTGCTCTCCCCCCGCCGTTTAGTTATGACCGAAGACGTTGCGGTGGCCAACAAGGACTCGTTGAAGGCATCCCTCAAGAAAATGGCCGCTGACGTCGAGAGCTGGCGGCCGACCGCCTCCGACGGCGCCGCCACCTCAACCCAGCGGCAGGACAGCCTGTGTTGAGGAAGACGGCGCGGAGGAAGGAAAAAGAGGGGAATCCCAGCTGGTGGCTCTGAAGTCCCCTCAGGCCACGTGTCCGTGGTCGAGGCCGTCTTTGCTGTGAGGGGGCAGCCGTCACGCAGGACAATCCGGTCATCCTCTACGGACATGACGGCGTGCGGTTTCCTGTCACGGCGGACGACGTGGCGCAGGGAGGGGGCTGGTATGGTGGTGTCTCTTGTGCCACAGAGGTGCCATTCCCTCGGGTGGGGCCACACTCAAGATGGCGGGCATGCGCAACGGCCACACTGAAGATGGCGCTGGGGAGGGGGTC
>NW_005842044.1:2056154-2131139 GCF_000455745.1 Alligator sinensis
TGTGAAGTCGTCCCGTGGCGGGATGAAGCCGGCGTCCGCGAGGAGGTGTCTCTCTCTCCCGGTCGGCGCGTCCCGTGTGCGGACGCATCCTTCCCCCCCACCCCCGGTTGAAAAGGAAGTTTAGAGGAAACAGTTTGCTTGGTAGTGGTGTTTGTTGTTTCCCCCCGCCCCTGGCGCCTCGAATCTCTCTTCCCCGGCTCTGGCGAGCTCGGTCGTGGAGGACGTCGCCCGCTGGAAACGCGTCTCCGCCCTTGGCGGCCGTAACGGGAGGTGTTCGGCATTCATCCGTTGATAGGAAATTTTAGGAAGTCGCGTGGGCATGTTTAGGATGGGAACAGCGTGCGGGCCTTCACGAGGGCTGGGAATGGAAAGCGACCCCCTCTGTTGTTTTTTTTTGCTTCGTCCGTGCTCGGTGGAGACTAATTGCGTGCGAGGGTCGTGCATCGGGTCCTTTCTAGGCACGGGGAAGCTTTTGTGCGGTTGGTAACGCGCGAGCGCTTGGCACGGACCGGAGAGGGGGAGCGAGACGCTGCCTCTCGAGCGGCAGGCCGGCGGCACCTTTGTGTGCGAGTAACGGGATCGGACTGACGGGTGCCGACGGTCGCTTTTTTTTTTTCCCTGTTCCCGATCGGTTCAATAAATGCAGCGTCCGCGTCGTGCTGCAGTACTAAATCTCCCTCCTGGGGAAGGCGCTTGGAGATGAAGACAGCCCCGCAAGCGTCAACCAGGAGGCTTCTGGAGCCAGCTATACCTGGCGTAAGCAGGTCGAACCGATTTCCAGGCAGCTGCATCTGCTCGCGCCAGGTCCGACTGCACTGTGCCAAAGCAGAGTTACGTCGGTGCCATTAAGACGTCCCTCCGAAAGGAAAACGGGACTTGTCTTGCAGCCTTTGCCCTGAGCCGTTTGCAAACGACGCTTCCGGCAGCAGCATCGGTGCGGAGTTCAATCAAAACAGAAACAAACTGTACCTGAGTAACACTCGACTGCCGTGTGTAAATGGAGCCTGACCTGCTTCGGTTAGCCCTCGCTCCCACGCAGGTCTAACCAACGACTTCCTCTTCGGGCACGTGGTGTCATACCTAAACAAATAGGCGGGGGGAGAGGAAAATTTGACGTGATGCAGCAAATCTGCATGAGTCAGTGCTGCCTGCTTCAGCAGACGGAGGATGGGACTGTGTGTCCGCTAACCTCTTGCAGTTGCCTTGCTGATTGAAGAACGCTTGTCCCTCCCAGGAGAGTGTGGGTTTCTTACTGCTTTGATGGACTCGTCTTTCCTATTTTTACTAATGCTTTTCATTCCGCTGTTTCAACAGGAAGGTGCCTGGCAAGGCAGTCAAAGCCAAATAAATGTGCATACTTGATATCGCAGGGGGGAAAAAAGCCATCTAGTATGTATCTGGGCATTTTAAATAAACAGTGCTTTTCTTTTTCCCTTCTGCAGAGCAAAGAGTAGAAGATGTACGACTGATTCGAGATCAGCACCCAACAAAAATACCAGTAAGTGCAGCTGTTGTCGCTTAACTTCCAGGCCTCGCTTCTGTCCCACGGTGAGGGAGCAAGCGAGCCAGGAATGAGTCGGCTGGGTCTCTGGGACTGAGGGTTGTCCTTTTAGGGTGACTTGGATCTGTGGAGTCTGAGACTTGTTTCCCAAGCCCGGGGCTGGAAGGTGGCAGCTCCTGCCTGGACGCAACGTAGGCTGCTGGGGTATGGCCATGTTGCTGTGTGCGATTTTTCTAGCAAAACTGCACCTCCAAGGATCCAGTGGCAGCCCAAAGTCTTGCTTTTCAGAGCTCAAACCAGAATGTGCGTCATGGCCTTGATAGAGGGGAATGAGGATGCTTCCATTGTGAGCAGGACCTGGAAGGATAGGCACTCATTTGTACTTTGGTTTGAGTTCTGTGTAAGGACCTGCGCTGAGGAAATGTACCTAAGAGAAGACACGTGTGTGGATCCTGTGGAAGTGCCACTACCCTGATGGCTTGTTAGCTACCCTGTTTGGGTTGGGCTACAGGAGGGGTTGACACCTGTTGTCAGCTGCAGTCCTTTCACCCTCTCCTGTCTGATTTGCTATTTAGCCAGGGCCACCCTGCTTGTCTGAACTATCCTCTCTCTTCAGGTTTTGCCCCCTGCCACCTCCACTGTGCTGCTTGTTGTAGCGGTGGTGGGGGCATTGGTGCATTTACAGCTGCCTTGTCCTCTGGACTTCTTCAGGGGCAGGTCGCCTGAGGCTTGCTGATGCTGCCAGTGACTGGTGAATTAGGAGTCCCTGTTCTTGCCACGGTTGCTGCAGTCTGAGCTTATCTCTGCAAATGCTAGGATAAAACAAAGCTTGAAATCCAAAGGAAACTATTCCAGCGGGAGCAATGCCGTGCTGCTAATAAGGCTGTGCTTAATTGGTCGGTCTCTGCATGACAGTTGCCTGCCTCCCTTATTTCCCATGGAGTGCGCTTGCTTTATGGCCTCTTACTGAGGGGTGGGGGAGTGCCTTGCTTCTTTGCAGACAGAAGTAATAATGTCATCAGAAACCTCAGTGCTGGAAGCTGATTATCATCAGTGGAGGTTCCACTGCAAGCAGCTCTTGCCTAAGTTATGAGAGAGCTTGTTGCCAAACCTGGGGTTGCACTCTCCACTCAAAAGGAAAATGGAAACTGAACGTGCCTGAGCTGGCTCTCAGCCACATTAACTTCCCTCTGACCAAAATAATGCTGTTCTTTCCAGTCTCAGCAAGGTCCACTGCCACTAGACAAAGAGAGCAACAGCTTTTTTAGCCAGGTCTGTGTTTAAGCTGGCTCCAGAGGAGATGATGCTGTATAGACAGTGCTATATGTCCAGTATTGGAACTGTGCTGATGGCAGGTCTAAAATCCCTGCTTGTCTTTTCATCTTTTGACCAGAGGTGCGTGCACATGCAGCTGAGCCCTGGAGGAGCTGCCACACCTAAAAAGAAGCAAGATTGCAAGTGGTTATAACCACTCGGAGTCTGACCTTTGCTCTTCTTGCATGCTTTTAAACTGAAAATAATGCAAGGGTGGGAATCCCCTTGGAGCTGCTTGCACCTGCTTCCAGTGCATCATTGGAACTGAATTTTTCTCTTTTTCCAGGTAATTATTGAAAGGTACAAAGGGGAAAAGCAGCTTCCAGTTCTGGATAAAACCAAGTTCCTGGTACCGGATCATGTTAACATGAGTGAGCTGATCAAGATCATCAGGTAGTATGTTAACATGTGCCAGATCCAAATCGCAGTCTCGTTCACTAGTTTGCTAGTGGGTGAATGTGTTGGGTGACCCTTTAAACCAGGGCTCTCCAACTTCTAAGTGGCCCAGTCCTCCATGCTTCCAGATCATAAGTTGCTCCATGTGGTGGGCATCCCAAGCATTTATAGACATGTTCTGGGAAGCGGGGGTAGGGGTGCTTTAATTAGCACAGCTCTGAGAGCTGTGAACTAAAGCTTGTCGACTGAGCTTTAGTTTAAAGCACCCCTCTACCATTGTTCAGCGCAGGGAGGCTGATGCACGTGACTGGAGTCTGCTGGAGCGCAGTAATTCCCATGCTCCAGCAAACTCGATTAATCGAGTCTGCACCGATGCGCTGTAATTAAAGCACATTGAAGTAACCTCCCTGCACATGTATGGGAGCACCTCATGTGCTGTGTTGCCCTGTCCTGCCCCTCGTAAGGGGTGGGGGCAGGAAGCTGGAGAAGCCTGTGGGACAGCCTGCTGGCAGCATAGGGGAGTGGTGGGAGGAAGAGTGGCATCTGGACCGTGAGCCTGTGGCCCCCAGTTGGACAGTCTTGCTTTCAAAAATGGGCAGGTCTACACCATGTACTTGCAGAAAGGCGGTGGTGTACACCAAAACCCTGCCGTGGTGCAGGAACATCCCCCGAGCTGGCATATGGATGTTATGTAGAATAGGCCTTTTGTTCCCTGTGCGCCTAAAACTTCAGCTCAAGCTGGGTAGACGCTAGCCGCCACGTAAGGCGGAAGCCAGGCTGCCTTAGATTGTACCACTGCAGAAACGTGGTAATGATGCAGTTTCCATCATGTCCCATCTTTCTGGATCAGTCTGCTTGATTTTTATTTTTCCCTTCCAGCCAGTGGGTGAGGGGATTGCTCCACTCCAAAACCCAAGGTCTCAAGAATAAGCATGTGCTTTCCTCCCCGTCTTCCTACTTGGGGTCTTGCAACAAGGCCACCATCCCCCTGCAGATGATTTAGTGTTTGCAGGGTCAGAGGCGGGGCCCATCCTGTCAGGGCTGCCCAAGAAAATAGGCTGCTACTCGGAGCACTTGGCTTCTCAGGCATGTGTAAACCATGTCAAAAGTCATGGCTTTGTCCTTCACGCTGTTGTCCGTCTGGCTTTTCCTCTCCCACGTTTGGGGCTTCCAGTTCCCGAACTCCACAGAAATGGCTTGCCTTTCTTGTGATTCTTACACCCTAGATTAAGAGTGTTAAAGAAAATTATTCTTCATGGAGGCTTGCGGCGCATCCTGCCTCGGGGAGCCTTTCTTACCTCCTCCTGGTGCCCCCGAGATTGGCATCTGTAACGTGTCTCTCCTTCCTGTAACAGACGGCGCTTGCAGCTGAACTCGAACCAAGCTTTCTTCCTGCTGGTGAACGGACACAGCATGGTGAGCGTCTCGACGCCCATCTCGGAGGTGTACGAGAGCGAAAAGGATGAGGATGGATTCCTTTACATGGTCTATGCCTCTCAGGAAACCTTTGGAGTGCACTCGGCTGTGTAAGGCTTCTAGCCTAGGATTTTGGTTTGACCCTCACGCCCCAGGAAAACGAAAGGGATGTCACTCTGCCCTCAGTACCATAGTGTAGTCTTGCTTTAGCAGGTGTTCTCATCTTGCCTTGCCTTGTTTGTGGATATTAAAGAGATGAGTGCCAGTACAGACAGGCAGATCCTGCTTTGAAAACCTGCTGTAATATTTAACACAGGCACACTTAAGTTTCTGGACTCTGAATGGAACCATACCTTGCATATGTAAATAGCCAATAAAAGGGACACTCAGCTGGCCTTTGTAATAAAGGAATTGGCACCTTTTCATGTAGTGAACCCACGTGTCTCAGTGTGACATCTTTGTGGCAAATCCCTCTACAATTCCTTAAAAAAAAAAAAAAAATCCAGCTTGTCAAGGAAAGGGTTGGGTTTTTTTTTTTGTTCTACTGGAGAGCAAGGACAGGGAATATCCTAAACTTTTGGGTCAAGCTATGGAATTGCTCTGCTTCGGTGCTTGCAGTCTGTTGCAGCACATGGTTGGGAGGGAAGTTTATCATCTTTCTTGGTACCGCTGCTGTATAAGGAGGTGCCAGATAGTTAAATATTCCCATTGAACACCCCAGCTTTCCTCTAGTTTTAGGAAGTGCATATGTTAAGGTTCTTAGGCTAATAGCAGTGAAGGCTGGAGATTTCTCTCAGCATTTTGTATTTTGACTGATATACTGCTGCTCAGTAGCATCTTGTTTTCCTTCTAACCTGTAGGGGTCTCTTTTCTTTGCCTCCCCTCCCCCCCACCCCCGTGCAACCTGGAAAATAGCAGGTGGGCAGGGTTGGTGCAAAGAAATGACTTCAGTAAACAAGACTGTGGGGATAGATGCAACCAGTTGCAAAGCAGGCTAATGCAACTGGAAAAACGAATAGTGCCCCATAATGTTGCGTCTTTGGAGTTCTGCCTGGTCCCTCCTCCACTCTCGCTCCATCTTCACAGCTGTGTGGTTACCTATAAGCTCTATGGTGCATCCAGGCCTTCTCATGTGTTGTACACCCATCCATCCTGGATTCAGATCTGCTGCTGGAAATATGAATCCAAACTGCCTACAACCGTCTGTCACTTGTTGTGCATGTTATAAGTGAGGGGGTAGGGGAAAGTGCTCTGTTTTAAAAGCATTTCACGTTAGGAGCAAATGGTCATCCCATCATTGAAGTCTCTTGCCACTTGCATGTGGCTGAAAAATCTTGGCATTGCTGTTGTCACTATAAATAGGGGCTTATCCTGTGGAGAAGGAATGTCTTGAGTAGGATCACTGTCCTTCTTCTAGAGTTGATGTTGTAAAGTGGAGTGCAGCAGACTGAATAAGAGTTATCTTTATATGACACACATCCGTGAACTAATTGCATCTGTTACTGAAAGTTAACTTGCTATAATTGGGGGCGGGTGGGGAAAAAAGCAATACTACTGCATCTTGGCACTCTAGATCAATAAGGTGTACAGTTTGTATCTGCTGACACCTTTTTGCATGCATCTTGTTCAGTGCTTATTTCTAACTTAAAAACAATTTTTTTTTTAAACGTTCGTTGTGTTTTTACTTCAGCGTAAACTTTTCAGTGCAGCTTGTCCTATGTTTTTATAGTTTGGTTTATGTAAAATCATGGTTTCACTTGAGACTGACAGCCATTCTTGTAACTACTGTGTTCGATGACTGAGATTCCTGTACAAATGTTGCTTTTTTAAAAATTAATACAGTGCTGAAATGGATGGATTACATCCCAATGTAATTGCAGCTTGAGTGGTTATTTATAGACTTCCTTGCCTTAAACATCCATTAGCAGAAGGGGAGACAGTAGTGACAAATGCCACCTGTTTCAGTGCATGGCTGAATGATGTTGGCCTGGCAGGTCCCAGTGCAGACGAATAATCTCTAGTGATGCCCAGGACACTGAATAAATAGTATTGAAATAGGTTTGTGCCTGGATGTTCCACTCAGCACTTAAGAGGAGTGTTAGCTGGAAATAAAGGAGGTATGTGGCCATCCTAAACCAGCCCGACTGCCGTTTTAGAGCAGGGAAGGATGGATTGTGTAACTGTAATTGTAACACAGGGATAATAATTAGCTACCCACGGAGACTTGTGTCTGATAGTAAATGGTTTAAATGCTTTCTAGGGGGAACACCTACTTCCTAGCCCACAGCTTTTCAATCAAGACCTTCCTGTCATTCAAGAATCTCCAGCTGGCTTTCTGTTCAAAGCTGAAATCTAAATTGCTGGAGTTTAGTTGGAGGAACAGAGCGGTTTAAAAGCATGATGCATTTAAATTGCTATTAAGCCATCTTCACTGAGCAGTCCATAATGACCCAGATGAGACTGACTAGTATGGTACTAAAACAGCAGTGCGGATGGCAGAATTTAGGCCTGCAGCAGTTTAAGACTGCAGCCTTTTAAAGGAACATCTCCGGCAGGAAATCACTCGGTGGTTTCTGCATACATTACCGTAAGGACACAGTGCAACAGAACTGGGATTTAAAGTGGCTGCCCTCAGATTTTGAAGATGTGCTTAGTAATTCCTGATCTTTAGCCACTGGAGACCGGCAGTGTAATCCTGCCTGCATCCTGGGACAGTCCCAGCCAATGCTCACCACAGAGTCGCTGGTGACTAGGACAACAAGCAGCCTGCCGCACAAAGGCCCACATTATCAAGGGCTCAACATAATCTGCAGGACAGCCTTGAATGCCCTTGACTCAGCCGCAGTGGTTCTAGAGAACAGCAGCTGCAAATAGACGAGGTGACAGCCCTCAGCCAGTGACTTGGATTAAAGAGAACTTTACCTGTTAAGAAAGGTGCACCTCCACCCTGCCTTTTACCTGTACGGTTTATTCCTGGTACTTACCCGCTTGAGTTGGAGAAGCCTAAAAGAATAAAGAAATGCTGCTTAAGCACTGTTTAACTTTTTATTTTCCATACATTAAATTTACTCAGATAAAAACATTCTAAAAATGTACAATTTTACCTTTAACAAAGTATAATAAAACATAAAAATCCCAATACCAGAATACTTGACATTTACAGTTCAAAATCAAATTAGCTGATATTAAATATTTACAAAACTATTTAAAATATTTATAAAGTTACATGCACAATTTGTAATACTAGAATTGACTGAAGTAAAAGAAATGGCTCAAATGGGAGTAGGAGTTTCCTTCATTCCTAATGGAAAGTTACCTCCAAAAGAAGCTGTTAATCTGCACTTCAAAACACACAGGATTTTGCTGTTTCAGTACCAAAACATTTCTCAACTACCTAAGAATTTAACAGAGACAACAGGTAGTCCCAAGGGTTTGTTATGACACAGATAAAGTCATGGATATTGGTAGCGGCCTCCTTTAGTACGGATGTAGTAACATTTACCTTTGGCCTCAACAAACAAAAATGGTTTTCTATAGACTATTGCAAGCATTTACGTTTATTGAGACTTTCCAAATGTTCCCCCAACTGAAAAGGGAAGTCTGGAGAACCCAGAATGCATGGCTTCGAGTGTCAGTGACTTCCAATACATGCTTTTTGGGACTGAGATCCCTGTAAAAGTAATGGCAAAATCCAATCATTTGGGGTGGGGGAGTGCATTCCGCTCGTTTTTTTTAATTTTCTAATTTCTTTGCCAAATACAGTGAATGAAGGCTTTCGATACCTTGGTATCATCACCACAAAATCAGCAAGCAATAAAGGGCATAAAATGCAAGGGGAGGCAACCGGAAGAGGGGTTGGTTTATATCGCCATTTCACTTGATTCCTGGCAGGGTGCTAGCAGTTGTGTTTTACAAGCCGCTTGGGAAATTTCACAAAATATGAAAGCTGATGTAGCAGTTTAGGAAAATTTACTACAGAATCCAATGATCAAAATACCCCGCTTGGTAAGACAACTCTTCCTTATTGAACCTCCTGTAGTTTAGTGTCCAGCATGAATGTGAATTCGCCTCTGCTGCTGAGTTTCTGAACTATAAGTGTTGATAATTTTATTCTACTTCACCAATATGTCACACATCAGAAAGACTATTCTGAAACTTCACTATGCACCATTTACTCCTCCAAAGTAAAGACAGAGCTATAATCCACCCCGCGATTCTTATGCTGCAATGAAACGACAAGCTGAACGCGACAAGGGGTCGCCCTATTGTTTTGCATTTTTAAACCATCAGTTTTACCCTACAGGGGAATCCCGTTAGAGAACTAACCAAGTTTATACTTGCAGGGCAAAGGTATGAACAAACAGCTAATTCTGTGTATTTTCCATATCTGTACCTACGAGAGTAGGTTTTACGAGCTGGTTCGTTCAGTTACTGAGACTGGAACTGCTATTCCAGAGCCTAGCTGCCTAACTGGGGGGAAGACAGAGGAAAACAGAAGGATTTATGCCTTTTTAAAAATGGATTAAGAATCATTTTATGTATCTAAAGTGCTCCGTATAGGCTCACCAACTTCGGTTGTTCTTGGTACGAAGCAAACATACTGTACTAACAGATGTGAAGCTACAACTCCTTTTGATTCAGGGAAAACTCTCAGAACAGTACTGGTTCTTCAAACAAGTATCTGTGCATTAAGTGCATGTCCCTTCAATTTACTCATGCTTCTGAATACAAACTGACTTTAAGATCAGGTTTAGCAGTTTTAAAAATGTACCTGTAAGTGCACGTAAGCCCCTTGAGGAAACATCAGCCTTAACTTTACATAGAGGAAGCAATCCTGAAGACCGTTTTGAACATAGGAATGAAATGGTTTTTAAAGAAGTTTGCTGGACAGGAGTTCAGTCTTAGTTTCATGCTCCTGGTGACCCTTTTGACTTTCTGATGAATATTAGACCAGACTATGCTCCCAACCATGGCCACTAAAGCAAAATATCACAGAAAAATATTAAGTTTTTTGCTCTTGTTGTTCGGTCTTTTGTGAGGGTTTGTAATACTTGCATGTCTGGTGAAATACAGTTTATTTAAATACAGTTCGGTTTTAAAATATTGTTTTAAAAAAGTGAAAAAATGTTAAAGTTTGGCTTTCAGCACATGTTCCAGGCCACTGGAGAGACCCTCAAAATCTTAAATAGTAAACATTTTAAGTGAAAACTGCAAGTGTCCTTTAACGTAACACAGCATGACAGGTTGTTCCTCCCATTGTCTCAAGCTCATTAAGGCAAAGTAAATTGCATTGTCAGTTTTCATCACTTTAGTGTTGTAGGTCTGAACGTTGCTCGCGAAC
Source organism: Alligator sinensis (assembly GCF_000455745.1). NCBI lineage: Eukaryota > Metazoa > Chordata > Crocodylia > Alligatoridae > Alligator > Alligator sinensis. The sequence continues at coordinate 2,066,123 of NW_005842044.1, forward strand.
CTCCTTACAATACAGGCATAGCAAACATAACTTCCAATATTGCAAGCAATGCTGTGTGGTGTGAACGGAACCATTTAAGGATACAGAAATATGGAGCTCCCGAATTGCATAGAAATAAGAAAGAACAGATTTTCTTTTTAAACCAAATGTTACACAGCTTTAGACTTTGGTTTTCATGAAGCCAAAAAAAAATGGTATGACCTCCAAAGATAATCTACCTGGAACAAGGTTGGTGTCTTGTCGCCTCAGGTGACAGTGGTTCTTCGGAGGTACTAATTGATCGCGCTGCCCTAACCTGCTGGCGTTTCATGATGAGGCTGACCATCCATTTTGAGCAAATGGAACTGAAGAATGGCCCACACCTTCAAATTCTCGCTAACATTTCCAGAAAAATCTTGACGGGCAACTTACTGCATTGGCTGCTCAAACCAACTTTTCGGTAGCTAAGGTCTCATTGACCTTGAGAAGCTTTGCCCCAGTGTAAGAAGTGCTGTACACTGCACCAGCACAAATGCTTTGTTACACTGGCGTGACTACACTGGTGGAAAAGCAATTCCCAGCATAAGCAAGACCTCAGATTTTAATGTCGTCTTCTGGGTTTGAGTACACAAAGATCGCTATACGTTTCAGGCCTGTGTCTCCTTGGGCAAGTCAGGAGGATTTGCGTGTTTCTTCATCAAGACAGGACTACACTGTTTCAATTCAGCAACACGAGCTTGGTTCGGCTACCTCCCAAGTCTCAATTTCAATTTGCCGCCTCGCAATTCTGTATTCTAGGTAGTTAACCCCAAGGCAATCTACAATCTACCGCAACAAAGGAGGCCGACAGTAAATCCTTCAACGTCTTGACGATAATGTAAGTTACTACCTTTTACATGTTTGACTTCTACCACCACTGAATCCTGTAGCCGAAGCCCCGGGGTAGGAGTCAAAGTTTCGTTCTATCAGGTAAAGCAACAGCTTGCAAACTCTGCTGCCAGAGTTTATTTTTTAGGATGGTTTAAAATTCATTTACAAAACCATAGTAAGGTTTCTGTGAAAGAGACCTATATACAGTTACAGGGCATAAAAGCTGTTTTGTGTGTTACAGAAAAAAAAGAAGAAGAACATCTGTATTCTTGAAGCCTTAATGACTCTGGAGTCTCTGGGACATGGACCCTTGGAAACTAAGTTTATTCAGCTGTCGGTAACCCAGCACTCTCTAGTAGCAAAGGTGATGGTGAAGAGGAAGGTTGTTTCCAGAAGGAACTGGAATTGCCGTGCGTCTTCTTTTGGAGGGGAAAGGAGAAAATTACTCAGGATTTTTATATAAGTCACATAGCCTGCTGGTGCCAATTTTAAAAGTTGGAACTTCTTTGCCTCTTGCACTGGTCTCAGAGCGACATGGTCTGCTAAAAGTGCAGAAAGCTTGAATAGTTTTACATTCTTCTGTAGTGCAATTCTTAAAAATCCCAGAGATTAGTGCCTGATCACTTTTGAAAAAAAGTAGACATTTTACCTAGCCCAGGGGTGGTCAAAGGCCCTCTGGCGAATGGCCACTCGTACCTTCAACCTCCGGCTCTCATCTCACACCGCAACGTAGCTGCCCTGGAGTTATGCATTTCATCTTGGAAGGTCCAAATATGGCAACATTCTTCAGCGAAAAGAAAAGAAAAAAAAAAAGCGTAGGGTTTTTCTTTTGTTTTTTGTATTTGCAACAGAAAACATAGTTGGCCACCTTCACCTGCCGTCCTGCACGCATCAGTCACATGATACGTACTAGGCAAGTTCCAACACCAAGATCCAAGCTTGAATTTTGGCAATCAAAAATGGGTTTGTTGAACCCCTAAGCTAGATTTTCTACCTAGTCTAGTAAAGTAAAGCACCTTTGGATTAAAAATACATTAAGCTTAACAGCAACTGGACGTCTCAGTTTTGTATTTAAATGTCCTTATATCTCCATGGCTTACAGCGTTTTCTTGCCAGAGAAAATGTCAGTCTGTGGAGTCGAGACTTTCAGATGGAGGAGCATATTTCAGCCTAAATGTACCTGGAGGAGAGGAACAAAGGGAAAAAAGAAGGAAGTCAAGTGCACAACATTTTAAACATCTACTTATTGAAAAGATAGGTTGCAGAATAAAACCAGTAGCTCATCTCTTCACTATGAAGCTACAGGAAATGCCTGTCAGGGAGATGTCTAGTACTAGCAGGAGGAGTGGGAAGTAAAAATACAGCAACACACAAAAAGAAGGCAAGATGCAGTGGTTGCAATGCAATTTCAAGAGCAACAAAAGTAATTCAAAACAGATTAAAAAGAAATGATGAACTGCAGCTTTAAACTGCATTACCGTACTTCTCTGATCTGGGCCTGATTAGGACACGTTCACATTCTTCTAATCTGCCATTATCAAAATATTATGGCCTAAGAACACCACTAATTTTCTGTACTGCCTCTTGGGGTCTATTATTAAATCGTATTTAAGTGCTGATGGCATGGTCTGAACCAGGGGTGGGCAAAATGCGGCCCGGGGGCTGCGTCCTATCTGGCCTGCGTGGCCCCTAAAAAATTTAGAAAATTAATATTTATCTGCCCTGGGCTGCCTGTCATGCGGCCCTTGATGGCTTGCCAAAACTCAGTAAGCGGCCCTCTACCCAAAATAATTGCCCACCCCGGCTATACAATACAAACACAGACATGGGCCATACTCAAGATGATCTAAAATCTATCGCTTTAGTTTCCCAATTTTAGCCAAAAGTTTGCATTTTATTCTGCTAGGCAATACTACACGTACAACATTTTAACCAATACGTCAAGAAAAAAGAGAGCTATGACCTGAATATACTCCTGGTATGGCAATATCTTACTCCCAAATGCGTCTGCCCTGGCTCAAGGATTTTAAATCTCTTCTGCAGAAGGCTTTGCTATGACAGAGTCTACGCACTGGAATGTGCATTTCCAGCAACTCTGACTCAAGTCCTTCAAAGGGATGTCTCTCCCTCTGCCTGAAGAAGGGTTTTTGTACCCAAAAGTCTGCAAAGAACAATTTTTTCCAACTATTTAGTTTGTCTAATAAAAGATACCACATTTACCCAAAGAACCTTGTCTGTCAAAGGGATGTGCATACCTAGTTAAGATGATGGCCCCTACTTATTTTTTAAAATATTTTATGAACTTCTGGGATAACCCCATGTTCAAAAATAAAAGGATGACTTGGGGCTGAACTGACAGATGGTGTCAGCAGCAACAACTAGGTCAGACAAAGACACTGCACTTCTTCCTTTCTTCAGAGACCAATTAATTCTCAACAGGGGTCCAATGCACGACACTCACACGTGTGTTCCAGTTAAGCCACCACAACAGGGCTTAAGTTAGGCATAAAACTGGGGTTGGTTCTGTGCACCAAAATAAATACCATTTCTATGAAGTTAGCCCAAAAGTTCATCATCCCTTAGAAGAAAAGGGCTTCGAAGAACTGGATGCTTGTCTGGGATTATGCAAAACTTGGTATAAAGAAAAGCTATCGCCATTAGATTCACTGGTCCCTCAACTGCATGGAAACTCCCATTCACATGAATCTGCAGCTCTGCACACAGACACCCCTGCATCAGCACCAGTTTCTTACCTTGCCGATTGAAATCCATTGGTGGCTGCTTGCAGTCCTGAGCTCGGTGACCACTGGCCCCACAGTTGTAACAGGAGAGGTTCCCATTTTTTTTGTGGTTTGAACCATTGCTGGTTCCCATCATTCCCTGTGCCTGGTACACTCCCGCTGTCCCTGCCATAAAGTTCTGCATGGGTGGTACTGCAAACGCGGACTGCCCGCTCATGACAGAGTCTGGGGTTAAACCACTGTTGTAAGGAGAGTGAACCATTGGGAAGGTTGTGCTGCTGTTGTACTGCTGCGTGTTGATGTAGCCGTTACTACACAAAGGATTGAAGGGCAGAAATGGAAAAGTAAACATTGAAGGCCCTGAAAACGGGTGCTGGAAATAGTTCGCATAACTGACAGTCAGACCACTTGAGCCACAGTTCCCACTACATCCACAGGAGCTACACACCATGCAGCCAGGAGGCTGCTGCTGCTGTTGGTGGTGGTGGTGATGGTGATTCTGATTTGGTACCGGGATGTTCCCTGCAGATCCACTGCTGCTGTTGCTGTTGCTACTGCTGCTGCTGCTACTGCTGCTATAGAAATTGTTCTCAGCGGCTGATGACAGTGTGGGGCTAGAACTGGGTACGGGACAGCTGGGCAAGTTTGCCATGTTTGCGAATGACGTGGATGGATGGCTGCTGGAAGAGGCAGTGTTATTGTTCGCACAGAAGCTGCCTGGCATCGGGGCCACTGGCATACTGCTCATTGCAGAAAAGGCAACTTTGGTGTTGGCTGTATAGAGAGCAGTTCGGGGATTTATTATTGCAGGGGACATAGTTATTTGCATATTACTGGAACAGGATGTCTGCCCAGCAATGGCAGAATCAGTCGGAACCGAAGAAGATACCAGAAGCTTCATGGGTGGACGAGCCATTTGGAAGACTGTGCTGGATGTCACGCTGGGAGCAGTACTCGTTTCCACGATCAGTGCTGGCTGTTGGGGTGTCTTTATCACTCGGTCCAGACTTGAAGCGTGTACAACTTTTGTCCGATGACCAAAGTTAATTGTAGACGCGGGTGAACTGTTTTCTGGAACTCCTGAGAGCACTTGCAGAGGCTGATGAGAGGAGGTTGGCGTCACATCCACCACTGTATTCCCAAAGCTCTTTTCCATTTTAATGCTGCTTCTGGCTCCAGGTGAAACTTTATTTCGTTCTTCTAAAGACAGAAGTGAAAGAAGCTTCATTTCTGTATTTCCACGCTCTGATTTATGAACTGAATTCAGCATTCGACTAGGAGTGATGTGGGTAGAGGCTGCTGGCATCACTTGCATTGACAAGGTATGGTGGCCGGACGGATTGGAGCCAACATCGTTCTGCACTGGTAGAACCTGAGCTGTGGGTCGGGCCGAACTGGATGTAAAATGATTCAGTAACATCACAGGTTTCTCCTTTTCTGAACCGTCCAAGTGAATCTCTAAACCTAGAGGCAGAAACAGATCTATAAATACAACTGCTTTGTCAGACAAGGCAAATCAAATGCAAACAGAAGCTTTGCTCGCTTTCCCTTACGCCTCTCATTCTCCTCAGCACTGTCCGAGCTCTCCTCTCTGGTGTGGATCCCCATGGGGCTGGAAGAGGAGCTGGAGTATTCAGAAGAACTGCCTTCTCGGGGCAGAGGGTGGGATGGCTGATCCACATCTACACGCAGCTCTAGGGACAAACACGTGATAAATCAGGGAAAACGTGAAAACTAATGGCAGAACTGTCATCTGGGCATCAAAAGCCTAGTTACAACACTGCAGCTGATGGGTATTTTCACAACACCATGGCCATTAAAACAGAGGAATGGTTCAGCCTCATAATGCTTCATATTGGCCCAGGGAATACAAGTCCAGAGGACCAATGGTTAGTCACCAGCAAAACCAGCGCTTCATATGCAAGCCACGGAACTGCAATTACATCTTCATCACTCAAATATCCTCCCAGGAATAAGATCTTTCAATCATCAAAGATCATAAAGGACAAGAACACATGAAACAAGTCAGTTCTAATCTGGGGGCTGGAGCAGCAAAGCCGTGAGTTTTTTATTGTGCAGTAAGATACCCAGCCTAACCCTGGCAGCAGCGCACTGTTCTTTACATTGTGTATTTACCTGCAGCATGGTTGCCACGAATATTCTGGAGAGGCCCTATGTGAGTAGTTGGAGGGACCCTAGCCACCCCGCTGCCAGTAACCGAAGAAGGTGCTGTTGGATTTAGGCACCGTTTCTCTGATTTTTCCCTATGCAGCCAATAAGGGAGAGGAGAAAAAGAAACATTAGTTAATACAAATGAATTAATACAAATGTACATTAGTACATGCATGTCTACAGCTGTACAACTAATACATTAGTTAATTCAAAGGCAGTGATTAAAGGAGAGGAGAAAAGGAAACATTAGTTAATGCAAACTAGAGCATTTATACGCTTCAAATGGCATTTTTTCTATTCCGTAGATCTCAGTTCCATAGATTCTCAGTTCTAATTAAAATTCCACATGTAAAGCGAGTATAACCAACGGAGTAATGTCTTCCTCAGCCTGCAGACAGCCCGACTTAGATATGGGAACTCCCTCCCGTCCATAGTTAATTCATTTAGGGGGTAGCCCCAAAGCTGGAAGATGAAACTTCACTATGCCTCTAACTATATGGGCACAGATCATTCTATAGCCAGGATGGGGAACTGAAGGAGACTGAAGGTAGAGGAGACGGAGGGGGAGTTTCTGCAAGAAAGAAATGCAGAGTGAAAAAGAAACATACGGAGAAAGAGAGGATGGGGGAGGGAAAACAGAGGATAGAAAAAGCATAATTCCTGGAAGCGAGAACATTTGGCCACTGAGTGAGTCTGCATGCAAGTTTATAATGAAACAATTAAAAGATTAGTTGCTAAACACAGGGCATATTCCATCCCCAATCTGGAAGCAAATCTCCTACCCACAAGTGTGCCCGTTCACTGTCAACAAAGGGGAGACTGCAGTTCTAAACCGACGGTCCAAGCCACTGCTCAGGAAGCAACGTGTCTCTCTTGAGCAGTATACCTTGGCCTACTGTGCCTTCACGCAAATGCTTAAGTAGCGGCCAGGTACAAAACCGGAAACAAGCAAGCAGCAGATAAAGAATGCAAACAGTAACAGGTAGTTTAGATCTTGTAAATTCTTCCAATAACAGTAATTTAAGAAGATGTTAGTTGCATAAGTAAAGAAATATGTTTACATTAGGATTAAATTAAGTGTTCCTTTAAAGCTGAGTTCATTTGTTCTTTTAGGTGCTTATCAGCTTTGAGTGCCTAATAATAAGGTAGTAAATGTTACATAGTAATCCACATTTCCAAAGTGTTTTTTTTTCTTTACTAATTAACCCTTCACCACTCCTGCGAGAAAGATAAGTAGTATCTAAATTTACAAGTGCAGAATCTTGGCAGGCTTATTAATTTGCTCTGCCTTCACAGTAAAAACCACTGTAAACCAGGGATTACAACTCCAGAGTTTGTAGGATCATAGAAAATGAGGGTTGAGAGGGACCTCAGGAGGGCACATCTAGTCCAACCCCTGCTCCAAGCAGGACCAGCCCCAACTACATCATCCCAGCCAAAGTTTTGTCTAGCTGGGTCTTAAAAACCTCCAAGGACAGAGAACCCACAGCCTCTCTGGGTAACCTGTTCAGAGCTTTACTACCCTCCTTGTAAGAAAGTTTTTTCTAATATCCAACCTAAACTTTCCTTGCTGCAGCTTGAGACCATTGCTCCTTGCTCCGTCTGAGTTCAAAGCTGTACAATACCTTATCTCACAAGCAAGAAAGTAGACAATCTTTACCCCAACACACACATGCACAAACTTACTTTTCCAACTCCAGCTGTGTCTTGAGTTTTTTCTTTGCTCCCATGGTGAGGGACTCAAATTTATTCAGATCTTCTTCAGTAAGGCTCAGAAACTTACAGGAGAAAGGATAGAGTTCACTTTAAAGCACACAATATGCTTACATCCATTTCAAATGACCTTTTTGTAGGCTCAAACATTCCAGGATTATCATTTCTGAGATGCATCTTTAAGACTCGCCGAAATACATGCCTTTTATGAAATTCTATTCCAGTTTCAAACCATCAGTAGCCTACATCAGTCATTCACAATAAAAAGAACAGTCTACATGGACACTGAAAGACATCTTTGTGTCAAAAAATGAACTAAACAAAGATCTGGTCCATCCGACTCCACCCACCAAACTAAAATTTCAAGGATTCTTCCCCAGGATCTTTAATACTTAATTTGACAGCATCAGGGATGGAAGAGCATACAGAAAACATGGTTTGGGGACTAGAAAATTAGGTACAAGGAACATGCCAACCTGGGGGAAAGATAAACTGCAAAGGGCAAATTAAGAACACAAATTCCTGGCACCCCTCTTTCCTGTGAGTACTTGATGCACCTGGCTCTCCTGGTAACCCAGGGAAGAGAGGTTTATAACAGCTAATATCTATCATGCAAGGGATCATCTCCACCCTTCTATTCCCCACCTCTTGACTGTGGGAAGGCAGGGCTCCCCTCCCTAGTGGTGAAAGTTGGATTCATTGGAGACTGGGGCAGGTTTAGCTCCATTCGTTTCACTTATCACTTGTCAAAAAAGGTTTTGATTTATGCTGATACTCTTCTGCTGCTGAAACATTATTCCGATTCCGGCTGAGTCTCAGTATACAAGAGATAAACCTACTGGTTATTCGAAGTTAAACTGTAACCGAGTTTTCCTGACTTTGCCATTTAATACAGAAATCAATTGACTCTCTCATCTAGAGCAGAGTTCATCACAGCTGCAAATCTACCGCAAATATTGTTTAACAGATTATACAAATCAAGATAAGCAGAGCACTTGTTTGAAAAGAAAAAGTCATCACATTAAAATATGCAGTTTTGACATTACAGATTTTCCATTTCTGAATGAGAACATTGACATAAGAAGATTGTAGCCTCAAACTATGCTCATTCAATGAATATCTTTCACAACATGGGGTAGAGGCAAAAGCCACTGTAATTCAGAGCCGTGACTGAAAATAACTGTAATTCAGAGCCATGACTCAAAAGAATCAAAGTCTGAATTTAATCCACCAGAGGGCGTTCAAGATTAAAATACAGCAGAAGGAGGAGGAGGTTAATTTTGCATGCTTGTTTCAGATACATCTAGGTGAGTATCATGAAGCAGTCCACGTATTCAATTAAAAACCCATGCACTTCAGTGTCATTCATGACCATTTTTACTTGAGCATCCAAAGGACCAATTTTTTTGTTCCAAAGAACATTTGTGGGAAATGAAGGTGTCGAACATGCATGCAGACATACACGCATAAAGGCTCAGGTAAGAAATGTTCATGAATCTGTCCTAAAATGTATCTAATAAGCAAAGCTTGTACAAATAGGAGGTCAACCAATCCAGAAGCAAAAGTAATACATTGTGGCCTAGGTGACCTATTGTACAGAAAAGCATAAGCAGAAAAAAAGTAAATGGTTTGTAAATAAGTCAGATTTTCATGTGTCCAAAGAATTCTGAACAATCAAATTATCTAAGTCTACAGGCCAAATTTCATCAAATAAATTATTCCTCCAAATACCTTGCCCAGTTCGAGCTGCAAACAACAAGCAATTCTAAATGCAGATGTTTTACCACTTCTCTTATCTACATGCTCCAGGACATATCAATTTTTAAAAAAACACATGCTGTTCTCCTACTGAATCTACCAACCTACCTTCTCCATTGTGAGTTGTTTGAAGACAGGATAGTACTTGTGCAACCGTAGTTTCCTGAGCCAGTCTAAAATCCCATTTTGCTCCTGGGGCTGGGGGGCCTGCGGACTGGAAGACATTAACATGGGTGAAGAGGTGTCCATCTGTGAACGGTAGGACAATGATGGACCAGTACTCCCTGAATGAGAGCAGTGGGATAGTGCAACGGAAGTAGCAGCTGAATGCTGTACGTGATTCTGAGAAGACTGAATGCCAGCTACTCCACATACAGGTCTGCAAAACAGAAAAGTAATTTGATTCAGCACAATGAATTACTGTCATGCCAAGTTCAGTTAGTGCGGCCATATGCACCCACCAATAAAATAAAGGGCAAAGTTTTGTGGTCAAATAAGCAGGGTGGTGGGTCGAAGTTACAGACTTATGCCTCTGGAATTCTCCGCTGGTAAAACAGTGAAAGCAGCGGCATTTATGTCAAATGTTAAAACAATGTTTTCAACTCTGGCACAGCTTTTCTCCCCTTTCTCCTCAGAGAAAATAAATACTTGCATTCTTCTCTTAATTCTTTCAAAAGTGGGTTCAGCAAGGATGGCAAACGGCTATTAATATACTATATAAACTGTGGGATAGTTTTTAAGCATGAGGAACAGAGGGTTTTTTTTTAATTATTTTTTTCTCTGTATTTCCACTTTAAATTGAAGAGAACAAGAACCCCCTGTCAAGTGTTAAAAAACTCATTTCTGTGTTGTAAAGTCCTAAGCAAAGGATGGGAAATATTTTTTTCCTTCACTTCTCATGGCTGGCTTGAAACTCCCTGGGAAGAAGTGTATATCTTTTCCCCAGGAAAACCAGCCTCACAAATTGAGAAACACTACTCTGCAGGGAGATATTTTAATGTAGCAGAAAGGAAAAAAACCACCCAGTGATTCCACGCCTCTAACAGGCCCTTAACAAAAACCTATTTATGCTATGGAAGATGTGACTATTTAATTACGGCTGCATCTATTATTACTTACTACCTTGATTCTGGTATAGCTTAGGAAAGGCTGCCCAACTGGTGGCCTGTGAGTGGTTAAACTGCAGCCCACGGGGCTTGTCATCACAGCTGCTAGAGCCACTGCGTTGGCATGGATCCAGATCCCAGGGGGGTGAATCCTGCTACTGCTTTGCTCCCCGCCAACCTCTTGCCCACCACTGCATTCAGGGTCTTCAGTCATCATCGGCAATTAAAACTGGCAGCAGGGGAAACGGGGGGCAAGCGGTGGCAACATTCACCCCCTGGGTCCCGGAGTTGGACCAATGCAGGGGGTCTGGCAGCTCTGCCACCGAGCTGCTGTCCTGCTGCTGGAGGTGGATTTATCTAGCCCACATAAAGCTCCATGGTCCAAGCTTTGGCCTGCAGGATCAAATGAGCTGGGCTCTGCTAGCTTGGGCTATCCCAGTGTGTTGGATGCTGTACACACGTGTAAAGACGTGACCTGGCCTACAGCACTCATCATATATGTAAAAGACAAGCAACAGATGACTACATCCCGTGCAGCAGAACACAAGGTAATGGTCAGACAATTATGACTAAATCAGTGATCATACAGGACTCTCCAACCACGGATGGAAGCTGGTTGTTATAGCCTGACCATGCTGAAAAACCCTGCCCAGACCAGGTATTCTCGGATTCACAGAAGGGACCACGGTGATGATCTTGTCTAACATGCTGTGTAGCACAGGCCCCTGGGATTTCTCTGAATTAATTCTTTTATGAGCTTGGGCATGTCTTGTAGACTGACATCCAATCTTGATTTAAGATGGATAGAGACTCTACCATGATCACTGAAGAATTCTTCCAATGGTTAAATATTCTCACTGTTAAAAGAATATACCTTATTTCTTATCTGAGTTTGTCTAATTCAACATTCAACCATTGGAGCCTATCTGTTAAATGGAACAGGCCATGATCAAAGTCTTGCTCCCTGGGTAGGGAGGGTACCTACAGATTGTGGTCAAATAGCCTCTTGTCTTCTCTTCAATAAGATAAAGAAATTCAGCTGCTGTCTCTCTCACTGCAAAGAATGCTATCTGACCCCTTCACTTTTTTTTAAGCATGCAATGTAAAAATGCCAGTGGGTCATCCATGCTCCCACAATTGCTAATACTGTTAGAACTGTGCCACGGTACCCAAATTCCCTAAAATCTTCTGGGTAGACAAGGCCAAGAAACAACATCTTTCAGGATCCAGTGCTGAGAGTTCCACATTTGAATATGGGTGAGGGTGCTCAACCAACTATATAAAATCTCCTTAAGGACAGAGAAAGAACTAAATGAAGGAATTTTACAATTCCATAAAACATATAAATCAAGGATCTCACCTTCCAGATGCACCCAGCGTAGTGCCTACTTTATAAAGGGAGGGGTTGCCAGGACCTAAAAACAGGGAAATCAAGGTTTGATTGGCATCAATTTACTTGATTTACATCAATAATATATGCATTTTTAAATTCTTGGTTTAAACTCACTTGAATTTTGAAGTTGTTGGGAAAGAGATGAAGTGCTGAAGAATTTTTTGACATGGTCATTTTTCAACACATGGGAAGGTAATGATGCCAAATACCTAGATGTTAATCAAAAAAAACAAAACAAAAACACCCAAACCTGTATCATGTTTGTTCTGAAACTGACTATGAAATAAAGACGGTAGTCTATAAATAAAATTCCAAACGTGATTATAAAATGGAAAAAGCAATCAGAAATCCCGCCCCGCCTTGCTAAAAGTAGGAATACTAGAAAATCCTGAAATAAACTGGACCTGGAATCTGCATATACCTCTTTTTCCAACAAAATTAATCAATTCCATTCCTTTATGCTGTCTCTATTCCAGTTACTATATTAAAGTCAGAGTTGATAAACTTATGAATACAAAAGGTTAGAACAGTAAGCAATTATCTGACAATGTGCAAGAATAAACTTGAACACTTCCTCTTAAAACCATGAAATTAAAGCCCACAATATGTAGTTGTCTAGTATTGTTCAGACATTCAGATAAACAGGAGGCGTAGCATTTGGCAGCATGGGAAAGAAAGGCTGTAAAACTGATGTCACGTGTTCTCTTTTACTGGTGTGTCTCTCAGGAAATAAAGCCGGCAATCTTTTAGGATTGTATAATGCATAAGCATAGGTTATATGACCATTACTGAAGTTTTTCTAATTAAGCTAACTAATACGTTTGGCTGCTTGCATCAGCCAAGTGTGTGTATTTTGAACGTATCCAATAAGTCATTAAAGGGAAGAACACGCAAAAAAATTTGGACTGTCTCTTCATATTTTTAACTTCTAAAAAAATGTTGGGTCAAAAGTTAGTTCATTTACAGATACAGATGCATGCTTCCAGCTTCCACCTTGAAAGTTCACTGTTCATTTTCATGTTTAACAGCAAGCTGAGACATGAGAAAAGTCACTAATGTGAGAATTGCAAACAATACAACTTTGGTATTTGTAATTTGTCACGGAATCATAAAAATAGGGTTGGAAGGAAGCTTGAGGGGTCAGCTAGTCCAACCCATTACTGAAGGCAGAATCAGCCCTGTCTAAATCATTCCAGGCAAATATTTATTCAACCTGCACTTAAAAACTTTCAGCGATGGAGATCTCACTAGCTCTCTAGGTCATGTATTTAGCATTTTAGAATTAAGCTATTTTTCTCTGTCGCAAAGATTGCTACATAAATATAGGCTGCTGCTCTTAACACTGATTAGCAGAAAATTTGCTAGCTGAACAACAGCAGCGACAAAGATGTGAGATCTCCGTTACTCCACCTCAGTCATATCAATTAAATGTGACTATTAAAATATAGGAGGGATTATTTAAAATAATGACGCTATTTACCATGACAGTCTAAGCATGTGTTTTCTGCCTCTTACTCTGAACAAATAGTATCCACCCATGCACCTCCACCAGTGACAGGAATGCTATGTATGTCTTAACTAGGAAAAAGAAGTGTTTAGGAAGTGTACTAACAAGCGTTAACTACCGTATTTTTAAACAGTGCTTAGTATCTAGTCTAGATAGAGACATTAGTGTCTAAAAACCTTAGTCAGTCCATTGTTTCTAACGCAGAGCCCCACATGCTTCTAATTCTTCCAGAAATTTTACAGAGAAGTGTGACCGTGTCACTTCGAAACAAAAGACCCATCTCTGCAAAACTTTTGTGAACTGAAATTAGCAAGATACAGACCACCACCGTATTTAAAGAATTGAAATGCGATTCTGCAAAGTAGCTTAAAATATGTACATGTTTTCACTTCTTGTTTCTTTTTTTACCATGTGGAGAAAGAGCCAAGCAACAAGCCAAAACCAGGTTGTAGAAACCTACCTAAGGTCCGATTCCAGGTCCATGTGGTTCCGGTCTAGGTAAAATGAATCTGGACCAGCTAGGCAAGGAATGAATTTTTCCAAGTTTTCTTCTGGGTACAGTTGAGACAGCTAAAGGTGAAGGATATTACAAATTGGAGAAGCAAGAATGAAGATGTGTTACTTGTCATCTGAAGAACAAGGAATGGCAGCTTATGAGTTATATGTTTACGAAGTTCAACCTATTTGTTTTTACTGGCAGCACTTCCAAAATGTCATTGAATAAACTCATGTACAGGACCAAACCTTTCCAGCATTTTTAAGTGAAAGTACTTTTGGAGTCCTTTACCTTTGAAATAAATTCAGTCACTTCAGCAGAAGATTTGGTTACCAACGTCACCGAAGAATCAGACCACAAGACCTTAAGAAGCGGAAAAGCAGTGGTTTAGTAATAGTACGCAGAACTCCTGTTAGTTTGGACTCAGAAACAAGCAGGGGTGTTAGTTTGCCCGCTGTGGTGATGAAGGCTTGGACTATCTTCATGTGTGGCACAGACATGGTGAACATTTTTTGTTTACAGTGACACTCCTACCGTTCATTTTCTACTCTGGACATGGCTGCAAGTACCCTTTTCCATTCCTTGACTCCCGTTCACTGCCATTATAAAGCTATTAAGAGTTCTTAAAAATGTATTTTATATTTTGTATAGCCATTGCCAGCTTCAGGAAAAGTTAACAAACACTCAGACTGTTCACTGCTGGAGAAAAGATTTTCTTCCCGTTGTTAACTGAAACAGCTGGTTTGTACAATTTAGGCACAATATGAACAGCAAACCATAGCAGAACAGGGCCTATTTATAAATAATCAACTCCATATGTAATGCGAAGATGAGGATCTGAACAAAACTTCCCATGGGGGCAGACAGGAGAGTGTGAACAATGAAACCTGCCCTTATTTTTCTATCCACCCTCTTTAGATAACGTCTAGTGTATGTTCTAGAAAAGCAGAGATTAGCCTCTCTTCCAGCTTGCTTTTGTAGAACAAGTCACTACATTTTTTACCCACAAAAAGTACATAGGCATTCATCCGTTGGTAGCTGACTGGTTTAACTGAGCCAAAAAAGCACAAAGACTGGATTTCACTGTTGAACATAAAGAATCCCTGATCTGAAACGACTGAGGTGCTTGGAAAGTAGGTGAATCTTCAACAGTAAAATGCGGGAAAAGCTTCTCTATGTTTTAAAAAATCAGGACGCAATCTTTTCATGTGACACTAGTTTCAATGACAACTGAAAACACACACAAAGCTTTTTCCAGCCGTCAGAATGGTGCCAAACATACTGGTAAGAGAAGAGTATTTCAAAATACATTACATAATTGAGGAATTTCCTCTTCC
Source organism: Alligator sinensis (assembly GCF_000455745.1). NCBI lineage: Eukaryota > Metazoa > Chordata > Crocodylia > Alligatoridae > Alligator > Alligator sinensis. Next base: position 2,081,195 of record NW_005842044.1, read on the forward strand.
CAGAGTTGTTGCACCAAAACCAAGAAAGCAAGCAAGCAAGCGAGAGACAAAAAAGAATAAGGAGCCCAAGCAGTGATTAGTTCTACAAAGCATCTGTTTTTTCTTTCTCCCATGCTACATTAATAAGTTTCTTTCAAATTTCATGAGCTGTTTTACAAAATATAGAAAGAGGCGAATCTTTTTCTTTCCGGTTTTATAATACAAACAGCTGACATCTGTTCAAATAGCTTTATGTTTTGATAACTTCTTATAATTTTCAGCAATTTCGAGACTGTTGCATGCACTGATGACTGCAAGGACAAGTAATTAAGAAACCATCAAACTGTTTGGTCAGACTTGCTTCCTGTCCCCATTGTCTCAAAACAGCACGTGGAGCGATCAAGCTTTAACCCTATGAACTACAATGTACTGACTTAACTACACAGCACGCAACGTGGTGTCAAATGGAAATCACATTTCTATCTGGACACATATCTATTAATTATTCCCTGCAAGGTTCTGATTACTGTACCTGACATTTGAGGGGAGAAAACCCTCCACATATATGGCACTGGTTAATAAGTGATATTCAGAAAACTCTTCACTGGACAAGCACTTAAAAAAAACCATGTTGTAGTAAGGTTGTAGTGTTGTGATAGCTGTGATAGTCCAGGGAATACGTGAGAAGCAAGATTTCTTTGGTAATAATTTCTATTGGGCCAACTGAATAGCTGAGAGAGGTGACAGATAGGAGAGACAAGTGATAGCCAGAGGTCCAGTAAAAGATATTACTGAAAAAAACCTGGCTTCTCTTAAATGCGTAAAAAAATGCCCTCAAATTCTGATATCATTTGGGACATTTATGGGATTTGCCAAGTTCAAGACAGTTTTTGCTATATTTAGTTGTGCCAAATTCAGTGTCTTACACACCTGGAGACCAAGTTCTGTTGATGTCACCATCTCTTGTGTGATAGTTTTAATGTTTAACTCAATGTTTTTTGGCAGTGTTATTTTAATTGAAATTTTGCAGTCCTTTTTCTCTCAGATTTTCTTTTCCTTACCATCTTCTAAGATTTGCATCTTTGTTTTATAAACCAGCAAAATCTCTATAGTATCGTGTTAGGAATTGGAGAACACATATCCCTGGACTAGACTGCAGAAAACTAGCAGACCTTGGACACTGGCCTTGCACCGTAATACAAGTCCTCCCAGACTATGGCCTGGAGACACTTTGAACAAAGATAACTTCATTGCGTGGCAAACAGAACCTCCCAAAGCTGCAAGGAGGTGGAGAATTCACACTTTCCTCTGGCAGTTTGTGGTTAATCACCTCCACTGTTAAAAATGCCCCTTCTTCCCATTTGAATGTGTCTGGTTTCAGTTTCCAGCCTCTCTTCTTGTAATGCCTTTTTTACCTAGAGCCCTGTAGAATTATATTTGTTCTCTCCATGAAACTGCTTACACACTGTGTGTCACCCATCAATTTTCTTTTTTGATAAACTAACCAGATTGGGCTCTTTAAATCTCTCCCATCAAAATGCTATTCCTCCAGTCTTTGATTAATTTTTATGGCCCTTTTCTGCACCTGCTCCAATTTCTCAACGTTCGTTTGAAGATACAAACAGAACCATATGCAACATTCCACTATCAGTCTCACCAAGCCCAAACAGGAAGGTCAAATAACCTCCCAACTTTTATTCTATTAACCTGTCTACACATAGGACTGCACTAGCCTCTTTGCCATTGCATCACACTGGGAGCTTGGGCTCACCTGTTCATTCACCATGAGCCCTAAGTGCTCTTCATAGTAACTGCTTTTCAGGTTACAGGTCCCCTCCACCCCTGCAACTACACCCCACTCTGCAGGCATGGCCTGCCTTCCTTGGTTCTGAATGTCTAACTCTGCTTTTGGATGTGTTCAAGTGCATTTTGTTTGAAGGGGCACAGCTTACCAATCTCTCCTGATCTCTCTGTCCTGACCCATCCTCATCTTTAGACCACTCAGAAATTGTATCAGGAGTTGTTTCTTATATTTGCTTCCAGATCAGGCCTAACACTCGTCCTTGAGGCAGTCCACTAGAAACACCCATTTACTGATGACTGGGTGCATCTACACATTCATTAATGTGCCGTGGTTACTACACATCAAGTTTAGTATTTGTAACAATAGGTACTAACTGAATGCACAGCATGGGTTTTTTTGTAACACTAACGTGTATCAGACTAATTCTACTCCACATTAGCATGGCTTTTGCTGTGACACACTAATGTGCAGTAGGATTAGTCTACTGCACATTTAGCATCTTGTGTAGATGTGCCCACTGGGTCCTGTCCATTGGGTGTGAATGCTCCCTTTCAGTGTTCTGATTTCTTTATGCAGCAAATATTTTTCTCTCTCACTCTATGAGGAAAAAATAATCCTCAAAACTTACCTCAAAAGAATATTCATTTCTTTCATTCTTCTTGTGCGCCAGTCCCTTTAGTTCCACCTTTTCAACATTCACTGTTAAAAGTAAGGAAGAAAGAACAATAAGAAGGATGTTTCTAAACACAGAAAACTCATTATTCTCATCTGATACCAGAATCCATTTGGAGAACACTGGATGTACAGCAGCAAAGGGGCACACAAAAATAAGCTTGTCCCATTCAGTTTGCAGGAGGGATGATGCTCAATAAAGGAGAGTTCTTTGATATGTGTCTCAGTTCTTATTTTTTAATACATGCCCCCCACCCCAGACCTTCGTTTCTGCACACCATTGAAAAGTCACAGTGAACATAAAATACGTCATTTCTTATGACTTTCCTATTGTAGTCATCACCACAACATCCCAATGCTTAAAAAACATCAGCTGAACTTTGCCACGTCCCTGTAATGCAGGCAAATGAAATCTTTGCTGTTTTGAAGATGGAAAACTGAGGCACAGAGTGATTAAAGCCAAATCTGCTAAAACTATCCACTAATTTAAGAGTGACAGAGCACTTAACATTTAGGGACTTCTTAAGTCCCAAGCAGAGCTCTTGTTGATTTCAGCTACAATTGGAAATTTTCTACTTGAATAATTAAAGTTCAACTACATTATAATTAACTGAAAACAGAGTCTTATAATGGAAAGTGTTAGGCAACTCACATTACTACCACCTCTGCCTATCACAAACAAACATTTACAGTAACTCTGAGCTTCAGATTTTTGATATATCAGATCCATGGAAACCTAACTCACATTTCCAGATAAATAAAAAGTACTGGTTTTACCATCTTGACTTTTATGAAGTTAATTTTACCACTTTGCAATCTCTCCAACAATTGCCACTGCTTGCTGACTAGGTGGACAGACATATACATACTTATAGACAGAGGATTTTTCATAAAAAGGATATTTAAGTTAGCTTAGTCATTCAAAAGCAATAACAATTAAACTGAACCAAAACAAAGTAAAACGGTTCCTGGGATTCTGAGTCCAAACAGATGAGGCTGCAGAGGATGCAATGCTTGTAGATTATAGACAAAATCCACCTCCCGAATCCCTACTATCCTGCCTCTGGCAAACAAAATTACATGCTGTGTCACTAGTAGGACCTGACAGTATGTTTCCTATGTAAATCCTAGGTCAAAAATTTGCAGTGCAAGGCACTTGAACAGTAAAACTGCATCTGGCTACACAAATTTGTTATTTTTTAAATTTTTCTCAAGTAGGATTTCAAGCAGTGCTCTTCTAGCATTTACTTGCAGCTCGTTCCTCTGTCCTTCCCGGCTGAAACAATCATGGCCTGCAACTCATTAATTTGGCCGCCTGAAGATACATTATTGGGTACTGTTGGTTTTGAAGATACCAATAGTTTACATCTCAACTATTTAGACCTTGTCTATGCTCGGTTCTGACAGCAGACGTTCTGGCATCACAAAGCACCTGCTATCTCAAGGCTGTCCAAATGTGTGTGGAAGGACATGTACCTGACAGCTTCACGTGGCTACAATGCAGCGGCAATGCTGGCAAAACATAAGAATGTCCTTGGATGGTAAAAAATGCTGAAGCGCCTGCTAAAGCTCGCAGAAAGTGCTGAACACCTACATGCACCTCAAGCTGGGTGGCAACAGAAACTCTGCTGGATGAAAATTCAGGTTCTTCCACAACTGAGGAGCTTTGAGTGTAGCTGCGCTCAAGGTTTTGCTGGCAAGACTTATTCTGCGGACAGACCATCCTATTATAGACTAAGTCTTAGAGACCTCCTCCTCTTGCATCTGTGGAATTCCATTTGCTGATCTATGAAAGACCTGCGAGCTTGGTCTTGCTATAAGGACCTTCAAGGAATACAAGTCATTATTCCTTGGGAGTACCAGTATGTCTCTACAGCTTTGAAGACTGAAAAATGTTTGAAAATATTTGAATATTAAACCATATTTTATTTCAATTTGGTTTATTAAAAGGATTTTGATTCACAAAAGAGGGTAGAATTACTGTAGATTAAATATGGCCTGGAATTAAAGCAAGGTAAGTGGCTATTTTAATGTTTTACCTGGTCGAGATGAACCCAAAGCATCCACCAGGTTTTTTAAAAGATGGTAGCTGTCATCTGCAAGCTACCATGTGTTTAGGGGGAAAAAAAGCTAGACACATGTAATTTATTTCACCAGTTGAGATGGACCATATTCAGCTACTGATACAGGATCTTAATTTGTTATTTTGTGAGGGAGGAAGAAGAATAGATTCTAATAAAATAATAAAAATAGCATAACATCTCATCCTGTTCCCACTAATGAAGGCAACTGGGAAACTCGCATCAGAATCGGGACTAAGAGAGTGCACAGGTTCTCAGAGGAACGCTACCTTTCCCTGAGAGAGAGAGATTTTAATTGCACAAACTGCTTTAAAATAAGTTTCTTACAGAGCAATTAACATTTTAGAAATTTAGAGTATTGCTACATAATAAAGAGGATGCCCAAAACAAGCAACAGAGGCTTGATAGTGGAAAATTTATGTTAACAAATATCACTATTATGTTATGATTTATGATGACGAGGTCAATTTTAAACAAGGTGTGTGGTTTAAATTAATCAGTTGTGTTATTTAGCTATTGTTTTGAGTTAATGAAATACTCTGCAGTTAACTTATCCTCTGGAAATCATCCCAATTAAATAGGTGTGCTATATAAAGAGGATTCTACTTTATTGACAACTTCATAGAGTTCTCTAATATTTAGCCTTTTTCTAGAGCATATGTATTGCTCTATATGCAAGAGCAATGTTTCTAAAATATACCCATCACCAGCATCTTCAGAGTTTTCCTACTGGGATATTAACATTCAAGTAATCTTCTTTCAATTAGCTAATGGAATTAAAAATGTCACAGGGCTAAACGAAGAGCCCAGAGCTCTTGTGACAGTCATCCACTCTGATAGCTACATCAGAGGTCTTCCATTCTTACCAACATGTGTGGTTACTATTTATCTTAAAGATCCACATTATTAAATACTCTTTCTAAATTTGCAATGAAGGCTAGCTCTGTTCAAAGAGCTAGCCTTCCAAAAGAGTCATGAAGGAAAAGCTCTTATCAATCAAACAGCAGGAGCAAATCTTACATTTATTCCCTAGCAAATTGCCAAAGAATTGGGTAGAACACAGAAGGTGGGCCATATTTATTCAAAAATCCTGGGTTATTATTCAGAGTTGACTCTGGGCAACTTCACTAAAAAGGGTTCAATGACAAAAAGCTTTATCAGGACAGAGTTAAGGTTGTTTGGAGCTTGCTAGGCCCTACCAAAGATCAGCAAACCTCAGACCACTGAAAACCTGGATATATGGAGGTAAGGCACTACCTACAAGTATGTCAAGGATGAACACCAAAATCTAGGGGAGCAACTCTTCAGAAAGGCACCCCCAGGGAGGATGAAGACCCATGGGCACAAGCTAATTGAGGAAAAAATTAGGTTGGACATTAGGAAAAACTTCTTTTCCATAAGGGTATCTAGAATCTGGAACATGCTCCCAGCACTGGTGGCACAGTCACCATCCTTGTTCAAGATGAGGTTGGACAAGCACCTCGCTGAGCTCGTTTGAGCCCAATAACCTCCTGCCCATGGCAGGAGACCAGACTCGATCTTACAGGTCCCTTCTGGTCTTTTGATTCTATGATTAAATGAAAACTTCTGATGTCCCAAGAACAGAGATATGCTATATACCCACCCCACCTTAACTCTGCACCCTGGGGCTGAAAATAGCCTATGGGAAACATCAGCACGTGCTTCCCCTGCATTCAGTGCTCAGTACTGCACTGTTGGGTGACTGATCAGAGAAGTGTAGATCATTTGGAAGGGCTGTGCCCCTTTGACATCTAGCGTATGATCCAAGGAACAAGGTGTCCCTGTATTCTGGGAGAGACCATATGCCTCATTTTAGCGCTGCAGCTTGTAGGTCATGTTAATGTCAAGAGTAGGACCCACAGGCAGACACTCCCAGCAGGGTGCATGGCCTGGGGCAAAGCAGCCTGCACGGGGGCCTTCCTCCCCGTCCCACAGCACACTTACGCCAGGGAGTGAAAGCCCCGGCACACCGGACGTGGTGGGAGGGGTGGTGGCAGGAACGTCTGGCTGGAAGAGGCAAAGAGATGCCCAACCCACCGGGCAGGAGGGTGGGTTAAACTTCAACCGTGGCAGCTGCAGTCTCTCCACCTGGCTCTGCAAGGCCCCCCCAAAGCATGGGGGGGCCAGCAGTTAAGTGGGAAATGAGTACAGCCTTCAAATATGGTCAGATTGAAAGTAGCATGTGAGCTGGTGGTCTACGTAAAAGGATAAAAGGCATGGAAAAGCGGGTGAAGGGAGTGTGAGGGGTCACAGCAGATGCAGCATTTGATTCTGTGAAGTAGGGGAAGTGTTTGGATCTAGAGCAGGTACAGATGGCTCCTCTTCAGTGCAGTTCAATGGCTATAGCAAGAAACTGTGTGTTACAGGGACACGTGCTGTTACTGAGGGCAGAGTTAAGGTACATGCTTATGCACCTTAATTCTGTGCCGCTTAGCTTTCAGAGGCCTGAATCTGAAATACCTTATTTCCTGCTTTGCAAAACTTTTGAGTTTTGCTGAATTCAACACCCTGGAAGGGCAAGCTCCCCTCTGTACGCACAAGGGATTTTTGTCTGTTTTTAAAGGAAAGAGAAAAGCTTCTTGCAGGGATAACGATCATGCACCGAGTTGTATTTTAACTCGCAGGCTTACAGCCAAGCAGGCTGAGTGAGTAGGCAAAAGCCCCTAGTGTTGTGCGATTCTTAGGTGCTACTTCCACCTCCCGTTCACTTCATTATAGTGAAGAGTGTTATGCCATGCACTGAAATGTTCAGAGCGCATAGCTGCTAAGAGGACCAATGCAGACACCATCTTGATCTTAAAATCCTGGCAGTTTTGTGACGGGATGGTTATTGTAACTTGAAGCACGTGAGACCACTGCTGTCTTTCTCCTTCTCCAATGTTCAGCTCCATCATCCCCTGCAACATGGAGCCCTCCACCAATATTTCCAGCTCACCCTTCCTTTTCTGTTAAGTCATTTGGAAAAAAGCTTTTTAGAGACCGAGATATCCCAGAGCTTTAGAACCAGAAGTACTCTACATCAGTGTTTTTCAACTTTTTTTTCATTTGAAGACCCCTAAAAAATGCTGAATGGAGGTGTGGACCCCTTTGAATGGTAAGTGTGGCTATTCACATACTTTTGATTGATTATAATTATCTTCTACAGACCCCTTAGAGACAGTTTGCAGACCATATGTTGAAAATCACTGCTCTACATCACTCCGAGTTAGGAAACAGGGATAGGAGTTCAAGCCCCTAAAAGGCAGGCCTCCTCAGATTCTTGCTCTCGCATCTGAAAAATGAAAGGGGCTCAGACCGGTCTCAGATTAGATGGAGGAGTTGTGAAACAGGCACACCTAGCGAGGCCAGGTCTCTACATATCCCAGACTCAGATCTTGGTAGAATACAGTGCTCTAAATTGCTTCCCTGAAGGGGTTATGAGTGTTGTGCACTAGGTGTGGTAAGTAGCAGGAGATAGAGAGCCTCTGAAGCCCGAACAAAGCCATCATTTATAATAGTCAACCTTAAAAAAAAGTTTGGGGCTGTCTCTTGGGGACTCCTGGCTCAAATGACCCAAAATCTAAATCATGAACTTTGCCCAGCCCTCCCCTGAGGCACACTATGTTTCACAGCAATTAAAGTGAAGACATGCGTTTTCTGAGCACTTTCGTGGAGTGACCCACATTCACCTGAGTATGATAGTCCTCAGATGAATGTCAGCTCCTCATGGAGATGAAGATCATTTGATACCATACTGAAACCAATTTGGTGTGAATTGCTCCATTTATCTCATTAGGCATTTTTATCTCCCATTTTCAAGTTCCCAGCTCTTCTCACCCAGGTCTCGGTACTGGGCACTTGGTACTTGGTACACGGCTCCATCATGCCTCTTTCCAGATGAGCAAGGGATTCTCCAAAGTAACAAAGTGTCCTGGGTCCCCATACCTCCACAAGTTACCCCCATACTGCAAGGCTCACCCCAGATCTCAGCACACATGCAAGACAGGAAAACGTTTATTCTTTCTTCCACTATTCTTAATCTTGCAGCATATCCTGACTTGACCCTCCAAGCCCTCTCCACTTCCCTACCAGCCATCCCATTTATACCTAGGCTCTCAAGACTTTACTACAGACATAATAGAATTAAAACCTTCATCCAGTAGCTTGACAGAAATCCTCCTCAACCTATAGCAATATGTCAAATTGATATGGCTGTCATATGTTGGTTTAAATGTGCTTTAAAAATTAAATGAATAATGACTTGAGGTCAGGCATATGCACATGGGCAGGCCATACCAGCAATGAAATCACCCTAAAAAGGTCACAAATGGCAACCAGTACATAAAAAGAAAGACCAGACTATTAGTACTTGGACCTACCACACAGTAATTGGTTTTATTGGGTGGAACTGAGGTAATGAAACAGCCACCAAGGTTGATGACAAAACCCCCCAAAAAACAAACCCTCAAAAAAAAAAACCCCTTCCCTGTTCCTTTGAATCACTATGAAAAATATTTTCACTTTAATATGCCATGTGGAACGTTAGGGAGGGAGAAAGGGAGTTAGGAAGATACTAGCTATTGTTAACCACTGGTAAAAGGACTAGACAGATGGCCCAGTGTATCAATCCATAAGTTCCTAATATTAAAGTAGTTGATTTTCAAAACCATAGTCATCACACCTTCTTAAACATTCAGTGCATGTCAACAAGGGTTAAACACCAGTTCTTACTAAAGTTAAGAATAGCCTACACATATGAAAATTGTCTTCTTTTAAATTTAATTTTGAGATGATTCTCAGAAGTTGCAGTGGCATAGTTTTTCTTTTTCTTGGTTTCATAAAGGACTTACACAAGCTGATGCTCTTTTCAGGACTGATTTCCTGCAATCAAAGCTTGGCTAGAGATGAAGGTCACCAAGACATTTTTGTACAGAAATAAAGGTTAAATGGAAGAGTGACACAGCAACAAACAGGGGCATGGAAATCTGGCATTGCAAAGCCAAGGGGCTGAGCAGCTGAGTAAAGCCATACCCAAAAAACCTCATTCATGAGAACAGGTGTGAAAACCTTTCAGTGAAAAACCAAATAAGAAGGCTTTTATTGCACTTTTTATTTATGCAGAGGGATGTTTTTGATCACAGCATGCATACAGATTCAGCTTCTGTATGTGGTATGTAGGTGTACGTTCATATGAACTGCTGTGCAAATGCAAAACTTAGATGGCGAGGTCCCCATGACAGGGACTGTGTTGACAGGAGGCTGGATACATTTGGTACCCAAAACAAAGGTGAAAAGTGCTGCAGGTCAGTTTTAAGGCAAAAAAAAAAAAAAAAAAAAACCACAGGTGAAAAATGTACAGCTTGCTTTAGGCAGGGCATCAGACTACATGAGCATGATTGATTGCTTCTAGTCTCAAAAAAAGTTATGAATTTCACTCATGAAGATTGTTTGCATAGTTATAGGAGCACTGAAACATTCAGATAAAAAGTACAGCCAATTAAATGCTTGTTTAAAAATGTTCTTGTCAAAAGCAGCTAATAAAACACATTCCTAGATGATGTTTGCTATTAAACAAAAGGAAAAAGGCATGATGAAGTAGTTCTTTAAAAAACAAACAAAAGCAAACAAACAAACGAACTTTTAAAGGTTTTTAAATAAAATGTTTCTTGGTTTTCAGGGTCTCTGCAATTCTTGTATTCTACCTCACCGCTCCACTAAAATGCTATAAAATGTGCCTGAAGAAGGGTGTTTGTACCCGAAAGCTTACAAGAGCAATTTTTTCAACTATTTAGCTGGTCAAATACAAGATATCACATTTACCCAAAGAACCTCATCTTAAAATGATGCAGGGACACTCTCTCTCTCTCTCTCTCTCAATCATTTATGATCTGGACCCGAGTAGCTGAGCAGTGCAACTTCCATTAAAACTGGAATGAGCGATGGAATTATGAAAGCCAAATACATATCTTCATCTGTTACTGCTGCAACTTTATGAGTGCTTTGTAATGCAGCTACCATTAGGTTTCATTTCATTTGCTCTCTACCTCTCAAATTGCAGAATGCTTTAATACTAAGAGAGCCTGAAGACAGAGAATTTAAGTGTGTGCGCGCGCGCGTGCGCATGTATGTGTACTGTTCAGCCCCTTAGAGACATTTATAAAGCAGTGTATAGCAGCTTCCTTGTATCTGATAAATTAACGAGATGAGAAAACAAAATGCTCGCTGTGAAACTTATAACTAAGGCTATACACCATCATTTATTTTATGCGATTTGAAAAAGTAATTTTAATATGGACTTTACACCGAGATCTGTCAAGATAGCAAAGAGATAGCTGGTGCTGTAGGTCTGCCATGGGGCCTCCTCCTGGGAACACTGTGTTTGAAGAGTATCCCTGAAGCCCTATGTTTAGAAATACTCAGCTGAACTTTCACACTTATGACCTACCAGGTTCTGAATCATTAAATATTAAAAGGATGACACAGAAACCTTTAGACTTAAACTTTGCTCCATGTAACAATCAGCAAGAAAAATACCTTGGGTTCTTTAACCACATATTAACCACTCAGTCATTTTAAAGTAGGACTAATCCAGTCTATTTTGCAATGGGCCAGAGTCTGAACATGGGAAATTTTAAATAAAGGTGTTCTAATGGGGTGGGGAAAGTTCATAATTATAGAGGATCATCTATAGAGAAAGGAACAACTAAGTAAAAAGGAAAGGCGTACTTGATACATTTTAAAAATGTAGTAAAAGAAGTTACAATTTATGTAACAAGCTGACAAAATTCTACATGCATATTGTTCACAGAAAAAAATGACTGTTTCTAGCCACATTGGTTTATATCCATACATCAGAGGAGGGGGAAAAAAGCCCCAAAGTGCAGATAAGCATTACATATCAAAAGTCAGGCAATGCATTGAGAATAAAAGAAAAAAAAGCAAGACAAAGGCTGACAGTTAATTACTCAACGCATTGGTTTTTCGCATGAGGATGACCATTTCCCACTGTTAGCAATGAGCTACATACATTACCAGGCAACCTTCTGACAAATCCCGTCATTTACTTCCAGAGGCATAACCTGCTTTCCCGTACGAAGGGGTTTTTGTCTAAGCTGTAATCCTACAAGACGGACATTACATCAATTGATCCTGCAACCTCTAAGCAAGTGCAAGGTCTGTTTCTTGCTGAGAAAAGTATCCCAGATCATAAGTTAAGTGCAGCTTAACCCTCTGCGAAGGACTGCAGAGCAGGATTGCTGTCAAAAGGCCTGAGACAGTAGTGAGATCTCTGAAGACGCTCCTTGCGTGGAAAGACGGTTAAAGTTTCATAAGGACTCTTGTTCAGTCTAGTGCATCCAGGCTCGCATCCTGTCAGATGAAGATCGGTGCACTTGCTATGCCTCAGCAAGGCACTCAATTATGTATTTAGCAACGTAAAAGGGTAGAAAATCAGTTGTAAAGAAACCATGCCAAAAATTTTGCTGACAGCTCCATCATTTTACAGAAGACTTCCCTGGGTGTTAGGACCCCTGAAAGGAACAATCCCTTCGCTAGGGGAGGCAGAATATGGTTCTTTTGGGAACTTGACAGGATTTCAGATTTATTCCAGGTTAAGAGCATTGGTATCATCAGGTTAAGCTGACCAGGGACGTACAGGCAACACCACTTCCTCTACAACATTAAGGGGTCCCCTTGAATGGCAGAAGCCCTGCTAGCACAAGCCCTTTTCTGCAGATTGACCTGCAGCCACGTTGCATGGTTTTGTCAGCAGATCTACATTACGGGGTGAGATCTTTTCACGTCCTTTGCCTTGCCAACACAAGTGATGCCAGCTAAACTCTATAATGCAGACACAGCCTTAGAAAGGAAACCTGAGTCAAAAAAAAAAAAAAAAAAAAAAATTGTAACCAAAAAAGTGTTCAGCTGAAGAATGGCTGGTCTTCTGGTCACCTCTGCAGCCCATATTTGCAGGGCAGCAACCTAGTAGTTGGAAATGGATGCAGTCCAGACCGTCCCAGCCAGGAACACTCATATCTGAGGCATGCTAAGAAAAGCTATCATTTTTCATTTTTCTTTGCAACTGCACATGCAAGATTCTTCCAATTTATAGAGTTGTTTTTAACACCAATATCAGTCCAAATAAAATGGGATTTTTGATGCCAGTATAATCCTTGTTTAATTTTTAAATAATTCGCTGAAGCCTACAAAGCTCCGTTGTGCAATTCCTTCTGGTGGGGCAGCTTTTTAAAAAAAAAAAAAAAGCCCACAAATGCTAATTTATTTTTGGCGACATATGGAAAAGTTCAATATTTATGTGTTGTATCCCTCGCCTCCATTCAGTATGCTACTATTCTGCAAGTTCCTGTTACTTCCTCAGTTTGGCTCATTTCACTTGCAGATTAGATAACCCTTTCATGTTTCTCCAATACAGGATCTAGATTTAAAAAAAAAAAAAAAAAAATCAAACCCATGCCCATGCATTTTACCTCTTAAAAGTTAAAAATCAAAACAAGGTATGAATTCAAAAGAGGTGAATGGTATTCTCGGCATTTTAGCTGCCCAAAGAAACTGTTCCAGCTAACTAACTGTTCCAGGATTTCATTATAGATTTGTTGTGGGGGGAGGAAACAAAACCCCACGCACACCACTGTTTGCACTGAAGGTGGGAAATGACTCATTTGGACAGGGATATCTAAAACCAAGATGAAAGTCATTCAGCTGTTTTCAGAATTAAAAAAAAAAAACAAAACCAAACCCCTTCCCATTCCCATTCCCTTACTACATATACTGTGTTTGTACACCGAACATGTTGGGCTGTTTTACCACAGTAAATTTGACAGTCTAATCCACTGAACAGACAGTTCCCTTGTATCTTCCTAAATGCTAAAAAAAACCCTAAAGTTGTATGGAATAAATTATTTAAAAGAAGCGGTTGTCTTAGACATATTGTAGATCAACTCCTGACACACTGCTTTGAACTAAGAACAGACACATGTCAACACAAGGCCGTTCCTAAACACGTGCCGTTCCTTGGAACATGCACTCCTCTAGGTCACGGAGCTAAATGTGGCAGGCCTAAAAGGAGTGGGGCAGGGAAGGTTGCAACGGCACAACTGAGTAGTGCTGCAAGCTCAAGGCAGGCTTCAGGAGCCCGAATTGATAAATTAAGGATAATACTACAAAAGATGAACCATGTATCTCTGCTATATTACAGCTACTCTTCAAAGTTGGGGGGTTGAGGATCATTCCTACAGCAATGCAACATGTCTGGGCAGTGATTCTGCATGCCCTTCTTTTTTAAGGGAGTGGAGAAGAAGCATTTTTCCACCTCTATAAGTCAGCGATTCTAAAATGGGATCTTTTTAAGGGTGTCATCCTTCCCCTGCTGTGCCAGCTGCTGTGTAGGGCTGGACCAGGGGCGCCCCACTATAGCGAGGCTTGATAGCAAGGACTGCCATGCTGTCGGTAGCTTGCCCGAGTCCAAACTGAATATGACACCACATGGACAGGATACAGTATGTGCCACCCCTGCCCCTGTACTTCCTACTGGTCACGGCGTACCCCCTTAGCTTCATTAAGGTGAAGGTGGGTGGACATGTCTTCCTCCAGCAGCAAAAAGGAACAACTTCACAGGAACTAGTTGTACAGCAAAAATTTAAGCATGTACATAAGTATCTGCAGGGCTGAGGCCTTAATTTGAAGAATACAATGACCACGTTTGTGTACACAATTTGGCTAATTTATTTGTAAGTGCATCAAAATAGCTATTTGCATACAACTATGGGAAACATGCATACAAAATAGGTGTGGAAGTACATACAGTACTTGGCTTGCCCAATGATTTGCTTTAGCTTGAGATAGAAATGATAAGTAGTGGCTTTCTCTAATGAGCATTTAAAATCTTAATTTTCAAAAATGTTCTTGTGCAATTATTGTGACTGTATGCACATATGCATGATTTGCATACAATTTCAGTAACTGCATATTTTTGTACATACAGTTAAAAGAAAGAGGCTCTTCATCTCTAATCATACAGTCCATCCTAGTGAAAACATCTGAGCGTAATCTAAAGGAGAGCAGAGATGTAAAACTTTGTAAATGAAGTATCTTCTTCTTGGATAAGTAATGTTCAGTTACACAGTGCACATTACATCTATCTTAATTCTTTTCGAGTCACGTGATATTTACTGTCCCAAAAAGAAATGCTTCTGAACATCAGGAATCTTGGTTCTGTTTTCTAAGAGGGAGGCTGACTCAATCTACAGTTTTTCATCCCAGAGGGAATGCTCCCTGTCAGCAGTCCCCATTTCAGTGAAAAACAAAACAACTGGTAGCCTATAAATCCTAGTTCAAAAGTTACATCTGTGTATCAACAAAAGGCAAGGAGCCAATTTCTGTGAAAAAAAAGCACCCAAGTTTAGTTGTGCATAGATCCAGCCATTCTCTGCTTAAACTGCATTAAAAGACAGGCCATGCTAAAGTCCCACCACTCAACACAAAAGAAAAATCTAATGCAGATGGAGATCTGAAAGTTCAGATTTCTAGATGGTCTCAAAACAGAAGTGTGTTGTCAGCCATGGAAAAGCTCAATCCCTGTCCAGCCCATTTCAGAATAGATCTTTGTAGGTAATGCAGTGTTCAAGTTCATATATTCACTACAAGTGGAAGTTTCATTTTGAGCTCCGATGTCCTCTCAACTTGAGGGGGCCAGATTCTGATACCCCTAATGCGTGTGAATTTAACAAGTCATTTAAGTGCTATTCTCTACATGTAACAATATCAGAATCCAGTCTAAAGAAATTAGCAAACTACTTTATCTAGGCAAAAAGAGGAATATCAGTAGACACTTTCCAGCTGTAAAGCACACAACAATTTCAATTTTATTTGAAATGACTTATAGATATATAAGACTTATATATAATGACTTATATAGCCAGGCATCTGGTTACATTCAAAGTTTTTCCTTTTACACAAAAAGGGGCTTCAAAAGGAATAAACTTGCAAATTCAGCATTCTGTTCAGCTACAGGAGGAATGAACATATAAAATCAGTGGCTCTCAAACAGGGTGCCGTGGCACTCTGAGGTACCTTGAGATCCTTGCATGGCACCCTTGAAATGTCAGAACTGTTTGGTGTGCAAACATGACATATGATAAACCCAGAGGCCGCGTCCAGACAAGCGCAGACATTTGGTTTCCTGGGGACAAGAAGCAGCGGCATACCTTGTGCCACTGCTGCTTGTCCCCGGTTTCCCGTGCCACACGGCCTCTGGCACGCAGCAGGTTAACCCGGGTGGGGTATGGGAGGCGGGGGCCAGCAACTGTGCTGGCCCCAGCAGCCTTACCTGGGGTCCTGGGGGCTGGAGAAACTGCAGTCATGGCACTCCTGCAACTTGAGGCCTGGCCAGCAAACGGAGCATGGCTCTGGTGAGCCAGGCTTCAGTTTTGGGGGCACACGCTGTAGCCATGTGCACTGCCCCATTTTTCCTAGGTGGCTTTTTTTGACTCTGGGATCTCCCAAGGTCAAAGCAATGTAGCAAACGCCTGAATGTGCAGTGTGTGGTGCCGCAGATGGATATGTGGCTCCACACACTGCATGGACACACTTGTCTGGATGTGGCCAGAGAATCCAGAAAGTGAAAAACATTCTGCCTTTTTGTGGTCTTCCTGAGTTGTTTGCAACAGAAGAACTGCTCTATTATTTTTCCGTAGACAAAAGACAAGTGAAAAAGGAAGAGCTGGCATTTACCAAGGGGTGCCTTAGGTCTATTCAGGGGTGCCTCAAGTCTAAAATAGTTGAGAACCACTGATATAAAATGTTACCTTCATTTCTCATAAAAAGAAATAATTTAATGCCCTTATCTGAAGCAATACATGAACATATCTGATCTGGTCCAAAAAGGATTTGCCAGTTTAAAAGTTCTAAGCTTGGAAGTCACTAAATTCTTCAATCAAGATCTGAAAATTATTTCTGTTTTCATCTGCAGCATGTTCAAGTCTTAATTCTGCGGTTTGCAGTATGTAGCCATATGTTAGCATACATGGAATCACGTCAGTGAGATTACAATGCAGCAGCTGCTGGGACAGCATGCCTTGGCTTGAAGGGCAATCTGGTGATAAAACACCAGATCACTTAGATCAGATGGCAAGCAGGCTGCTGAAACCTTTGCTGAACAATTTCTGCAGCTATGAAGGAAGAGTTGCAACTTTCCAGTTGAGAAACAAAATGCAGCATGAACACACATTTTAAATTTGCCATCACCACAAAGCTGAGATAGCTTCATCTGACAGCAGCAATGCACCATACCTGCAGAAATCAGAATATAATTTTGTGCATTTTTAAAGCCAGCATGAGCATTTGGGAACTCAGGCCTAAGACTGAAGCAACCAAGTAATGCAAGGAGTAAGGAAATACCTTTTGATGTTGGCTTCAAAATTTTCTAAGGATTATAGAGGGAAAATAGTTTTAACATTGATAAAAATATCCAGTCTATATGCTGTTTAAAAATACCACGTTTGAGGAACAACTCTAAGAGGCAAATATCTTGCTGCTAACATTTTGTTTGCAAAGCAATGATTATGTCTATTCAAAATGGTTAGGCTTTGGGTTTCATGGCCGACTGCATGCAGGTGCATGTTTTTCTAACAATATTCTAGTTTGCACAAAACTGTAAAAAAAATTATTTATGTTCAACACAGCAACTCCTCATTTCCAGTGCCAGTCAGGATATGGTCAACAATTCACCAGGGGAATCAGGGTTAAACACTCAGCAATTGCAGATTACATCAATAATCCTCAACAGTTTTGATAATTCAGAAGGGGGCTGGGGGTAGAAGAGAGATATTTTTAATACATTATTCCTTAAAAACACAATCCCTGGAAAATGGGATTAAAAATTCAAGAGTCTGTGGAGACCATAAACTATATTTACCACTGGATTTTGCTATACCTTGAAGAAAAGCAATGGATCCAAAAACACTTTATATTCCAACCAGTCGTCTCTATGTCTTCCTTGATACCCATCAAAAAGCTCTCTAACAATTCTTTCAAAAGTCAGCCTGCTTCGTTCGAAGACAATAGGCTGTATTGTAAAAATCCTCCACCAGACTTGCTTCTAAGACAAAATTTATTTATTGCTCACCCCTACATGGCTGCTTACAAAAAAACTACTGCCGAAATACTTCACGAGTATTCCCAGCCAATCCTTGCACTATCTAAATGATAAACTGAACGATTTGTCCACAGAGGCAAAAAGCACAGAAGAAGGATCATCCTTCTAGGGTGCCGCTGTGCTTTATGCCGTTTCCTTTCAGCGGTGTGTATTAATGATGTAATTGCAGCAGGACTACCCCTCCGAGTTATTGTTAAAAATAGCATGTGCACGATACACTGATGAAATATATCCAGTCTAGGCAGTGAGGTAATGCAATAAGTCCACTGCTCTTTTACAGGGGCCTAAAGAGCAAGTTCACAGAGAAAATGAAGCATTAACCTTTTTGCTTAGCCCCATGTTTTTAAATTTGTGAAATAATCAAGAGCAGCATGTCGACATTAGGTCACGAGCACCATTTTGCATGCAATGACATATTCAAAAATGTTTTCAGTTTAACAGATACCAAACAAACGGTGGAGCTTGATATTTGACACCTCTCTAGAGCTAAGGACAACTACTTGGCTCCTTCTCTCCTCCAGTGACACAGGAACTGCTGCACTGCAACAGATGCACAGTCCACCGAGTGCAATATCCTATGCCTAACAGTGAACAGCATGAAATGCTTCAGAGGAAGGCGACAGGAACCCAGCACAAGCAGACGCATGCTAAATCAATCTGGTAACTACTATGAATTAGTATTAGACTTCCCATGAAGACCTTCCATGAAGGTCTAATACTAATTCGTAGTAGTTACAAGATTGATTTCAATCCTGATATGTGAGGTTTTTTTTCCTTTCTCCCTTCCAAATTTTTTTGGCACTTAACTATAAACAACTACAGATATTCATGTGCATATCCAGTTCCTTATAATCTTGCTAAATTCTTGGCTTTAACATATTATACAAACCATCACAAAACACCTAGCTCTCATTCAGTACTTTTTCTTCGTAGCTCTCAAATTTCACTAATGGCAGTCATCTGCAGTAAAAAGAGGAATCAAATTAATGGGTTTTCCTTCACCTCAAAAGAACAGAACAGTTGTGCGAAATTTTAGTGCTTTGATTTTTTAATACCCATTTGCTCTTCAGATTTATTCTGCCTCATCCCAACCCCACATTCCTTAATGCTCAGACAGTAGCACAACTGTTTCTGTTTACTTCCTTGTGCACCAGCACAACAGGACAATGTGAGCAGGTATATGCACAGATTGAAGACTTCCTCAACCTGAAGAAGGGTGTTTGTACCAGAAAGCTTGCAGAGAAGAATTTTGCCAACTATTTTAGCTGATCTAATAAAAGAGATCAGATTTGCCCAAAGCACCTTCTCTGCAGATTGAAGAGTGCCATTTTTACCTGCATAAGCAAACCAGTGATCCGTGTGATCACCGCTTTCTAAAGTCACTTGAACATTTATGCAAAGACTTTGCTATTTCAGGGTATTCTACTTTTATCCGTGAGCCCCTACATAATGAGAATGATCCCTTTTCAGGGATAGGTACTCTTGGCAGCAGAGCTGCATTTACACCACCAGGATTCCTGGCTTCTGTGCTGAAATCCTCCAAGGCACCTCCGTATCTAAACTCCCTTTGATTATTTATCTGCAATCTAAAAGCATCCTGTGAGTTTTGATCTGTGCATCAAGGTATTTGATATGTAAATCCCATTACTGGCAACACCTGGGCCTAAGAATAAGAGAACTAGTAAAACAAACACAAGACAAAACATGGACTTCTCCTTCTAAATGCACAAGACTTTCAAATTTATGAGGTACTATTTGCAAAGGGTCTCTGCCATCAGTGGAAATATAAATTACATTGGTTCTTTATTCCTCACAATTCATCTGTTGGTCATGCCAAATACTGAATGTGTGCAATTGTGACCACTTCTAAGAAAACAAAATATATAGAAGGCAGGACATTGTGGCATCCAAGAAGAAGGGGAAGCTGAGTAAAGAAATATTTGCAGTAATAGCAGGGTAAGAAAAAAAAATAGCTGGCACTCTAGGCAGCTATTTGTGAAATGTTCTCTTTCCCCTCCACCCACCTCCACATTTTCAAACCAGGCCAATGTGTCACATCAAGGCTTAGTACTAGAGATAATGTGTCTCCTGCTGTTGCTTATTCTCTTGACTCAGTGCTTTTCAATCTTTTTTCATTTGTGGACCCCTAAAAAACCTCAAATGAAAGTGCAGCCCCCTTTGGAAATTTCAAATGAGGGTGCAGAATTGTAAATGTGGGTATTCACATATTTTTGCTCGATCAGTCATCTTTCATGGACCCCTTTGACATAGTCTGCGGACCCCCAGATGTCTGCAGACCACAGGTTGAAAGCCACTGTCCTAGTTGAACCCCTAATCTATTGTTTCTCATTTACAGTAACTGTCATCTCCTGTCGTTTTATCCCAAAACCTCCGGTATTTGGCGTTTTTCTTCGACTCCCAATTCTGGGATGTGTTTGATTATGAAGATATCTCAGCTTTTTTTTTTTTTTTTTTTTTTTTTTTTTTTAAAGGCTTCTAGTTCTCACGTTTACAAAGATATAAAGTAAAAAGACCTTACATTACATTTAAATGACATGTTGATCTTTCAGGTCCTGACCCACAATTTTTGAGTACTTGGTCTTGACAATCTTAAGGGTGGTAATGACAGTCCACCCTTTATTCATAATAAAGGGAAATCTAAGTAGAGGGATGGGGTTTTCCTTCAAAAAATTGCTTCTTGAAAGAGCAATACAGAAGCTAGCTAGTAGACAGAAATGCAGACTAGCATGTAGTCTGGATTATGTTGTTGAAAGACTGATATTTACCCCAGTTAAAGCTTTTTTCATCTGCACCGGGTCGTTTCTTAGAAAGGAATAAAACACAAACACATCCTGAGCCGATTATGCACGCATGCAGATTACTGGAGAGTTCTGGTTTGCAACACTGGGCAGCTGAATCTTGCTACCCACAGATCAACAGGATGCACACCTGGACTTGCAAATTGCTTCAACAGCAGGAGCTTCACAGGCATGAACTCTGGACACAGCAAGAGACCCAGACAGTGATTCAACGTGAGAGTCTGAACTAAACGTGTCAAGTAGAAGATTATTTCTAGCAGGGTATGCAAGGAACTCCTTCCTCTTTGACATGAAAATGCCTTGAGAAGTATACAGGAGCTATGCTAAACAAGCCATTTGTGTCAGTTCTCTTACCTGTTTTTATTAAGATCATCACTGTAGGGTTAGTTTCATATAGGGAAAGTAAAGGACTCTATAATTTGTAAGGAGATTTGCTGAAGGGCCAATTATTTACCCTCATTTCCATCTCAGTCAAGGGTGGAAAAAAAAAAAAGCATCTCAATCCCAACAAATGGGACAGTGGCTGTTGGCCACTGTCTTCCCCTACTTTACCTGTGGCAGGTTAGGTTATGTCTTGTGGCTTTGTCAGACTTGTCTACATAGTTCTGCTAATTGGTTAAAGGATGGATGTATGCGGGGGTGGTTTACATAAGGATGATCCTGCCTCAGGCAGGGGGTTGGACTAAATGATTTCTGGAAGTCCCTTCTAGCCCTATTTCTCTACTTGGTTAGGTATCTGGCCGTGGCAAACAAAAGAGAAAAAGCCAAAAGACCTATCAGGACAGAGGTTGGCAATAGTAGTAGGCACATCTGTACAGTAAACAGAAACCTTGAATAACATATTTCAACCTTAAATGCATCTTCCAAATTTTTTTTAAAGAATGAGGCAGAGGAACTAGAATACTGGCCTAGTGTAGATATTTCCATTACATTTAAATAATTCCCAGTAAAACTGCCTGTATAAAAGCACAAGTCGCACACAGAATTTAAAGACAGAATCAATTCTGTAAGTTAGTGTCCAAAATTGAGCCTCTTTGCTAGATGACAGTTTACATGCTGGAAAAAGGGGCACCAATAGCATGAGTCTTCCTTAGACTACCCAGTACAGTAAATTCAGAAAACTAAAACCAGAAAAAAGATTCTGGTTCTAGCTTCTGAAAGAAAATGTGAACTACAGCCAATTTCTTTCATGCCACCTGTATTATAATTGGAAGTGCATGTCTGCTTCCCACAGTTGTGGCTGGAATGATTGGCAATTTATCTGAACATGCAACTCTGCACAATGATCTGGAGCTGACACTTCATAGCCTTCATACACATGGACTGGTTAACAGCTTGCTACTAAATACTAAGGAACAACCTGAAAAAGGGATGAGTTTACAGAGTGCCACTTCCATGTTTAAATGGCTGTGGAAAAGGACAAGTGGTATTAGAGGTTCATTTCAGATTCTGTTAGTGATGGAAAAACTATACTTTTAATAAGATTTGCTCATGTCCAACTGCATGTTTGGAAAGATAGCTCTCTAGGCCTACTGCACTTACATAGTAGACACATGCTGCTGCTGCTACTACATATTCCTAGAGCTTTCCCTTTTCTTGCCGAGCCTGTTTGTAGATTACTGTTCAAACATCTTCAACTCCCACTGAAATCACTGACCAAGTGAGTCTGAATACTCAGCACCTTGTTGGAGCAAGTCCTTAGTACTATCCTCAAACTGACAATAGCTATGGGAACACACTACTTTCTAAGTGTTTTCAGATGTGCAGTTGAGCATTAGGCACCACACACCCTCACAACGTTCTTAGGCAAATCACTTAACCCAGTGGGGGCAAACATTTTTGGCAGGTGCACCACAATTTAGCCCTGCACCCTCTCCGACACCA
This sequence comes from Alligator sinensis, assembly GCF_000455745.1. NCBI lineage: Eukaryota > Metazoa > Chordata > Crocodylia > Alligatoridae > Alligator > Alligator sinensis. The sequence continues at coordinate 2,103,605 of NW_005842044.1, forward strand.
TTCCTCAGACTCATCTGCTCTACTTCCCCCCCCGCCCAATCTGCTGCCCTGCCTTTTGCTTCCTGTTGTCCGCCACTATGCTGCCTGTCCCCTCTCCAATCTGCTGTGCCACAGAGGCTGCCTGTACCACTTGTGCTGCAGGTTGGCCACCCTGACTTAAGCTCCCCACCTCAGATTTCTTAGACATAAAATGGAGGACCCATTCTTACATATATGAAAGGGTTGTATGGGGAAAGATTTAAAAGGAATGTCAATTTTTTCTATTCAAAGCCCATTTCAAGAAGCTGTTAACAGCAACTCACTTGTTTAAAGCTAGATTTGAACAGTTGTCTTTAGCCCATGGCTAAAAACTTTTGGCTTCAACTAAACTCAAGTGCTGAACTCTACAGAATGTTGAATTTCATTATTTAGCTATATATCAGCCTCAAATAGTTGTTTAATACACAATAGGCTTAGTCTAAAGGGAAAAAATGCAATGGCAAAATATTGTTAAGAGTAAACTAAGTCTTGGATTCAATAGCTAGAATTAACTCCAAATATTTGGTGCTTATAAAACAACTGGCATATTAGGGCCAATAAATAAGGCAGCAAAGTAATGCCTTTGGTGCGATCTACATCCAAATTTGGGGGGGGAAGGGAGGAGGGTGTGTGAAGACGTGTGTGTGTGCATGTGTACTCAAACATAAAGGCAGATAAAAGAACAAAACAAAGCAAAACAGAACAAATATAAATACAGTAAAAGTTCTGTTATCCAGCATCTTACAAGCTGGCATGCTCCGCTAACCGATATGCTGGCTCGTAAGATAAAGTGCAACTGGAAGTGCACTTCTGGTTTCTCTGAGCCCCCATGGCCCGGGGGCATAAAGGCTGTGCGGGACCCGGCTTCTTGTCCCACGGGGCCCACAGGAGGGGCAGCAATGCCACGGGAGAGGCGGCGGGATGTCCCAGACACGGTGTGAGAAGCAGCAGCTGGGGCCACTCAATTAACCGGCATATTTTGTTATCCGACATGCCTCATTCCCGGGGGATGCCGGATAACACAGCTTTGACTGTATCTGAATAATAATGACGCAGAGTTTGTATACAACAAACTAGGTTAAAACTTCAGGGCTAGTACAAACAGTCAAAAAGCCTGAGGCTGAACCAATTCAATCTTCACAGGTCAGTCTAAGCTGTGTAGACTGAACCAATAAGTAAGCGAGCAGACATTCGCTTTTGATTCTGGAAATGCAGCCAAATGCCTGCAGTGGCCAAGGCCAAAAGTCAGGAGGCGCTAGAGCAGACAGCTTGGGCCAAGGCTAGCCCATAACGCCTGCAAGGGGTGGAGTTTGCGGGGGAGGTGGAGAGCATCCTGGAAAGCAGGGGACTGCAAGTTAACTTGAATCTGGAAGGGATCTGGGACAGAAGTTCAATAAACTGATTTAACCTAAATCAGTTAAGTCTGATACTACATCCATCCAAGTTTATCTTAAACCAGCTTCAGCCATTTTGAAAGCAGTTTATGTGCACTGAACGTCCGTTGTGTTATAGATTTGAACTGGTTTCCAATCAGTTATACCAGTTTGTGTGTAATTTCTGTCCCTAGCCTAGAATTTCTCTGTGAATTATAACATGCCAGTACTTAAAAAAGGTATTTAAGCTTACAGATGACCTCATATTTTTGTAGCTATCAAATAATTCTATTTTGTAAATGTCATAATACACTTATTTAAAAAATATCCACATTATGGTGCTGAAGCAGCAGCAAACTCTGGATATCAAACCAGCATGGTTTGAGAGCATATGCTTTGTAATCCTCCTCTTCTGGCATGCTGAGTAACCAGCCAAATGTCAAGCAGTTCTGGAAGAAAAAAAACTTGTTGAGTTCCACTGCTAGAAGGAATATTGCTGCAATGCACATGGCATATGCATGTGGGCGCATGCGTACATGTGCATTTTTTAGGGGAGGAGGTGATGTGAAAGAGGGAGCTGGTGGTCTTAGAAGTGAGAAAATAAAAAAAGGGACAAGAGAAGAAAAAGACAAATCGATAATCTCCAAGGAAAATTTGATAACAAAATAAGATTACAGTAGAAGGCTCTGGGTAGCTCATCCCACCACAGAAATCTAGCCATTCAATTAAACATATACTATATTATGCAATTTTTCAAATAACTTACAAATTTGCTGAACTTGACTGGTTTGCATTCAGTACTTACACATATTTGGTGGATAAAACCTCTATTCTGGCCAGTTTAATACGATCCACCAAATAGCTCAAAGTGGTAATTTCTACACTTGTTTTTATCAGTAGGTTGCAAGCTTTTTTATGCATCCACACATAAAAAAAAGTATGTACACTGCCACAGGGAACTCTTCATTCCCAGGACAATTTTTTTTTAATTTAAAGTCAAGTCAAAATTTTCCATGTTCTCTGTTTTCCATCTGGGGAAAACCAACAGCCTAACATCGGTGATTCTCAACCAGGGTGCTGTGGCATCTTGGGGTGCCTTGAGGTCTTTTCCAGGGCACCAAATGTTAAAACTGTTAGGCATGCATGAGTCACAGGATAAACCTAGAGATTTCAAGTAGCAACCCACAGAATTAATAACATGCTGACCTGTGATGGCCCTTCTGAGTTCTTTGCAACAGAAGAATTGTCCTACTTTTCTATAGTAAAAAAAAAAAATAAGTAAAAACTAAAAACTGGCATTTTCTGAGGGCTGCCTTGAGTCTACTGGGGGGTGAGTCAAATCGAAAATGGTTGAAAACCACTGCTTTGCATTTTTATTTGATGTTGTTTCAGAACCTTAAAATGGAAACAGGGTTGACTGACATCTTCAGAACTGTCTTTCTGATAAAGGAAGTAATTTGTACATGGTTGTTTTTAAAGCCACAGATGGTAACAGCTCATCACTGCTCTGGGAACCCTGTATTTTGTCCTCTTTAACAAACAGTGTCACAACTGGACTGATCTCTAACTTCAGAAATAAAGCAATAGACGGTAACAATTTTGTTTGCTGACAATTGGAAAATCTTAAAAGTTGTTATTACTAACGCAAAAGTTAACGTTTTCTTGCTGAATGTGATTTAGTTGTATGCATACTTCCTTCTCCAATCATTAATTCATTCAGATTTTCAGCATTTAAGGTTTGGTAAAGAATGTTACTGAATCCCAAGTGACATTCCTCTTTCTTACAATATGAATTCTTCTTTTTATTCCCAAAGTCTGAATTCTTCCTCAAACTCCATTACAATTTCTCATCTCACTTCCTCACACAGATGTCTTGATTTTCAATAATATGCAACTTTCCTCTAGAACTTTCCAGCAATCACTCGACCTCTTCAAATCAGTTTCACATTTACTTTCTAGTTCCTGAAAATTCTCCAATCTTTCGAGGTTTTACCTTGAAAGTAATTGCAAAAATAATCTCACTTACTTGGCAACCCATAAGCAGACCTATGATGAAGTAACAGATAATTGAGGTTACTGAGAAAACCTGAAGTGATATAACGACAACTCGCATCATTGCCCGTGTTATCCTGAAAGCACTAAACTACCGAGATGATGTTTTCAGTCATGAGACTGCCCAATAGGACCAGTGACTTGGTCCCAAAATATCCCACGAGAGATCATACACTTGACCTTTGCCCACAAAAGGCCAAGAAGCCACTACATGCCTTCTTACATCCTCTCGCACATTCACGTTAATACTAGGATTTCACTCATTTCTATTTCCATGATACCAAAACCAGATTAGTGCAATACATCTATTTTTGGCTGCAGAGTGCTGTCGTCTTTTTTGTTTGTTTTTTAGTTGCATGCTAAACCAGTTCATAAGAAGAGTGAAAACACAGATAACATTACAGAACCACCCACAAATATCAAGAAAGAAACAGAAGTTTTGGCTTCAGAGCAAAAGGTCAAGTAGTCGACCCTGCAAGCATCTAGGTAGCAAGTAACCAGCAGGCTCAGAGGGCTGCCAAGGGCAGGGCTCAAACTGGCAGTTAGTTGGATGCTGCTTAGGTTCAGCGGCCACACAACTATTCTGGTGTCAGTCTGCCTGCAAATATTCTGGCTTGCAATAAAATCCTAGAATTCACTGTCTTTGAGCAAATTACTGGTTTGGGCCCATCAACTTGACTAAAGCCACAGTGTGGCTATAACATTTTACCCTGAATACCTTTTTTTTTTTTTTTTTTTTTTTTTAAATAGTCCTCCTTTAAGGGCAGCGCATGCTAAGCATTAGTTGAGATTGATCCAAAGCAGGTAACATTAATTTTGAAAAAAATCAGAGCCACAGCTTGAGGCCTGGCTACACGTACAAAAGCTAAGAACTGTAAATTGTTGGTGTCGCATGATTATACAAGAAAAAGAAATCTAAAAAGGAACCTGCTACCTTTGACTGTAATCTGAACTGAAAGGTATACTTTTGAGGAAACAAAGTATTTAAAGTGATATTTTCCAGAAATGAAAAGGCACAGATTCATTATATCAACAGATACAATGTAGTTGTTTGCAGTGGTTGCTGTTAATTCCAAGTAATACGGTTTTAGTTCTGTAGACATGGTGCACTCAGAGAAACAGCCCTGCACCTTTTACTATTGATTTCAGCCTGCTGATATGAGTATTAGGTGAAGAGCTAGAGAACAGGCCTCATGCCCCCATTTTAAACTTCACAAACACTGTGCAAGATGGATGCAAACTGCTTGTTTAGACCAGGGGTGGGCAATTACTTTGGGCAGAGGGCTGCTTACTGAGTTTCGGCAAGCCATCGAGAGCGGCATGACAGGCAGCTCAGGGCAGATTAATATTAATTTTCTAAATTTTTCAGGGGCCCCATGGGCCGGATAGAATGGCCTGGCAGGCTGCATACAGCCCCCGGACTGCATTTTGCCCACCCCTGGTTTAGACAAAATGCAGGCAAGGAGTTAGGCTAGTGGACCAGCAAATTATCTTGACTGCCAAGATCACAGTTGCCTCACCTGAAGTTATGTTGGGCCATTAAGAGGCATGTGTTTTTTTTCCTGTGTTAGTAGTGGGAATTGAGTGAGAGTTGAATGCAGGGAAAAATAATCAAAAGGCAGTGGACTTCTGCCATCTCCTGGAAAATTAAACTGGCGGAGAGTGGAAGAAGCCAACTTCAATACTGTATAAAAAGGAAAATAGTAGTCAGAGCACTGACACCTATATGGGCTTGCAACAGTGGATTGCATTATATAAATCTTTACAGAGAACTCTTCCTACGGGGAGCTCCAGGAGCTAAGACAGATCAAAACACAGTATGATAAATCTTCAGAGAAGCAAAGCGCTAAGAGTACAGTTTTCATGTTTTGCACTTTACGTTGCCTATATTATAGAGAGTCTTTGTTTTGTACTTCAACATCTGGTCTACTGCACTTTATCCCATTGTGCTTTTGGAAAATATGCTGTGGTCACTGACCACGTTTAGTGCATTGCTAAACCCTGTCACATGACAGCGCAATATTATTCATTGCCTGCATGTGTTATCCACCTAAGGACTGAATCATTCCCATTTTCAACAACATAACATACAAAGGTATTTAACAACATCTTTGGCGAGAGATAAAACTATCAGAATTGCAACACAGCTTATCAAACTGCAAACCAAAGTTTTCATTACATTTTAATCACATTTTACACAAAATTTGATCTTAATGACAGAGACAAAAGTGGAATCACCCTTCTTGTGCCTGGGGCTCCTGTAAATAAAGCAAGGTTTCTGTCTCCGAACACACAAAGCTGAAAACAAAGGGTAGATGACAGGGTGAATGGAAACCTGCTGCCAATTTCTGCACCAAGAAAAATCATGGTATCTCACATATGACCGTGCACCACCTGGATTTCCAGTTTCTACTAGCCAAGTTTGAAATCATTTGCAAGTTTTATCTGTGTGCCAACTAATATGACTTGGCTTGATATGCACCTGACCCTCATGCCAGCTAAGGGGGCTAGAAACTGCATCTGCAGGGAGACCAGTCTGACAGCTGGGTCTCAGTTTTGAGCCCAGGATCTTCTCTGTAGCTGGGGAAGCCCAGCCCTAGCGCATTTCACAATGGAAAAGGAATGAAGAACATTAGCAACTCAGCCGTAGTCCCAGAAGAAATGTCCCTTTAGGAAAGGGTTTGATGCTGAATGTGCCCAGTAGGCAAAACTAAAATTTTGTTTTGTTTAAATGGCAGCATCCAATTAGGGAAGTCAGTATTTCGGGTAGTTTCCCTACCTCAAAGGCTCTACCACAACAAGGAGCCCCTTTATTTGTTCACTCATTAAGCCAGAAAACTCTGGGAGGTTTGAGATCGGGCTGTTCCAGATCCAGGCTGGCAGTCAGACTTGGGTCTTGCCCCAACCTGCTTGGAAAGGAGCAAAAGCTCTTTGGTAGACACCTCCACACATGAAGGAAGGGTTAAAACAAACTGTTTTGTTGATGGCTAACCACAAAACAGTTTACTATCTGTTTTAACAGAGAACAAGAGTTACTGACTAGAAAATCATTTGTTCCTTGGTTTCAACTGGCGATTCCAAGCGACCATTGCAACATATAAATTAGGCGGCCATACTTCCTATAAACTGGTTATTCTCAAGTTTACAGAGGAAAATACAACTACTTTTCACTCTGTACCATAACAAATCTTGGCACGTAGTCAGTACTGGAATAATAACCATGGTCCAAGAATGAAAAATATGTAATGCTGAACCCAGTCCTATTTTTATCAGAGGGAAATTACAATCTTTGGCAGGTTTTTGCTTAGCACTGCATTTTTCTTCTGTGTCCTGATAGCTGAAGAAAGAGTTCCTTACACTGTTATTTTGCTGTAAACACATTGCTACTTGGAGCTATTGGAAATATAATTGGGTACATCACACAGGGGTTTCCAGCAGTCAAGCCAATTTGCTTAGAATGTGAAACTAATTCCAAGCTGCTTTGGTTTCACCGTCTCTGCAAATAAATAATGTCACACTTAAAACCACCTTTGATCAAGGATTTCCAAGCGGCATTAAAATCCATTTGACAAACTGGAGTGGTGTGGGTGGGGAAAAGATGGGCTAGGAAGGAGAGAGAGGGATATCTAAAATGAGTTAAACAGCAAAACAGTAGTACAGGCGCAGAAGAAAACCAAGAAAATCAACTTTACAGGTCACTTCTAACTATTGCATGTTGCCCCAGTAATGAAATCCCAGCTTTTTACTTTTCAACTGCTCACATAGTCCATGACTCGTTGAATTTATGGTTACATTTTAAGTCTAATTAAAGTTAGAAGGAAAAAATACTACCTCTAATTAAAATTTAACTAGGTAATTTATCTGCATTAATCTTTCTATACAGAGCTATTTTTTATTAATCCTACAAAGCCCGTTTACAAAAGCAGCTCTACACAAGTATAATACTAGCTCCACAGCTCAAAGAATGCCCCAACACAACACTGGGTCACATACTTCTCTGCCTGCAATAAAAACCAACTGCTGGAGTGATACTTTTAAACCAGCAAGGCATGAACTAAAGGCATTTTAATTTATAAGACAAACCCACGGGTGTGGTAACGGAAAGCAGTACAACACTCCTGTACCTCAAAATTTCAGGAAACCTACATTTTGGTTGTGTCATTTTGCAACGTATCATTAAATAACAAGTCTGGTTCCTGTGCTGTAAACCCTTTTCTATGCCACTTTAAGTTTAGCTATGCCTGTGGTAACGTATCATTTTTCTACGTGTTAAAAAGGTCAGAGTGCACACTAACGGCTAACTTCACTCACCATCAAAATTCCCAAGCAAATTTTTAAATAACTGATGATATCAACATGAGAGATATGCTTACAAGACGACATTGGATACTGAAAGGTCTGTGCATGTATCATCCATTAGGAATACAGCATTACATTCAACAACTAAAGATTATGGATCAATATACAGACTTGAGAATTAGCAAGGGTCAGGCTGCCTCTCCTACCCTTTACCCCCTCCTCCCAATGTACGCACACTTCTAAAATGTCCTCTTGAGAGCCAAGAGAAAAATGAAATCACCGTGCTTCCAACGGCTGTCTCTCCTCTACAGAAAAATAGCCATGCTGCCCCAGATAACATTTTTCATTCTATAAAATATTAACAGCCTACTTGCACAGAAACTCAAGATATATGGCCAACCATGAAAATAAGAGATGGTTAGTTATTAAGAAGGCATACTTGACAAGAGTTAAAAGGAATTTAAAATTGTAAGCAACGTTCTTGATAACCTCCCAGCTGAGTAATAAACATCTCCTACTATGCACATCTAATTGTTTATTGGTAGATCTCATGACCATCCTCCATTTACAGCATAGTATCCTTGCTAAAACCAACTGATTAGCAAAGTAGCACAATTCCACTTGTGGATCAAGATTTCAAAGTTATCCCTGCTTGCTGCAAGCAGGACTCTCCCCCTTTTCCAACAGGATGGAAATTGTGCAAAAGAAGTCAGGACGCACCTTTGGAGTGTTTCCCTGACGGCCTCTTGGGTAACGACTCCTCAATGGAATGTGCTGATGTATGTAGTGCATTTTCCAAACTGTTACTGACACTGTTTATTGGGGTCTCGGATCTTGGAGCGACCTGGAAAAAACCATAATAAATAAAGCTGTGGTAACTCTAGAACCGTCTATTTTCCTCTACTGAATGAAGAGTACTTCAAAATCAGTTAAGCGACATCAAGAACATTACTACTCTCTTCTTAAGCAGTTACACACATTTCATTATATTTTTTACAAGTCATCTGGGGAAGTTTTTGTTAGCAGCCATTTGCAAATCAGGATTGCCTAGTGCAATCCACACGGTATGAAACACGTACTGTGCACATGCTTTATTAGGCTTCCAAGGTAGTTAACTTTACACCTGCTTACAAGATGGTTGGTCCCTGCCTACAACAATTAACTTTTCAACAGGAAACCTAGAATTTATTTCTTAGTCTTGTGAGTGGCAGCCATTTTTAACTTTGTGTCGTGCATTCACAAAGATGCAGACTGAAGGTACGACTTTAAAATATTAGTGCAATAAATTACAAGCAACTTGTTTCATCTCCCAAAGATACTGCATGAGAGACCGACTCACTTGGCTTTGAAACCTGGGACCTTGCCATCAAGATCATATTTTGTTGAAAAATTACTCAGTGTGAAAAAAGGAAACTTGAACAGCTGACTGCATCAAACCAGACTTTAAAGCCTAATATGTACCTTTTAGGCTGCACTAAGCATAAGGAACATATTTTTGCTGTTACTCAAGAGCTGCAGAAGCGAACATAAATCACATGAGAAACAGAACAATTAAACTACTAGAGTTACTGTCCATACCAGCATTCGCATCCATGTAGAGAAACACCTATTTTAGCAGTCTGATGTTTAGAGCTTGTCACAAACAGCAAGTCAATTAGCATGTCACATTTTGTAAGTAATAAAAAGCAGATACAAAGAACAGTCACATTAGAAGTAATAAGCACAAGGACTTAACTACTTAGAGGAAAATGTGCATCTTAAAACAGGTAACATCATCAAAAGCACTCAAACTAAGGCATTCCTTGATTATTCAAATACCATATTTGAACTAGCAAAAAATCCTAGTGTGTATGACTACAATCCCAATTTCAGTTACTATTTATGAAAGAACAGAATATGGGACAAGAACCCTGACATAATAAAAGAACCTAGTTTGTATTCATGTTAACAACAGTTTAATGTCCTATAAAGAGCAAGGCTCATTCATACGGTCATCATTCCAGGCAAGGCCATTTTTCTAGAAATACCTTGTGTACCCTATTGATAGCTGGGTAAAGCGTGACCAACCGGATTATATGTTTTGCCTTTAGTATAATGTGTCTCTACTTTGGTAGAGTATTATCCTTTTGTGGCTTTGATTTTTAAACTTTGACCTTCACATGTGGGCGCACACATTTTCACATCAGTTTGCTTTTATTATTCAAAAGTTTACTTGGATGCCTCTTGCCAGTTACACGGTTGCCTTGATATCATCTTCATCAACAACTTGCAGATTAATAAGGTTTGCAATGATATGCATAACTCTATTACAAATACCAAAAGGACTCTACAAAAGCTTGAACAAACAAAAGTGTCACTGCTCCCTTCCCTGCTGCCAAAGTTTTAGCCTGATAGGCTTCCAAAAGGTCCAAATGACATGATGCCAAGGGCTGGGTTTGGCCTGAACACCTCTGCTCTATACTGAAGATTGAGGAGAAATTTCATCAGAGTGCCACTGGTGTTAGGAAGTTTAATCTCAAAAACAGAGCAAAGCAGAGGCATTCTCTAGATGAGTGGATCAGAAGATGCAGATCCTAAAACGGAAGCTCAATAGTTATTTTCAAGCACAATGTCCAGTGCTTATAAACACGTGTACACTGCTGATTTCAGAAATTCTCTTAACTCACAGCCTGTGTCTGGGAAATACATTTCCTCTACTTATACTCACTTCTTCCAAACAGTAATTGTCTTCACTCACAGCTTTCAATTTTGTACACTCAAGAACTAACAGTCACTTCCTCCCAGGAAGGCCAAATTATTTTTGTTCTTTTTGGTAAAAATTAATTTAACCCACATGTCTTAATCAGCTAAACTCATTTGCTATGTGATTCACTCTCAAGTCAAAAGTACTGGAACTGACATGGAACAAAATATGATACAGAACTAATGCAAAGTTCAGACCCGTGCCAAACAAAGTATTTTAGCTAGCAAGCAAATGGGAGTATGAGCATAACATTAAGAACTTAAAATCTTGGTCCTAACTTTAAATGACATTTTTCACTGTGATTTCCTTTTTCTTGGAAAATTTTAAGAATGTGCAATATCAAAGGATATGGAAGTCTTAAAAAAAAAAAAAAAAAGTTTCTAACCAAGCAAATTTTTGCACCCCAAGGCTCTTAAAAAAATAAGAGCAACACATTTCATACGTGTATGGACTGTCAAGCCTACAGACCTAGAAAAAGCTTGATGAAAGAAAAAAGTATCCACATTTATACATAACTTGCTTTCTTTTTATGCTTTTAAGGCTATACTGTTTTTGGAAAAACAGGTTTGATATTATATACAAGTGCTGTGAGTGCAGCCAAAAGTAACATTTTTAAATAATATTTTGGAGCTACCACAGTCTAGAAGGTAGTCATGTGTCTGTCCAGAACATCTGTACTTAATCTTTTCCTTGACTGCTTGGATGTTGCTTGAAATTGTTTGGTTTGTAATCATAAATTTCACTAGTGCTATTTAATCCCACACTGCTAAATAGTAGCTTAGACGGACTTCAACAGACATTTGAAAATAAGGAGAGTCAGGAAACTAAAGGCAGGCACTGAAGGAGCATGGGGGGGGAGGGTATTTTCTATAACAATGGGTGGACTAAACTCATACTATACAGGTTGGCCAAACGAGGCAGGTTCATCATATCTGAAGACCATGGTGATCCACAGAGTAAATGCCTTGAAGTGCAGAGAGATTTTGGCTTGTTTTTAAAGACTGCCTTTGAGAAACAGGTGAGCATGTGGGCTTTGCTTTAAAAATCCTTAGCATGGATACACGCGGATAAACAAGAATACTGTTAAGTCAGGAGGACATTTTCTGTAAAGGTAAAATGGACTGCTATATTTCAAGTATAGAAATAGAAATCCATGCCCTACTAGAATTCTCCAGAATTGAAAGCAGGCAAGTTGACTTTTGGATCTTTAAAGCTATTGATTATGATCATTTTGTTATGGCATTTCTGTCACATCTGAGACTCCCAAAGAGAGAATCAGGATCCCTTGTTCAAGAACTGATCTCAGCAATTTGCTTCTTCAGTTTTTAAAACTACTCTAATGATGGACAAATTGACATTCCAAGAGATTTCACTCAGAGATCAATCCAGACTATATTTGGTCACAAACCAAGGACGGACATTTATCAGAAGCTAAGCCAAATTCACTGCTGTTTTCATACTAGACAGCACAGCATCCAGTTGAGTTTATTCTTAATGGCACAAGGGCAGTTTTTCCAACAAAGCTACTTTCTGCTTTGCCATCAGCACCACCATCTCATGGGGAATCATCAAGTACAGCAGAAATCCTCCAGTGCCACAAGCCCAACAATGGGATTCCTCACCACTCTCCAAGTTTTCCTGCTGGTATAACAGGATAAACACAGAATGGCTAACATAGGATGCTCCCAAGCCTCTGTCATCCTTAGCTGAATTTTTGGTTGTATGCAACTAGGGCAGGCATAAACATGAGACGAGCTCTCAGCCTTGGTACCTGGCCCTGCAGAAGCAGCGGTGCAAACAAGGGAGAGCAGAGGTGACGTAGAAAGTTGAAGTAGCAGCCACTTCTAAAGAGGAAGATGATTCAGTTTGGGGATTCTCATAAGCATATGAGGATTTACAGACAATACATATAACTTGTCTGTTCCACAGTCTTGGGGCTTGAGACCCCCCATCCCCTTTTAGCAGCCCCACCAAAAGTGATCAAGCTTTTCAACTGCCAGCAAGTGTGGCAGTATGGGAAGGAATGAGGTAGAATTCTTTAGGTGGGCATGTCCAAAGCCAATTCAGACTTCACATTTTTAATCCTTCTAATTTTAATCCCCATCTGAAGATCAGTTTCAATCTCCAAATATTGTAATGGGGTATCCCTGCAGAGAACACATGGCAACGCTCTAATCTTCAAGTAAGACAACATGGATAATGATGGCAAAGGCTGCCTATCCAAAAGGAAAGGTGATAACCTCCTAGCCAGATGGAGATGGCATGAGCAGACTAAGTTACTACTGTATTACAACTGTTGAGCAGCAGCTAATCAGCTAGTTTCACTCCAAGCTGCAAATCCTAGTACACAATGGCAGACTCGCACCCTTAACCAAAGGGTTACACTATCTCCTCTGGCCGTTTCCTGAAATCCATGATCTGTCTTCCGCCAACAAAACTCTCATTCATGCCCCAATCTCAACTAGCCACTGGCCAAAGTGCTGAACTGCACCATCTGAGTCGAAAGAGAAACAAAAAGGGACATGCATATGAGTGTGACCCTAGCGAACACACTACACCCATCCTTGTCTATATGAATTACCCCAACATCATTAAATGTTCACACAGCAAAAGCAGAGTCAGAATAGCACCCTGAAGTATCCTGTACTTGTGAACTCTTTAGGAAGAGAGTGCAGACAAGTCAGCACCACCCTGTGATTAACTGTATTGAAAGCAGGGTGACCACTGGTCCCAGTTTGGCCGGGACACTCCCAGATTCTGCAGCCTGGTCCTGGCCAGAGTCTGGCAGGGAGGCGGAGCAGCATCGTGCACCAGACAAGTGGCTGGACAGGCATCACTGGTGCTGTGCAGAAGCAAAAGTGTGCCGCATGTGGGTGAGGGGGCACCTGCTTCATCTACCTGCCTTGCTCCAGCACAGCAGCAGCGATGCCTGCCTGGCCTCCATGCCGCTCTGCCTTCCTGCTGGAATCTGGCCCAGGACTTTTGAGCAACCAGCCTGGACTCACCTATGGAAACTGGAGCATCCCAAGGAAACCTGGACGTACGGACACCTTACTGACATTGGCTTTTATAAGTACAGTGATCCAATCTTCACCTATCACCAGAAGATCAATGCTTACTGATCAAGTTAACACAGTCTCTGTACCAAGGCTAGGCCTATACTCAGAATAGTAAGGGTGAAGGGGATCAAAAGCATCCGGGTGGTGATAATTCTCTCACCACTGCCTCTCTTCTCAACAAAAACTGTCACGTGATAGCTGTTGGTACTTGGCTAGATGGTCAGCATCAAAACAGTGACTTCTTGAAGAGTAGTTGTACCAACTTCCTTTAAAGCCACAGGCAAGCTCTTACTCCCACCCCGCTTCCACAAGTTTCCTTCCTTGCAAGCTCAGGTTTGCCCCGAGCCATCTGTTGAATCAATCTTCAAAACCACAATTCCTCAACAAAAGGTGGGGCAGACAGCAACCACGCTGGCTTCAGATTTATCAGACCTTCTACAACCTGAGGATCAAGTGTCTGACAGTCTGGGAATAATATGGTGGATAAAAAGGATATTCTTTGTTTCCCAGACAACCACTGCATAAAACATTAAAATATTCAGCTAGTCATGTCCAATTCAAGACTTCTGCCACTGATTATGAAACAAGAGGGCTTGATTTGTCACAGATCATCTGTAAGTCAAAGTGACCTGTGAAAAAGTCAAAGAGGATGAGGTGTTTCTTAGACAGCAACAGTAAAGGACAAAGTACGGAAGCATTCATCCAAAACTTAATGGGAGAAGTCCATTTGTGGAATGATTTTCTCTCTTGCAGCTTTCTAGTACCAAAAGAGACAAAACCATCACAATTCTTACACTCTGATGGGAGGAAAGAGCCTCAACAACAAAATACAAATAGTAGTGGCATTAATAAATGGACTAAACATATTAAGCAAGGCAGTATAGATACTTGGTATCTGCTTTGACAAGTAGTTACCTGGTACAATTTTCTAAGCCCTTAGCAGCTACTAGCTCTGACTGTAAGTTTTTATGTTGAAATTGGTTTTTCTGGCACACCTCAAGAGATCTAGAGAAGCAACTTTCAATCAGTGTCTAGCAAGGAGGGTCATTTCTTAAGGAATGGATGTCTATGTTATAGATCTCCTTCTCCCGTGCACTCTTGGTTTAATTGTGCCTCTTGTCAAAATTACAAGAAGACTATCACTTTGGACAAAAGCTAAATTACGTAAATAGCAACGTTACTGTTCTCATTATCCAGTATTCTATTTAGGGTTATTATATACTGAACAAAGACAAATGGGGAAAAAAAATCCCTGAGGTGGTGATGGATCTGCCCCTTTTGAGTGCTCATAAAAAAAAGGAGAGATGTCTTCATGATCCAGCTCTTTAAAAAAAAATATATTTCTGAAACTTAATGTGCTACAACACATCCATGCAGAAAATATATATACACAATGAAAAATACATTTAAAGTACAGACTATGTTGTTCAGCGTTACAATAGATACATTTTAAAATGCAACAGAATTCAGAGTTTATGTTCATTTTCTCACCCCATGTTTCTTATACGTTACAGTACACAAAAGATAAGGTGAGACTGGAAAGACTGACAGCTCCTGCAGCAGGCATGCAACAGGCTAAGAACCAGTAGGCTAAAGTGTTTGAACCCATGCAAGCATGGCTGAGTTAAATATGGGAAGTGGTTAAATCTATGAAGCTAGCTTTCATAACTGCTAGCTCTATTCTCCAGTGAGGATGCATAACAGTTGATGTACTATACTAAGTTTTTTCATGAGAACTGCAGGATTTGTAAAAGGAAACCTAACTTGGTAAGCATTTTAGTAAAACAGTAATTATGTGTTCCTTTTCAGAATAACTAACCAGAACACAGAAGATAGATGAGTTAATAGAAAAAAAAAAAAATCTGCTGACGTAGACTGAAATAAAGCCAATACTAATGAATTAGCATAGTTTGCCATCTAAACTGTAACATGACTACTTATGTAATCTTCCTGTAAACTTGGAAGGCATACGGTCTGCTTCAGGTTTTTCAGAAATAACTTCTTCTTAAGAACTTCATATTTAACATCAAAATTGAATATTCGATTTCCCTGCTACAGAAGTTAAGATCATAAATTTGGATAGAAAAATTACCAAGTGAAGACTGGATAAGAGAGAAGAACATTGTTCTAAGTGGCATTGTCTCCATGCCCAAGAGCTGTGTGCAAGAATACTTGATCTTTCTACTGATGGTCACAAATTGCCAGAGAGGAAGCAGAGAAGGGAATACTAAGGAGTGGGGGAGAAACATCAGAGCAATAGTACTCAATCTTTTTAGAATCAGGACACCCCCCCATAACTTTTTTAATGTGGCAATACCCACAGTTGAGAACCACTGTTAATGCTGCCTTGCTTTACCCTCAGTGATTCTCAACTGGGTGACATGCTGCCAAGCAAAACTGTCCTATATATCTCATGCAGTCAGACTGGGAAGGTCAGAGGCACAAGACTCAACTCTTCATTCATTAGGGTGCTCTGCTAAGCCTAAAGCAGGCAGGAG
Organism: Alligator sinensis; assembly: GCF_000455745.1. Lineage (NCBI taxonomy): Eukaryota > Metazoa > Chordata > Crocodylia > Alligatoridae > Alligator > Alligator sinensis. Next base: position 2,119,647 of record NW_005842044.1, read on the forward strand.
CCCTTCCCAATCCGACCCTGCATGTTGTTTCCCAGAAACAGAGGCACACAGGGCAGGTGGAACCGTCTTGCATGCCTCTGTCTCTGTGTAGAACAGGATGGAAGATGGGGGGCAGCCTGGAAGGCTGGAGCTCAACCAGGCTCTCCTGCCTGCTTTATGCAAAGCAGAACGCCCTAACGTATAAGTACATCTGCACCACAGCCCTGTGCATGGGGTGATTTTACCTGGCTGCAGCAGTGCTGTCTGTCGCAGCGTCCCTGAGGGAGTCTCACAGCACCAAGCTTGAGGACCACTGCATTAGAGAATGATGGTCCAATAACTTTTTACTCCAAAAATCTTATTTCCTGAAATATTTCTTCTAAAGGCTTAGTCTTAAACACAACTAATTTTCTCAACTTCCTTTCTCAAGCTGCCACGATAGTAACACCGAATAACTTTGTTCACCTTTTATTAAAGCTTTGGAGAACATTTATATAGTAATCCTGTCTAATCTTTGATGAATATGAGGAATCATCAAATAGCAAACCTTATCTGGATGGCTAGGTATTAGGAGTATTATTTTAGAAGATTCAGTGGGGGCCAACATTTTTGACAGGTGGGCCATAATTAACTCTGCACCCTTCCCGAGTGCCACTCCAGTCCCCTTCCCCCGTCTGATCAGCTGCTCTACTTTCTCCCTTATCTGCTTCTGTACTGCCTTTCCCCTTCCCAATCTGCCACATGGCACACATAAAAGTGGCATCTGCCACTTGTGATGCAAGTTGGCCACCCCTGTTATGAAGAACAAATGTTTTATAGACTCTCCACAAATATATATATATATTAAAAAAAAAAAAAAAAAAAAAAAAAAAAAGGTAGTTCAGTTGAGGCTCATAAGCTAACAATGCACATAAAACTCAATTAACTGCTCACAAAGGCCACCTAGGTATGATAATGCCCTGCACATTCATGTGGGAGATAGAAGTTTATTTCTGAGTCTCTTGCTTTCCAGATTTGATAACTATACAAAGGAACATATTACAGTGAGTTAAAAGGAGGAGAGACTTGCCAAGCTTTGGCTGCTTCAAGGAAATGGTGCTTGTTCTTGCCTTCTGATAAATGAAACTTGCCCCACAATAGTTAACCCCTCGATGAAACAAAAGAGCTAAGGTACAGTGGTTTAGCTACCACTTAATACAGGCACATAACAGCTGATGTACAGGAGGTCCTTGCCCCGTTATTTGTTCATTTATCCACACCCTTTATGTTAACCCAGAAGACAAAAAAAATGTACCCTGCTCAAACCTAACAGCTGCAGTGGAACAGCAGAACGGATCCATGTCTTAGAAGCAGTTTATCCTTATCATGCCCATAGGTAGCTTCACAAGTATGATAATGTGCTTTTAAATTCTGAATGTGTTAGTGCCCTGTCTACATTGTGGCTATTGTAAAAACAGGGCTAATACGAACGTGCCAGCGTCATACTTAGGAAGTGAAGATGTAAGAGAAAAAGGAGGCAATGTTTGTGTGTTGAAGTACAAACAAAGCTATGAACAGACTTGTAATCTGAACTGTCACCAATATAATTCATAGCCACGCATCTCTGAGCAACAGCTCAAGCTAAGAGGGACTGGAGACAGAAGTGTGTTTCAAGGAAGTCACTACAACTAAACAAGATATCATCTACTTTTTTTAAACAGAGACTGTAGATATAAATAATGCTGTTAGATAATAACAATATTTACATGTAAAGGAGAAAAGCTGGAATGGGGAAAGTCTGCCAATGTTTAAATGTGAAATTTTCTAGTGTATCATTGCTTATTTGTCTAAGTCTAGATCTTCCACTAAAAAAAATAAGATGTTATGTATGCACTGCAATCAAAACATTGGAGTAAATAATCAACTTTTTAATCATTACTGAAAAAAAACCTAATGGAGTTTGGATTTTTGCTGCTCCACAAATTTAAATGCAAAAACTCAGGCATGATGCATATATGCAAACTTGGCTTTGTACCAGACCAATACCCTTGTCTTTGCCATCTCAAAATAGTCCTTATAAGTTACATATGGACAAAGTAATTCTTGATTCATCCTCGACTCTTCATTCCTTTTCCTAAAAGGAAACTTCCCAAAGAGAAAAAGTAAGTAAGATAGAGTATTTTGAGTTTCAAAATGGAGCTCATTTTAACCACCAAGTTGTCACCTAAAAATAAAGAACCTTACAACGGAAATGTTAACAACCCGTGCCTATGCCATTAGGAACAGCATTTCTATACTTAGCATCTCTTTTGTTCACACAAGAAAGAGTCTCAGAATGACAAAAAACCCACCAAATTATACACTGCAGCACACTAAGAAAACAGAAGGGGATGTACAGCCACATACGGCATCTTTAATGGAAAAGTTGTTGCCATACATTTGCAGTAATTTGTGGAGGTCACTATCACGACCAGAGTCCGACTGTGATAGAAAGATAGACTCTGACCCCACTTAAGAATCACAACATCTTAATTTATGCAATTCAAATGAAATAAATAGAATCTGTTCAAACAGAATCTTAGAGAAGTGGGGCTGAAAGGGACCTCCAGAGTTCACATCTAGTCCAACCCCCTGCCTGAGGCAGGACCATCCCTATCCAAACCATAATCCAAACTACAGAAGATGACTGTCAATCCTGACAACACAGACCTCACACCCTAACCTGCCACAGGACAAGCAGGGGGACCACAGCAGCCAACATCCTGCTTCTGTGAAATGTTGTCAATATATGCTCAAGAGATCCCGGGCAGACAGACAGGACCCCCTCTACAGAGGAAGGCAAAACCTCCTATGCCAATCTGACCACAGGGTAAAATTCCTTCCTGATCCAAGTAAGGCAATCAGTCTGACCCCGAGTAGAGGGGCAAAACCTTCTAACCATGAACCTCTGACTTTGGTCCCAGCAGGAGTATTGGCACACCCCAGTCAAAGTCCCCAGCCTTGGCTGAAGGCAACACCCAATCAATGCCCCTGGAAAGGTTTAAAAACATCCTGACACATGTGGCAGGAAAGGGGGGAGAGGGCACAGTGGCAACCAAAGACTAGAGACATGGGAAATCCCCACAGCAGAACACAGGCATTGCTACACCTAGATCAGGGATAGGCAACCCCCAATGCATGCCAAGAAGTGGCATGCGGAGACATTTTCCTTGGCACACCAGGTGGTGTGCCAGGAAATTGCTTTAAAAAAAACAAACAACAACAACAAAAAAAAACAACAATTTTTTTTTAAGTTGCTGCTCCAGGCTCTCCGGAGCAGCCACAAGTCCCAGCACAGCAGCAGGCACTGGGGCTGGAGTCAGGAAAACACAGGTAAGGATGCTTTCCACGTTCTGCCGACTCTGCCCTGCATCCCCGGGCTGTGCCTGGCCCGGCCCCTGGAGGGGAGCTGACAGTGGGCGAGGCTGGGGCCTGGTACCCAGGCAGGGACTGCGGAGGGCAGCTGTGCTGGAGGCTCCTGGCTGACTCGGCCCCGAGTACTGCCCACAGCAGCTATTCCTGGGGCCTGGTGGGCTCCTGTGGCCAGGCCCTTGCACCAGGGCCAGCTCTGCCCTGGTTGTACTGTGCCTGGCACACAGGGAAGCTGAACTTGGAGCCCCCTGAGCCTGGTGTCCTGCCCTGGGAAGGTGGTGTCCCCTTGTGAGCAAGGCACCTTAGGCCCATCCACGCGGAGCTGAGCAGGCTGGGCTCCCACATTTGCCCACTATGGCCGGATGAGCCCCGAGGCAGCCCCCACTTCCCGCCCGGCCCCCGCTGCCACCTTCCCAAGGGCCTGGCTGGGCGGCCTGCCTGCAGCATCTCTCTACACATCTGCTTCTCCCCATACTGCCCAGAACCTGCCCCGAGTGTGCGGTCCCAGCGCTCACCCTGCCTGGGTGGGATGGGGTGTCCATCTGCCCAAGCCCCAGCCGGACCCTCCCTGCTTCAGGACTGTTGCAGAGGCCTGAGCACCCCAGCCCAGGCAGCTGCTGCTGGGGTGTCGCTACCTTCCCCTGCCAGACACTGCCATGGACCAGCCAGCAGGCCCAAGCCACAGCCAGTAGCAGTGGGAGACGTGGGCGGCAAGGGACACATGCTCTTTTTGCTTTTTTTCCTTTCTTCTCTCCTCTCTCTTCCTTCTTTTTTTTCCTTGTCTCTTACTCTTTTATTTCTTTCTTCCTTCTCTTTTTTCTCACTACTCTCTTTTTCTCTGCCTTTGTCTCCTTTTTTTTTGTTTTATTTCTTTCTTTAACTTTCTCTCCTTTTTCTTTTTTTCCTCTCTCTCATCACAACATAGTTTAAAAAAAAATACACCAGAACAAAGGTAGTATATGAAGTTTTTCATATTGTCACCAGACTTAGAACTTTTAGAAAACCTGGTATTTACTGTTAAAAAAAAAGGAACATTTATGATTATTAGCTATATTAATATGCAATGTGTCCTGCCATGTATCCTCCACCTGTTTTTGTTTTTCTGGCATGCCGGCACTCTGGCACCTTACAAGGTAGACATGGCATTTTTTTTTAGCACTCAGGCCAAAAACGTTGCCTACCCCTGACCTAGAATATCCCCAACCTGTGCTAGTCCAGCCTCTTCTTCAACACCTCCAGTGATGGACAGTCCACAACTTACCTAGGCTGTTTATTGAGAATAAGGACTCTGTTCATCACCTCTGAAGTTATGCACTGGAACCCTGGATAATTATTGCCAGGTCTCATTTTCCAGGGATGTGCAACACTTTCTCTGCACTATTTCAGTTAAACCTAGTTTAGAGACTGGTTCAGCTAAACCAATGTAAATTCCTGTGGGGACACTCCGATTATATATGAGGAGCATCTTATTTCAATATTACTTAAGAGGTCATTGAAAACCAATCTGAAAGGGGGAAAGGGAGGGGGGGAAAATCAGTGAAACATTCACAAACACTTGACTTACACCCAGTGATGTATGGACTTAAAGCCACCGCAATTTATGTAGGAAGTCAAGTCCAAGGAGAAAAAAAAAAAAAAGGAGACAGTATCATTTATTATATTAATATGATTTTTTTTGGCTCTTTCTACGCACTCACTAGGGAATGTTCAGTCAAGTTTCCCAGTAAGCTTGATATTAAATGACTAAATTAGTTTCTCATGTTAACATTAATTTTGAATGCCTCCGAGGTGGTGCAGTCACCATTTTTGGAGGTGTTCAAGATGAGGCTGGACAAGTACCTTGTTGAGCTTGTCTGAGCCCAATAACTTCCTGCCCATGGCAGGGGACTGGACTTGATGATCTGGCAGGTCCCTTCTGGTCCTTCAATTCTGATACTATTGGGTAACATTGATTAAAATGAATGCTATCAGCGAGACTACTTTACTGCTTGCAAATCCCATTCTATCCACAAACTGATTTGTTTAAAACAAACAAAACACTGGTTAATGCTTAGCCCACTTTGTGGGGACCTCTTGGAGGGAACCCCAAGAAATTTAGGGTTACCATCCAGTAAAGTAGGGTAGCCCAACCAGGCGATCTCAATCTTTCAAAATGGAAATCCAATAACTACATACAATCTATGTTGACAGTGTGACTCTTTGTCCCTCCAATTGAATAGATTGTACAGAAGTTCATGTACACCACACCGTAAGTAAGCAACTCACCAATTCTACCCTGCTGATAGTAATGTGGTAAACGTCTAACACAGGAAATCAATCAGGTCTGGTCAAGAGGCCAACAAATGCATTGAAACCGTAAGTTTCCCTCTGCTTGCAAAACTGGCACAAAACTAAAAAGTTACTACATATAAAAGTCACATTAGGACAACTACTACTCTTGTAGGACTCATGAGGTTTCTGGACCCAGCTTGCAACGTAAGATCTGAAGCAGTCTTACTTCCAAATTTTTCTACTGTGTTATTCCAGAAGTCCAAGTAAAATAGTGCCTTATGCTATATAATCTTGGAAGATATGTTGGGTACAGAAATTGAGGGTGAACTGGCCCGGAATATATGTTACCATTCATAAGACAGCAATTTGAAAAAGGTTACACAAATCCAGTATTGCATTACCAAGTGACTATGCAATTACAAGGGAATAAGAGGACAAATATACTATTTGGGGCCCTGATTCAACAACTTACTCCACAGGGACCTCTGCACCTGCGGGGAGCTACAATAATATCAGAGAGAATCCTCCAACATGAATCAGCTGGAAGAACACTACCTAATTCCCCCAAATGTTACTCAAATAGGCAGCCTTATTTTACAGTTTGTTGGAAAGCAGTTACTGCATGGTGTTTCTTGGTCTTCATTCAAAAATCTTTCTGCAGAAGTCACTGAGGTAGTTCAGTAACTTTCTCCCTAGTTGGACCTCTGTTGAAGTGTCAGCAAAAAACATTGCTCCCGCCACTCAAAAATCAACACAGGTGAAGCCAATGTTAACAACATGCTTTCATCTTTAGCAAAAGGCATATTCTGTATCTGTGGATATTTCCAGCAAAACCTGTGCAACACCAAGAAACATGGAACTAAATAAATTAGTATTCAGCATAACAAGTAAGCGTAAGACAAGTTTTACTCAATGCGACTAGGCAACTGGACTCGATTCAGCAACCCACAAAACAAAATTATCTAGCAGCCTGAACATGCAGTCTCCTTCAAAACGCAAATGGTTCCCACAGTCCCCTGCATATGAAGAGCTTACTATTTGGTGCCTACTGCCCATTCAGCCTTTACCCTCTTTGTAAACTCTCATTGCTTATACACTGTAACTATGCTCTTCTCCTCAGCTGTATAAACAGACCGCTGCAATAGGAAACAATATTAAAAATGATTACACAGAAGTCATTTGATATAGTGTGACAGTAATGGTGGTGAATTTGTGCTGGTAGAATACTTTTCATTATAACCACATTTTCAAAGGTTTATACCTCAAACCAAAATTACTCCTTTGTTCGTGGCTCAAAAACAGGGCTTAGGATTTGGGTTGGGTTTGTTTTTTGAAGCTTAATAAAATTCTATTTAACCACTTCTGAGTTTTCTGAGCATGAAAAAATTATTAATACATAAAAGTGTGTGTGTGTGTGTGTGTGTGTGTGTGTGTGTGTGTGTGTGTGTGTGAAAGAGTGAGAGAGAGAGAGAGAGAGAGAGAGAGAGAGAGACACTAGTCTTGGATGAATCAAATGTGTTTTCATTTAAAAAAAAATGCTAGATCTGCCATTCTCCTCCCACAATTTCAGTATTCACAGAGTGCACTTAACTAGACAGACTCTAGAAAACAGATCATCCGCTGTTTCTCTCCAATTTAAAACTATAAAAATGAATGCAAAAAAATGGTTTGATTTCACATGCATAAAGAAAGGAAATGTGGAGCTGGATTTTTAGTTTGGCCTAACAACAACTCAATCACAGAAACGTTATCATCCTACATAAGAACAGCATATGCAGAGAGGAACAGGTTACATCTCTGTGGAAGCTAAAACCATGACTTTCATTGTATTCTACTTGCAAGAGTCATGAGATTCGCATAGATTTTTTGCAGCTACCAATATAAAAATATGAATTCAATTATTAAAACTATTTCAAAGCCAGTCAGCAAGAAATGAAACTTTCCTATTCCTGATTCAGCCTAATGTTTTATATAATCCTAGACTGGGAAAACTAAACCTTGACCAAAGAATACAGACATCGGTTTTAAGCATTGCTTTAGGAATCAGATGCAACACAGCCACGAGAAATAGCAAACTGGCCCTTTAAGGGTTGCTAAGTTATTTAAAAAGACCCTCCCCCACTATCTGGGGGACCATAACTACTGCATTCTGTTGGACGGCAAGTACTTTCTAAATAGTTCTTTGAAACTCAGGTTTGGAAAGATTTATGCTAACTTCATCAAGCTAGCCAAGTGGAAGTAGTGAATCTCCATATGCACCTGGAAAATGAATTTAAAGGAACACTTTTCAATTATCAAGTAACTTCTTTGCACCTCTTCAAATAAACGAATGAAATGTAAACGTTCAGGAATGCTCATGGCCCTTGGCAATTACCTTTCATATGAAACACAGGTGCCTGCAGACCTGCTCAGTTGGTCTGTATGGGTGCCTTTACATGAGTGTGGAGGCTGCTCCAACGCGCTGGAATCCCAGTGTATTGGAGCAAACTCCATTAATCAAGTCAGCTGGTGCATGGCAATTATCATGGTCCAGCAGCCTCCCATATCACATGTACTGGCATCCCCATGGTTAAAAATGGAGTTGGGGCACTTGAACTAAAGCTCGTCACACACGCTTTCACTATTACAGATTTTCCCTTTTTTAAGCCACAGATACTGGAGATAAGTCTCTAGATTACATGAACTACACACACTGAATCAATAGAAGGGAAGCCCGGGGTAGTTGTTCTTCTGTAACTTTATATTTTTAAGTTCACTTTTAAGATTCGCCCAAGAAAGGGTGCGCTTGGAGTTCAGCATAGCATTCAATTAACTTAACACGACAGTGCTGACATCAAATACCAAGCCAGCACAGCTCAAACTCTGGCAAGCCAGCTAGAGAATAGGAAAGGGAGAAGCCACTCGCTCATACTCTGGGGATGGCTGAGAGCACAGGGTTCTGGCCAGCTTCAGCCCCAATGCAGATTGTTTTCTCTTCATGTCTTCACTGACTTTTCCAGGTAATGCTGAGACGAACATTTCACAACGTGATCCCTTAGTATCAGAACATGTAGCTCTGCAATGCTGCTAGTTAATTTTGCACATTTAAACGTAGACGGATTGAACAAGTTGTATTGTTTTTCCATACTCTACATCCAGCTATAGATCAAGGCCAACTTCTTGTTCTAATAAGTAATGGAATTAACTACTTATGGACATGTGGATGTCACCAGAGATTGTCCCTTCCAGTGGTAGCAAGTCCAACGCCCTGCATTCATAGGCAACCATTTATCTGATGTTTGTAATCTTTTCTTAAAAAGATAATAAAAATATACAGTGAAACAATGCTATTTCTGTACATTCCCAACAAACCAGAGGATTGTAAGGACATCAGATACCAGTATTCTTCAATGCCAAGAATACAATTCCATTTTTTAAAAGTGACCCCCTCCTCTTCACTGTTTGTCTTCTGATACATAGTGAGAAGAGGACCACCCAAAAAGAGTGAGCATTATGGCTAGCTGGGTGAATGGTAGGAAGTATTATCCAACCAACCCAGAATGCTTGGCACTCAATTAGACAAAATGTGTACACTATGAGTGAAGACTCAAAGAATATGCTTCAAGAAGCATGTCCTTAAATTTCTTTAGTGCATGCATTTGATTCATGTTGCATTTCCACTGAACTTTGGCAAGATGTAAAGTCTGCTTTAGGAGACTGCAGGTGAGAACGGAGGGAGACGGAAATAAAATTGTGGGTCACGGTGCAGCTTTCAATGTTGATTTTCTGAAGAATGGAAACTGAGAGAAGTTAAATATTTGTACGGAGGCTCCTCCTGTGGTTAATTATATCTTTCTATCCTGTCCTGAAGTATTTCTCTCTATACTTCAGCAAAAAAAAAAAAAAAAAAAATTAAAAAAAAAAAAATTGAAAATCGAACAGAGTAGTAATTTCACAACCTCTGCTCCTTGGTTTCCAATAGTTTGATATAAGGAACCAAAGTATTTGGGTTGGGAGGGAAGAAGAGGACACATATCCACAGCCAAGTAAAGAGATTCTCATCCAAAATTTTCAAGCTAAGACCACAGTACCCAAAGGAACACACAACTAGAAGAAAGCCTGTTTTGAAAGGACCACACCAATATGCACACTCCCATCTCAGGCTGAGAACCAACCTTTGCTTACCTGAACTCCAACCAATTTAGAGCACACTGACAATACAATTTTGTTTCCGATTTAGTTACAGGCCAGCTCTCCATCCCATTATGGCTACGGGGGAAAGCAGATTCACCAAAGTGTTCCACTTCCAACAAACCTAACTTCCATCCCAACCTCTCCAGAATACCACTCGTTCCTTAGTCCATCATCCTTGTAGACAGGCAATGGCTTACATTTCCCAACTGACTTTCATGCTCATCTCCCTTCTAGGCTCTTTCAGCCCAACAGCAAGACCAAGGCCATCCCAGCAGAAAGCTAACAGCAACCAGTACATGACAGCAGTGTTTCTCAACCCGCAGGTTGTGACCCAAACGTGGGTCACAGTTTCATGGTTGTTAGGGGCCGGAAAGGACCTAACAGATCATTGGGTCCAGGCCCCCTGGTTGCAAGAATACATGAAAGGGTTGCGAACAAACTTCAGAAACAGATCCACAAACTTTAAAAATGGAGTCCCCTGGTTGCAAGAATACATGAAAAGGTTGCGAACAAACTTCAGAAATGGATCCACAAACTTTAAAAATGGAGTCTCCTTTCAAGGAGTAAAAACGTGGGAAACGGCAGCTTTCCCCTTGCAGCATGGCCGTTCCTCTTGCCCCACTCCCACCCCCTGGGTCAGGACTGAGGGGCACTGGGTCAGGACTGGCCATCGATGTTTACAAATGGGTCCTGGTCCAAAAACAGGTTGAGAACCACTGCTTTGTAGGACGGCCTGTTGATCTGCTGGCAGCTGAACGAATTCCCGTTCTACACGGCACGCATTTGGGGGGCTGGACCCCACGGTCCGCAAGGTCCCTTCCAGTCCCTAGCAATCCACAAATCATCCGTCTATTCCTACCCGTCCCGCGCGCTAGCAACAGACTCCCGACGGGATTTGAACGACCGCTTCCAACAACAAGGTTTACACGAAGGGAGATCGCAAGGCTGCGGCTGCCTCCGGAAGGATCCCCTCGCACGTCTCGCCGAGGGGAGCAGCACGAGGGCGCGATACCCACCTTGTGGCAGCCGGGGTAGGTCGCCACCGTGTTGAGGGTGGAGGGGCCGGGGGTCTTGCTGGTGCTGGCCATGATGTTCTGGATCTGGGTGAGCTCCTTCCTCAGCACCTGCTTCTGGTGGAAGCTGAAGGCGGGGTGGTTGGAGGCCATAGTGAAGAGCAGCAGGAACTCGTCCCCCGTGCGCCCCTCGTTGAGCTGCAGCCCGTAGTTGTGGATGACCGAGTCGATGTGGGTGAGGGTGCGGAACAGTACGCCGGCCGCCTCGCGGTGCGCCGAGCCCAGCAGGGCCAGGGAAATCAGCAGCTTGCTGCGCACCACCTCGTCCGTCAGGTTGGTGAGGTTGCCCAAGTCGGCCGGGTTGTTGGCCTTGATCTCCGAGTCGCGCAGCGAGTGGTAGTCCTTGCGCGCCAGGTCCTCCAGGCAGGCGCCCAGGAAGCGCAGCTCCAGCGGGATGCACAGGTCCAGCAGGCCGCACAGGAACTCCACGCGCTGCGGCGACGGCAGCTCCGAGAACCACCGGTACACGCCGTCCCGCTGCAGCCGCGGGCACCGCTTCTCCACCATGGCGGTGCCGCTGCCCCACAGGGCCACCACCCCCGCAGCCCGGCGCCTGGGGGATGGGGGGACACCTCAGGTGGGGGAGGGGAGTCCAATGAGGGGGTGG
>NW_005842044.1:2135318-2173615 GCF_000455745.1 Alligator sinensis
CCGAATGAAGGAGCGCGTCCCCTTGCCCCGCCCCTCGAGAAGCCGGGCTGTCAATCCGGCGCCGCTAGGCCCGCCCACTGGAAGGGGGTTGGGCGAGAGGGGGAAGGGGCGGGGCCGAGGGGAGAGGGACATGTGGCTGCAGCTGTGTCCCAGGCACGTGCAGGGGGGTTGCAGCAGGGGCCAAGCCCACCACCCCATGACCCTGCCCCTCACTGGGGTACCTCCTCCAGACCCTGCCTAATCCATCCCACCAGGGCTCTGCCCCCTGCTCCTGCGAGTGCCCCCTTGGAGATCCAACAGCTCCCCTGACCACCCTGCAAAGGTCCCTCCTGATCTGCAGCATGAATGTCCCCCTGCTGCAGTCCCAAAGAGCCCATCTCCATCCGCTCTGGAATAGCCCTTCGGTATCTGAAGGCTGTTATCAAATCCCCACCTTGAGCCTCCTCTTCTCCCCTTCAGCCTCCTCTTCTCCAAGCTAAATAACCCCAGTTCTTCCAGCCTTTCCTGGCTACAGTGGTAGCCTTAAGGGAAGGCAAACCAAGCGACTGTCTGGGGCCCCACACTTTAGGGGGCCCTGAAATTTTGCAATAAATGTCCGACTTGCATATAGGTCATCAAAATTAAGACTCCAAGGGGCCCCAAATGACTCTCTTGCTATAGGGGGCCCCGAAATTTTGCAATAAATGTCCAGCTTGCATATAGCTCATCAAAATTAAGCCTCTAAGGGGCCCCAAATGACTCTCTTGCCCAGGACCCCGACAACCCTACGGCCACCACTGCTGGTTAGTCATGTATCCCAGGCCACTGATCATATTTGTTGCCGTGTGCTTTCTGCTCTAAGCCAGTGATTCTCAACCAGGGTGTCTCAGCACTCAGGGTTGCCTTGGGACCCTTTCAGGAGTGTTAGATGTGCAAACATGATTCACACAATAAATCCAGAGATTTCAAATAGAAAGCCATGAGTGCCTATACATGCGCACAAGATTAGTAGTTGGCTGGAGGATGGTAATTACCGCACTCCAACAGACTCCAGCGTCACATCTATCAGCGTTCCCATGCTGAAAAATGGTGGTGGGGGCGCTTGAACTAAAGCTTGCCGAACGAGCTTTAGTTAAAGCACCTCTGCTGCCATTTTTCAGCGCGGGAATGCTGATACACGTGATGCTCCATGACACTCCAAAGAGCTGTTCTAATTAAAGGTCATCTCTCCCCTCTCCAGAGCATGTGTATAAACACCCAAAAGTATTAAATATCTTCCATGTTTTGGGAGTGTTGGTTGTAGCCGTGTTGGTCTAAGGACATAGGCAGACCAGGTTGTCTGGGCACATGTGATATCTTTTATTAGACCAACTCAATAGTTGGACAGACCTGCATTTGCATTTTGCAGAACACAAAACGACAGCACTCTCCCTATGCCTGAAGAAGGGTGTTTGTGCCTGAAAGCTTGCAAAGAACAATTTTTCCAACCATTTAGTTGGTCAAATAAAACACATCACATTTACCCAAAGAACCTTGTCTGCCAAATGTATTTAAAGCATTCTGAACGGCTGGGGGGGTTCTGAGTTCTTTGAGACAGAAAAATAGCTCTGGGGTTTTTTTTCTGTATTCAAACAATGAGTGAAAACTAAGAGCTGGTTTTGTCTAATGGGTGCCTCAAGTTTAAAAAGTCTGAGAACCGCTGCTCTAAGCCAACCCTAGATTGCTACACATTGGGGTGCTGTTCCCTACCTCTCCCATGATGGCACTTAGATTTCCTTCCTTGCTGTTGGGGAGGAGTCTTCTTCCCTCTCTGATACTTCTACAAAGCTGGAGTAGGCAGTGTCCTCTTTGTTGTAAGGACTGTGAAGGTTTCCTAGGTATCTTGTCTCCTGCTCTCTCCATCCCAGCCAAGAGGGTGCGATCCTAGGTTGGAGGGGCAGGGATGGTTATAGACGGAGCATCATTTCTCTCTGCTTATCCACCTGCTTTGTCTGTTTTAGGTAGCACAGTATGGGGAAGCACACAAAGATTCAAGCATATTGCAGATAAGCTGATCAGGACAATGTGGGGGTGAGTGGGAAATTGTGAGACCAGAAGAAAAAAATAAGGCCCCTGGCACAGTTTGCTTTATCAGTAGAGATCTACAAGAGAAGGGAGATCCCACGGTGATGTGCGGGAACCTGCTGATATGCCAGTGGGAGGAGGGAAAAATCATTTCTGTTGTGAGCGAGATTCAATGGAACAAATCTGGTTTGCCAGAATTTGTGGCAACAGCCCTGTCTGCTTATTTAACAAGTCTGTCCCAGGTGTGAGATCCAACAGGATTTCAGATGTCACAGGTGGGAGTAAAGAGAAAATGTGAGGAAAAAGTGCAGGGGCAGGAAAAAGTTTCTGCAGTGGTAAGATGGAAATGGGATGAAAACAGTTCGGCACAAGTCTCAACGTCCAGACACGCCTTACCAAACCAACCAGCTCTCCATGATCCAAGCACTCTTGGCATTTGACTTGGGAGTGTGGAAACATAAGGAGTAAGGTAGCTTTTTTATGACAGTTATGTTTTTTCCTCAAACAACTTCATTCTAAACTGAAGTCTCCTGTAATGGTGAATGAAATATGTACATTACAGATGTACAGATGAAGCCACTTGAGATTTTCAGCACCGTATTTACCTCTGAGCTGCATGGATGACAGTCAACAGCTGACAGACAGGATTTTTTTCATAACACTTCTCCATTGACTCATTTGCTCGTTCTGCTATGACCCAGGTTCCCTACTGATTAATAAAGACAGGGGTGGGGATACACCTACTTACTTCCCGACATAAGTGGAACAGGATGGGCACCAATATTTTTAGTTTTGATTCCAGACAAGAAGAAAGGGTGATTCCATCACTGGGTTTTTTCAATACATTGTAATATTCTGGGATGAGAACATGATGTCTTCATTTGCATGCAGAGGGAAGCACAGCATTAGCACTTCACTAAACAAAAGAGAGAACGATTGAGTCTTGCTGTAAAGTTTTATTACATCTCACATTCACCATTTGTGAGTTCCATGGCGTGCGTGCATCGTGTCACACAGATGCCACTTTTTCCTACATGGACTGTGTGTGCCTTCGTATGGCTACTGTATGAGTTAAGCAGATTTATTCCTTTGGGTAACAGTTTATTGGAAATTAGTTTGCACACAACAGTAAAATGAATTGCTGCAAAACATATTCTACCAGCACTGGGAATTTGTAATTTTATGTAGGTATTCAGGTTATAGCCATATTAGTCTAGAGGCAAAAGGAATCAGAACTCGTGATAGAAGTGATATCTTTTATTAGACCAACTAGATTTTCACAAAAAAAAAAAAATTCTTTAATTGCAAGCTTTCGGACACAAAAGTGCTTGTGCCTGAAAGCTTGCAATTAAAGAATGTTTTTTTTGGCAAAAATCTAGTTGGTCTAATAAAAGATATCACCTCTACCACAAATCTTAATTAATTTTATTTAGGAGATTTTACCCTATCAGCTGCATGTATTGAAACAGTCTTATCAAAATGCAAGAGTAAGCAGTCAAAGGAAGCTT
Source organism: Alligator sinensis (assembly GCF_000455745.1). Lineage (NCBI taxonomy): Eukaryota > Metazoa > Chordata > Crocodylia > Alligatoridae > Alligator > Alligator sinensis. The sequence goes on from NW_005842044.1 coordinate 2,138,870, forward strand.
ATTAAGGTTAAAGTATCATATATTAGATGGCTTACACAGGATTGCTTCTATGGTGATGGCCTCATGTCACTTGATAATTTTCAGACTTTGGCTTTGAGAGGATCTTTAAAAATCAGAGTCTCTTGCTGTGTTCTGGCATTTCAGCGATCTACCAGCCAAGGGAAGCTGTATGCAATTTGTTCTGATATTTGCTGCCATTCCATGCGCCGTGGCTGTTGGGAGTGAGCGGGGTGGGGATCAATGGGGAAAAGATGCTTCCTCTCCAAAGATAGGCCCCCAGAGCAAAAGGTTGAGTGCTTGATACTTGGGCCTCCTAGGCTAACCTCCGTAAACACTCAGGTTGATGGGAAGTAGCTTGAGGCCAAATTTAAAGCCTGAGACAATCAAAGGGAATTTGACTGAAAGAGGCATTGGGTGAGACCCTAGAAAACTAGCAGGGAAAATAAAAGGCTGTATAATACTATCACAGTGGTGACCAGGCACTAAGAATTCAGGGCTGGCCTGCGAAGAAAATGCCAAGAACCACACGGAGGGGAATAAATCATAGTTACAGCAGTTCAGGTTACAACTTGCACGCTGCAGCTAAAGGTCATGTGGGGAGTGAATAGTGTGCATGTGTGCACACATGCGTTTAGAGGGGTCTTCTCTGGGATGGCCAGTCTCTGTGGACACCAAGCCTGCATGCTCTTTTTCCCCTGCCTGCCCTATTTCCTGCATCCCCTCTCTTCTTCAGTATTAATTAGAAGGATGATGAATGTGCATGTTTGCACTACACAATGAGGGAAGATTTTTATCAGAATTATCAGGAAATAGTAAAAGTTTTGAGATAATTTATTTTCTGTTGCCTTATTTTGTTGCCAGCCTAGTCCAAACCCATTAAACTTATTCAAATTGAATTTTGAAATCCCAATCAGGATCGGGACCCCATGTGTCAGGCTCTGCACAAACATATAAGACCCACCCTATGAAGCTTACAATCCAATTCCCTGCACTGCCACCTTTTAGATCCTACTTCACCGAGTAGTCAAACAAAAAGACTCCCTTTTCATATGTGATGTGTCAGGAAATTCTTGGCTTCCACAAACACGGATGAACTGAATGGTAACTCTTTCTCTTAGGATGAAGTTGGCCAACTGTGTCATTGACATTTTCAAAGGTGCCTAAAGGAGTGGGGGCTGGAGTCCCCAAAGTACTTGGACACACAACTTCTATTTAAGGACTCGCTTTACTGCTGGGATCAACTGCAAGTTAAGCACCTAAATATCTTTGTGACTCTGTGCCCAAGCACCCACTGTTGAAATTCAATGTCCATTGAGTATATAACTCCTTTAGGCTCCTTTGAGAATCCCTGCTTAAAGAAAGGACTGGGATACCCCAAACTGGTGCCTGTGAATCCAATGGGATGGGAGAACCAACAATGTGTCAGAGCAGGATCTTTATGGCAGGAACTAGAGGGGAAAAAAACCTATGAAAACATCCAGTCCATCTTCCCATCAAGGAAGGCCTGTTCCCTAACAGCATGTTTTGTTAGAGCCTTGTCTGCCTGTGAGATTTTACAGTCGTCACAGTTATCACGATCTGGTGCACTGTATGGGTATACGTATCCTTGGCAAAACATCTTGACTTCATGAACCACTGAGCAGGGTTGAAACCTCAGCATGAAATTTAGCATGCAAATTCTCAGCTTTGAGGTTAAGCACTTGCAAATCACAGCCACGAATTGCCAGCACCTTGATACGAGGTGGTTGCGACCTCAAGACGCACGCTATGCCACTGTTAATAGTCACGGCACTGCCCCCTACTGAAGCCAACTCCCTTATACCTGTTGCAGAAGAAGGAACTTGGAGAAAAAGGGGTTTTAAAATTTTTAATGCGAGCCCTGGCAGTAATTCAAACTTTGCGTGCCCAGCTCAGCATGAGGCAATGTATTGTTTCAAGCGAGATCTCTGTTTTACTTCCTGTGGCCTCTCTCTCACCCAGAATCTGCCGGCTAGTTTTGCTTTCTTCCAGCACAGGCTCATGTCACTGATAGCTTGTCTCATGCTTTGCCCTGCCTCCCTTTAACTTTCCCTCCTGATTATTGTCCCTCCAGGCTTGGTGCTCACTTCTGTTGCACCTCTTTCCAGATGCCCACTTTCCCGTGTCCAGTTGTCACTGCCTGATCCCAAACACTCAGTTCTGATATTTCTCAGCTGCGTGCTCTCAGCTAAATCCCAGCAATCTTCTTCCAGCCATGGCAATCTTATTGCAGCTCTCAGTTTTGGGACTAGCTGTTCCTTCTGCTCTCTCCAAACCCTACGAGCGTATAACTGCAGTCTTCCAACAGTTGTTTCCTGCTGCCCAATTGTAATACTCAAAAATCCCAGCTATCCGGTCCTAAGAGCTCATCCCAACTGCTCTGACTGCAGTGGAATCCTTTAATCCCAGCCTTCTTCCTCCCAAAAAGCCAGCTCCACGCTCTTTTCTGTTCAAGTGGATTGAATAGTCTCCTGCAGCAGAAAGGAGGAGAACCTTGCAGATCTTAAAGCAGGTAGAAAATGCAAACAGTTTCATCTACCTGAGAAACCTCGTCACATGGGACAAGGATGGTTCTAAGGAGGTCATGAGACTGAAAGCACTGTGGAGGCTGTTAAAATAGCAGTAGAAAAAAGGACAAATATTACTCCATGCTCAGCCTCTTCCTCCAACACCCAGCGGGTCTGTATTGCAAGGTTTCTCTGGGCTGCTGGGTCCGAGTCTCTTTTTAAGGGAATCTCCCCAACCACAATAATCAAGCTGCTCAAGACACACGTGGTCTATGAGACAGAGACTTGGACACACACAGACATGCAGCCTTTGAAAACAAAATGTTACAGACTTGGGGTCAGCTGGTGAGACCACCTCAGAAACAAGGATCAGAAAAAAGGACCAATACATAAGGCAGTTGTTGACGTGGCGAAGTGGGGGAAGCAGCAGCTGTCTGGCCACATCTGCCAGATGAAAGATGACCTCCTGCTAAAGACCGTGCTCTTTGGCCTAGTAGAGGGGACAAAACCGAGAGACGGGCTGCTGGGAGTGTCTAATGGAAAGGTTTGGCAGAGATCAGAGGATGCTGTATGCCGAAGCACAAGCTAGGTCACAGCTACGAATTACAGTACAATGCAAGACTGGGGGCATTGGACTATGTAACAGCAGGAAGAAAGAAGGAAGGATGTTTACTAGTGGTGACAATGGGCAGCACCATGGAGGCTGTTAAAACAGCAGTAGAGAAAGGACAAACATTACTTTATGCTCAACCTATTACTCTAACACCCACTGGGTCTGTATTGCAAGGCTTCTCTTGGCTGCTGGATCCGTGTCTCTTTATAAAAAGAGCTTTGAAGCATGTAGAAAAAAACAAAAAAAAAAAATCACAAGGACTGTGCAAAATCTTTAAATCAAATTCGGGGCCTGCAAACTCGATGTTGTCCCTTTAAGATTAAAAAAAAAAATCCCTCTGAGTCAGAGCTGGTTCAGCGGAAGGAGCGGTTGGAGGGAGTGCAGGGAATGCATTAGAAAATAGCAGGCTCAAGCGGGAAAGGCGAAGGACACGGCACCGTATCGTGTGCAGCTTGTGTGCATGTGCTGCTGCCCTCTCGTGGACACAGCGTGGCAGACCTTTAGTACTTCAATGATGACTTCCTCTCAATTTTCTCCAGCTAAAATTGCCAAGCTGAAGTGCTTCCTGCTGGCAAAAGGAGCCTCCTCCAACACAGCTCCATCTTTTCTGCCTCTTTCCTCGATTCGGACTGACGGTTAACGTCAAGCCTCCTTCCTTCCAAATCTCCTAGATCAGCTGGTCTTCTCATCACAGCCTCCATCACAGGGATCTTGTGTTTTGCTGCCTTGACCGTGCAATTCCCAAATCCTTGTCCTCCTATGCAGGATGCCACTGATTCATCTGTGGTCCCATCAACTTCCCCTTAAAATCATGGAAAAATGAGAGTTGGAAGGGAGCTCAGGAGGTCACAACTAGTCCAACCCTCTGCTCCAGGCAGGCCCAGCCTCAACTACATCACCCCAGCCAAGGCTTTGTCTACCTGGGTCTTCAAAACCTCCAAGGATGGAGAGTTCACAACCTCTCCAGGTAACCTGTTCCAGTGTTTTACTGCCCTCCTGGTAAGAAAATTCTTCCCCAAATTCAACCTAAACTTCCCTTGCTGCAACTTGAGCCCATAGCTCCTTGTTCTGTCATCTGCCCCCACTGAGACCAGTCCAGCTCCATCCTCTTTTGAACCCCACTCCAGAGAGTTGAAGGCTGCTGTTAAATCCCCCCCTCCGACTTCTCTTTTCCAGACTAAATAAGCCCAATTCCCTCCACCTCTTCTCATAAGTCCTGTCCCCCAGCCCCTAAACCATTTTCATTGCCCTCTGCTGGACTCTCTCCAATGTGTCCACATCCTTTCTGCAGTGGGGGAGCCCAAAGCTGGACACAGGACTCCAGATGTGGCCTTGCCAGTGCTGAATAGAGGGGAAGAATCACTGCCTTTGACCTTCTGGCAATGCTTCTACCAATGCCATTAGCAACAAGGGCACACTGTTGACTCATATGCAGCTTATTGTCTACTGTAACCCACAGATCCTTTTCTGCAGAGCTGCTGCTTAGCCAGACATTCCCCAGGCTGTAATGGTGCATGGGATTGTTTTGTCCTAAGTGCAGGACTTTGCACTTGTCCTTACTCCTTTTCCTTCAACCATATATCCAGGATCCAATGTGGACCAGTCTGGGTGTTTCATGCATCCCAAAGTCATGCTTCCATATTACCCTCCTGTCTCTCCCAGAGTCCTATCCTTCCCACAGTCTCCCCACTACTGGTGCAGCAATCCTCTCTTCCCAGGGACTGCCATCTGGGACAGTTCCCTTCTATCTCACCGACCTACCCGCGGTGCTGCCCTGAACTCCTCACTTCAGTTTCTTAGTCTAGCTCTGGGATGTGTTTGGGGAGAATCGTTTGTGTGACTATACAATAGGAGGTTGTTTTGTAAGTGTTTATAGTTCCCTTCTACTCAAGTGGAGCCTATGCAGCTGTTCATGGAGTGGAGATGCCAGGATTTTTTTTTTCTTTTCTTTTCTTTTCTTTTTTTGGAGCCAAAAGTTGTGAATTCCATGCTACAGGCATGCGGTTAGCTGACAGCTGTAACAGCCCTGGGTGGATGGGCAGCCAGACTGCATGAAGAACTAGAGTCCTTTATCCATGCGTCCCCATGTTGCAGTATACAAAGTCCTTGCCACTCTAGATCTGTTTGCCCTTCCCTCGGACCAAATCTTTACTACAACTGGAAAATCAAGTCCGCAGGCATTGATTTGACTATTGAGGTGAAATTTCTATCTCTGTGCTAACATCCCCTTTGTCTTTGCTTTTTGCTCATCTCCTGGCAAACAAGCTTAAATAGTCAAGGAAAATGAATTTTAAGCTCAAGTATACACCACAAGTAGAGCTCTGTGTTCCAGTGCAACAGCTGAAAGGTGTGACATGTTTGCTAGTCATATAAATCATCCACTAGAGGAAAAGCAATAATACTGTGCCCCTGCTTAAGCAGTGCGTTGCAATTGCTCCACTCCAGGCATCAAATGTTTGCACAGCTAAGAGTCTGAAAAGGAATTGCTTGCCACAAGAGAAAATTCATGAGCAGAAAAAGCTATTAAATCCACCAAATCAACTGTTCTTTTGGCATTATTCAACTGTCCCGGCCAATCGGAACCCTTGGAGCAGGTCCTGTTCCCACTGGAGTCAACTCCAAAACTTTTTACTTGAATGGGTGCATGGTGGAGCCGCTGGAGAGCGGGCTTGATGTCTACTTCCTTCTGCAGCATTTTCTTCTTACTATTCATTATTCCAACTTTCTGCTAAGACAGCATCACCCAAAGTATTCTGCTTGCAGTCTGATTAAAACTTAGCTTAAAACAAGACCTGTCCAAAGGAAGGAGCCTCATACCCAATATGTTGTTTGAATGGGGAGGTTTTTTTTACGTGGGCTCTCAGGTCTTTGTTTTAATGCAGCCCTAATTATGTGAAAGAGCACTGAGATTTGGCACATCATGGAAAACATGGATGGATGGAGAAACGTTATAAGGTTGGGAGGTGCTGAAACCGAGTTTTCACTTTTAGCCTGGACTGTATTTGTGGCGTTTTCGTGCTCTGTCTGGTAATAAAGCTCAGCATTATTCAACCTTCTTTTTTTTTTAAAAAAAACCAAGGTTTTATTCTGAGTATGTCTGTGTTAGAAAAGACACCGATGGGGCTGTGTTCACACTGTAGCATTTGCACCTAGTGAAGCTACATCATGCTTGAAGCCACAGAGAGCTGTGATGCGTCCATAGTAGTCACAGCATTGTTCTGCTTTCCCACTCACAGTGTGGAAGCTGCTTGCAGCCTTTCTGTGTCAGCCACTTGCATGAGTGACCAAAATAAAGTTTTATGGCTTTTCCATTCCAGTGCAGGCTGGGCAAACCCCAGAAGGGACCTCTCTCCCCTGCCTTCTCCCCCTTCCCATCCTGAGACAGCACCAGAGCTGGGAGAGCAGGGTCAGGGCTAGTCTGCCCTGCCTCTCTCCCTGGATCAGCTCCCAAGTGGAGCTCAATCCATCCAGAACATGTCTGTTGGGTTGGGAGGGTTGGTCTAACTCATAGCACTTTTTGTAAGCACCATGAGTTAGACTGGGGAGCTGCACATCTGTCAGGGCCCTTAGTTACATCCTTATGCATGAAGACAGGGAAGTAGCCCCGATGTAGCTGAGAATATACAGACCCTTTAGCAATTGTGCCAGGTTTAAATCCGAAGGGGTGATGCGGTGAGGAGCCAGTCTGTGGTGATGGCTGTTAGACAAGCCTCCTCTGGGCTCTCACTCTCATTGCAGCTGAATTGACGTTAAAGAGCCCCCATAACCAAGGAGCCTTACAGTGCCAATGTTTCAAGTTGCTTTGCCAGATTGGAGCTGGCAAATTCCCATGTTCACATCCAAACTTCTCTACCATGTCAGAACTCTCCTTCTGTTTGAGCTCTCTGTTGCCACATACCCTGGCAGCAGAGACAGGGAAATAGGGCTAAGACTGGAGCTGGACTGTTCTCAGTGGGGGTAGATGGTAGGACAAGGAGCAATGGGCTCACATTGCAGCAAGGGAAGTTTAGGTTGGATATTAGGGAAAACTCTTTCTCAAAGAGGGTGGTGAAGCACTGGCATGGGTTACCTAGAGAGGTGGTGAAATCTCCATCCTTGGAGGTTTTTAAAGCCCAGCTGAACAAAGCTCTGGCTGCAATGATCTAGTTGGGGCTGGTCCTGCTTGGAGCAGAGGGTTGGACTAGATGTGACCTCCTAAAGTCCCTTCCAACCTTAATTTTCTATGATTCTGAGACTTTGGGGCTGGTAAAAAAGCACTGGATTGGCCTGCCTGAAGAGTGAGGTCTTCTGCTTAAGCAGGAACTGTTTCTTCTTCCGTATGTTGATCTTCTCCATCGTAGAGAAATTTGCCATGCTCCCAAGGGTGCAGAAGCTGGAGGAGGCTTGCTCTAGGAAAAGCTAAGCACTAGATCAGTGTTTCTCAAGCTTTTAAGTAGCAAGTCCCCCTAACTTCTGAAAATTTTAATAAGTACCCCCACACTCAATTTTCCAGGGGATTTTATATTTATAGACTATATGTGTGCTATATGTTGGAAGAAGGGCTGTGTATATAAGGCTGTGATATGACAGATGTCTCATCTGGTGTGTATAGGGTTGCCCCCTTTTACCCCAGGGGTGCACAACCCAAGTATGTACCTGCGCTAGAGGTGATGTTGCCCAAAGCTAGGAGGGTTGAACCCAGTGCTGCGCAAAGCGCGGCATGCCAAATTATTACTGGGGAATTTAATTTTTTGCCATAGTTTTGAGAGGAAAAGAGGGCGAGAGAGAGTGTTGGGGTACCCACGTACCCCCTGCCTGTGTCTTGCGTACCTCCAGAGGTATGCGTACCACAGGTTAAGAAACTCTGCACTAGATCCTCCTCCATCATGCTAACGTCCAGTGATCCAGTGCCAGCAGTGATGGCAAGCACCGCCAGAAGAGTCCCAGAGACACAAACAGTCTTTCCAGTGCCAAGCACGTGTCACTCCTGAGCTACCCTGTCTGGTCCTATAATGCAAGGTCACCTATTCCTGGAGCCACTTGCAGCTCAACTCGAACCCACACTTTCCATCACTCATTTACACACTCCTTACCCAGCACGGATTTTGTCTCTAGCAGTCGGCTGCTTTCTTGTCCTGTCTCGGGTGTCCTGCATGGGTGGGGCACAGTGGACACGTGATGTGCGTGCAGAGTGGACCACCTGAAGATGCGACAAGATAGTCCACTATTTCTGGTGTACCTCAACCTCAGCCAGGAGGAATTGCCTCAATGCAATTCAGTCTCCATAGCCCCTTCATTCGTGGCCAGAAGTATCCCATGGAGCCCCAGGATAGGACATGTCTTTTTTCTTGGGACAAAGGATGGGTGGAAATACCTGGTCATCAAATCCCTACTTTCCTATTGCAGGCACCAGTCATATTATCCCTTTCCTAACCCTATCTAGAAGCAGTTAGGTTTCATTGCCTCCGCTACTGCCCAGGGGAGGCTGTTCCAGAGACTAATGCTTTAATGGTTAGAAACCTGCTTCTAATTTCCAGCCTAGATTTATTCCTGGCTTTTTAATACCATTTTGCTCTTCTGACAATATCATCCTTTAGCTAAGGAAGATAGCTCCCGAGGTAAGGAGGAAATCCTTTCCCTCCCTACTGCTTACCTCCCCGACATATTTATAGGCAACATTCATATCCCCTCCCAGCCTTCATTCTGCTGTGCTAAGCAAGCTCAGATCTCTTAGCCTCCTTTAGTAAAAAAGACTTTTGCTCCCCTGATCATCCTAGCCTCCACTTACTCCTTATATGGTCTTGAGGTGGGCATTTATCCTCCTCTTCCAACAAGCTTTCCTCTTCACACGGGATACACATTCCTGATAGCTTTAGCCCCTTCGACCCCTTCTTCCACATTTGAATCCCAGAGCCCCCCCAGTCCAGATGACTTTCCTAGCCCATTTCCTTGCATTATCAAAGTTTGCCTTTTTGGGTTTTTTTGCAATCCACAATTTTAGTTCCAGATCTACTTTGGTTTATCCTTCCACTTCATTTAAATGGAATCAGCTTGCAATCACTCGATCCAGATGCATTCACGCTAGGATCAGCTCTTTGATGATGTCCTTGTTACCCACCCAAACCACGTGTAAAACAGTATTGCTTCTTGTTCATTCAGGGGCTATAGGATGAAGGAATTTGTCAGCTCGAGGAACAGTGTATTCTTCAAAAGGAATAAATGCATCAGAAGCTAGCTCGGGATTAGCTACTGCCTTGCTCCTCCAGAAAAAATGGTGGCTAGTGGCTATATTTTAAAAGAAAATCACTAAAAAAAATGTTTAAAACCCCAGTGTAAACACACACACACATGCACACTTAGATTGCAGACCATACTTTCCAAAGCCTATAATTAAAACTGATACAAAATAATCACAAGGCACAGGATCTTATCAGGCATTACTCATTGTTTTTCTCCGGTGTTTCTTTGTTCAGGCTACAGTCGAAACTCAGTTATGAACCATATTTTCCTCATTAAATTTGTTTCCTTTCAGCACTCTTCTTTTCACTTCATTACCACATGTGATTTTTTTGATTTTCTTTTTTTTACAGCCCTCATAGCTAATATCACAACTATAGATCTTGAATTTATTTATAGACCTCAAACTCCGCAGAGAGCACTGTGTCGGTTGTTGCTGTGGAAACTGGGATTCTAAAAGTAAGAGGTTTCTAAACGAGTTTTAAAGGGACCCGCTAGGTTAACGTGCTAGGCTTTTGCTTCCAAAGATCTGGGTCCTACCGGGCTTTGGAGTTGCAAGTAAAACAGTTTTAAACGATGTCCGTAGTGGACGCTGGCCTACGACACAAATCCACCCTTGCAGCATGGTCACTGCTCTCTGCTGGGAGACTGGAGTCGCGTGGGTGGCTGCTGGCTCCATGCACATTTTGGGGGGGAGAAATGGAGGCTCGCCAAAGTGCCAAATGTGTGCGGAGCAGGGGAGGGGAAAGAGGCCGCCTTGCACAATTGCTTCCTTAAAAGCGTTTGCTTCCGAGCAGTAGCTGCCGTTGGAGCTGGGAAGAGGCTCGAAATCTTGACACAGCTTCAAACTGGAATGCTTGCCTGAAAGCAAAAGCGGGGTGAAAGCCAGGGATGGAAAGGAGCAGCCAGGCAGTGTGAAGAAGCAGGGATCCAGATGGTGACTAATTGCATCCAAGATCAAAATCCTGGAAGGTGGGAGAGGTGCAGAATCCCACAGGCTCTATGGCGCCCAGGTGGATGCTGCTTTGTAGTGCTGTTATTATCATCGTGTCATCGTACTGTGGTGGCACCGGGCTGGACCCCATGCAAAGGTGCTGCCAGGGTGTGTTTTAAGGCTTTCCTCCTCATCTCAGGCCCACTCACTTCCTCTGGGTGCACCAGAGATGAGCAAGTAGGTAGAGCAGGGGCTCTGAGTAGCCTTGAGCGTGCGTCCCAGGGCCAGATTCTGCTCTGAGTCTGCTCTGCCTAATTGCTGTTCTGCCTAATTGCTGATCTTTGGCATGCACCAGCAAGGGGGGGATGTGTAGAGCTTATCCTGTTGGCAGTAGACCCAGGGCTAGGAAGGAGGCCATATCGACATACCCTCAACGAGAATCCTTGCCTCAAAGAGCTTCCAGTCTAACAGAGACGACCTAACGGGGGTGATGCAAACAAATGGACTGGGATTAAGGGGAGAAGAGGGAGGCAGTAACAAATGGAAGAAAAGCTGCACGATTCTTAGCTGATCAGGGTGGTCATCCCACCTTGCTGCCTGCCAGGTTGCAGTGTGCTGTGCATATTGCAACCAATTTTGGCCCCAGACCAGGCTGCCGGAGGGGGGCATCAGTGACCACGAACAGCCAGTTCTGCAGCTAGAGACGACCAGGGGATAACAAACCCCTGATCACCTCACTTCTCCATTTGGTTGCATCCCTTAAGCTGGCAGCTGGGCAGCAAAGTGCAGTGGCAGCTCTGTGCCACCAGATAAAGCTCTGATGCTGGGATAAGCCTCTGACTGTTTAGGGGGTGCTGGACGTAGCCTAAGGACATAGGCAGACAAGATCCTTTGGGTAAATGTGATATCTTTTATTAGACCAACTAAATAGTTGGAAAAATTGTTCTTTGCAAGCTTTCGGGCACAAACGCCCTTGTCCAACACCCTTCTTCAGGCACAGGGAGTCTGCTGGTGTTTTGTGCTCTCCAGCAGACCCCCCCCTATGCCTGAAGAAGGGTGTTTGTGCCCAAAAGCTTGCAAATAACCATTTTCCCATCTATTTAGTTGGTCTAATAAAAGAGATTGCATTTACCCAAAGAAACTTGACTGACAGTTTAGTGCATGTACGGTGGGGCTAAAAACAGCACGGCAGCACCTGCAGTTGCATTTTATGACACTGGAAATCCGGTGCGTTAAATTAGCACCTTGGGTCCTCACAGGATTATTGTTATGTGCCATACTCAGGCTTTTCCCATATCTCTCAAGGTCAGGAATTACCCCTGCGTAGCACGAGAACCGAAGGTCTGTGTGCTGTACTCCTTGGCTGCTTATGTCATTTTCCCACAAACCTTTTGTTAAATCAGCTCGGACAAAAGGTTTCCTAATTAAAGTGGCGTGTGTAGCCTTAGACAAAAGATATCCCCAGACACCGCATAGTGTTAAAAAGCCCTGGCAAAGATTAAAAAAAAAATGGGGCCTAAAGTGGAGTACATAGAAAATGACCTGACCTTGCAGAAACTATTTTATTAGGAGCTGCTCGATGATCATCACTTTGAAAAAAAATCATCCTTCTTCAAGGAGCTTAACTTGAAACTCATGTTTGGCAGCAAGTGAAATGTTTGGATTGCTGCCATTGAACACCCCAGCACTTATTTGTCCAAGAGGTAAAAAAAAAAAAAGGGGGCTGCCTTCCAGACAACAGATTGGGACTAGTTCTTTGCATTGATATGAAATGCAGGGGTTAAGTCAGGGCTGATTTCATTTCCCTCTTCCATTGACCTGAGCTGAGCCGGCAGTCTGTTCTGTGCTAGCTTCTGGAGCGGAGGCACTAGGGGCAGGCAGGCAACCTCCTCATCTCCGCCGTGGCTTCAGCACATTCTTCCAGGCATCCCCCACCCACCTGGAAATTATTACTGTAAGATTAGATTAAAAATAGAAATGCAGAAATGAACATTAAGCAGCCGATGAAGTGATGATTCAGTGACTTCTCTTTTCCATTAGAGGGTGCCAGGGACCTACCGTTGTTCCAAAACCGAGAGTTCACCGGCATCTTTATTGTGTTACGTGTATTCCAGCAGCTGGCTGGGGTTGCTTAATTTCATATACCTGCTTTCCGCATCCTCACCTTACATATAACTCAGTTGCTAGTACTAAATACAAAGTGGAGAATAAACAGCACAGCAAGGAAGGATCTGGGGGCAGTAATGAATCCCACACCAAATATGAGTCAGTAATATGATGGTGACGGAAAAGGCAATTCTCACTCTGGGATGTATTATGGGGAGTGTCATATGTCCTACATGGACGGTAATTATTCTGTTCTGCTCAGTACTAGTGAGGTCTCAGCTGGAGCAGCACGCTCTGTTTTTGGCACTAGACTTTAGGAAAGAGGTTAGACACTTCATAGGAGAGCAACCAAAACGATCAGAGGTTTAGCAAACATGACCTGCAGGGAAAGGTGGAAGGAAGTGGATTTATTGAGGCTGGGACAGTAAAGGCAGGAGGCCAGGAAACATGGTAAGCATCTTTCAATATGTAAAAGCTTTCGGAGGGTGATTGATTGCTCTCCAAACCCCTTGGAGAAGGACAAAAAGCAGCCAAACAGATTGAGATGAGACAACTGTAAGTCTTGATAAGAAGCAGTAAGGACCACTGAGGATGCGATGCAATCCCCTTCCTTAGAGATTTTTAAGTACACATCAACATCTGTAGGGGCTGGTCTGGGAAGACAATGTACCTTGCTTAAGTACATAGCTCTGGACGGGAAAAAAAGCCAGGCACTTTCCCTAACTCTGTGCGAACAAAGCTTATTAACTCCAGGAACAACTTCTGCTGGCTTCATGCTTCATGACCGACCTCATCCTGGTCACAAAGCTCCCCACACCCTAATAGCAGCCTTGATCCGGACAGGGCTGGGTAGTGGCACAAATTATGCAGTTAAAGGGAGCACAATTATCTTATAAAGCAGATAGCGGGGTCAAGAATTCTTATGCACTTAAGTGGTTTATGTACTTAACGGATAAAAATAACTGGTGTTTGTTACACAGTAAGCAACAGGTAACAAATGGGGACCCGCACCACGTTAAGCAGTTATGTGAACGATGCACTTACTCTCTGTGTGCATACATTTATTTATTTCTCCATTTGATTTCAATGCCGCCCTTCCCAACAAAGGCTCAGAGCAGGTTACAATAAAAAAAACCAACAGAATAACTTAAAAAGAGGAGAGCAGCAAGAGGATGAAAACAACTGAGAACATCTGGATAATAGAGACCGCCAAGCCAACATCCTATTCTAGGTAAATGCCTGCCCAAAGAGGAAGTTCTTACAGTGCTTCCAAAAGACAATGTACTTGATTTTCCCTCAGACATGGGAAATGGATTAAACGAATTGTTTGGTCCATTCCAGTCCTACCTTTCCACTGTTTCTAAGATTAATTTTCGTTCTGATCATCTTTCGGTCTTAGCCACCAGATTCTTGCAGGTGTGCTTTTGGTTGCAGTATGTATAGTGACTAGTAGTACGTGCAGTCCCTTCCTGCTGGCTGTAGCCCCAGAGCCCGATTTTAATATAAATATAAAATATTGCTATGGTATTAACACAATAGCAAAGAATAGGCTAGTACTCAGAGTACCCCATCCCTTCTGGGAACTGCCGTCCGCAAAGCTAGCACTACTTCAACTCCTCTCTGCTTTCCCAAGGCAGCCAGCACAGCAGTCATGACAGCCAGGGGTTAGGATTTTCTGGCCCTCCACAGGGCCCTGCTGAATACTGAGCTGCTAACCTGGAGAGTTCACAAATCCTGGAGGACAGGCCAAAAAAAGCTCAGTCTGCAAAACATTAGATCAACCAGCAAACATAATAAAGCCCCAAAGCCTGCCTGTGTTCTCTTGCTGTCTCTTCCTGACCCCCTGTAACCTGCCCACTCCCAGCATGTGCCAACTACAAGCAGGACTCAAAACTCACGGAAGAGGTGATATCTTTTATTAGACCAACTAGATATTTGCAAACCAATTATTTTTTCATTCAAGCTGAAATGCACTCAAAGAGTGTGCAAGCTCCAGTTGCACTGGGCATTTGCTCTCCACCTCTCCCCCTGCGCAGGGTCCTCTGTGCCTGCTCCCCAACCTCTCTTGGCAGGCACCGGGAACCCTTGCTATACCCACAGATTAGCGGCTTCAGCTGTACCCGTATGTCTTATACTTGCATTAACACTCCCTGCTCTGCAGCTGGGGGAGGAAGAAAGCTGTTGCTCCTAATCCTAATGGAGGAGAAGGGGGTGGAAAGCTAATCCTTCTGCAGCTGCTCTGAGCTTCTGCCCCCTTCAACGCTCACAGGATGCACCCGGGTGCTGCTGCTATTGCTGCCTGCGGCTTCTAGCGGCCAAAAGAAAAACCTGCCAGTAGCTCAGGCAAAATGCCGGTTGTAGCAGCAACAGCTCCAAATATTAGTTGGGTTCTTGGCAAGACAGTGCCAGGGCAGTTTGGCGCAGCCTCAGCCTTCAGTTTACCTTTCTGGGGCTTGAATGAGTCCTGGAAGGTTGCCCAGGGAGAAACTGGGTCTTGGAAAATGATACCTTTGCTGTTCTCCGGCTCCAAGTATTTTGCTACAGATCTTTCCAGGGTTCAGCCCCTTCCCTGTGGTAGGTCCTACCACGGCTGTACCCATTTGCACCCAAAAAGAGAGGACGCAGCTTCTAGCATCAAGCTGCCTGGAAAACAGGCTGTGTGTCCTGGGGGAAATGCCGACGTTTCAGCCTGAAACATGATGAGAAACCAAAATCGTAGCATCTTTTGCAGAATGGAAATTCCAGCGTGTTTCAATTTAGAGATGGCAAAGCACCCGAATCCATTGTCCTCATCCACAAGAAGAAACATGTGCCTGACATCGTTTGAGATCTCTGATTTCATATGATAGGAATAGAAAATGGCCAGGCTGGAGTCCTGTCCCTCTGGCACGTCGGACGGTGTCATCTTGCATTTCTGAAGCGCCTTCCCTCCCCCCAAATCCCAAGCCACGTTACAAACTATATATAAACCAGAGCCATTTTGCCCACCGTGCGGGTGGGACACAACAGGTGGCTAATGGTATGCAGCACCCTAACACCAGTTTAGGACAGGAAGTGAAAGAAATCTTTATGTTCAACGAAAACTGCTAGAAGAATTTGGGTCAGCAGATTATACTTGATCTTAGCCCACGAGAGACTGAATGAACAAATCTGGGTTTTGGCCAAGAAAATGAACATAGGATCCACTTCATGCTGCTAAAAACCAGCGCATACTTTATAGTGAAACAGTTCTTGGGGACGATGGAATAAGATGCCTTGCCATCGACACAGTCAAGGGCCTTGAAACCAATGACAAAAATTTCACTCTGGATGTCTCTTTTTTTTCCAGCCAGGTGGCTTTCCTCCTTAATAGGACACCTTCTTTTTTGCCTCCACCTCTATAATGACTGGCAGACCATTGCAATGCAACTACCAATTTAGGCCAGATCCTGTGAAGTACTGAGAGCCACAAGCAAGTCAGTGGGAGTTGAGGGTGGCCAGAAATCTCGTAGGACCACTGCTGTGTCATTGTGACTGTCAGCGGTAGCTGACATAACCTGGTATTTTAGGATTCCCATAGCTCACACAGCTCTATGATTATACTCTCTTATCTCCCCGCTTCTGTTTCTTCTGTATTAGCCTTGCATTTGTGGATGTAAATGCATTTCAATATATTTTCTTTGCCTCTTCTGAATCCTACATTTAAATTTTATAGGAGCTCTTGAAGCCACCTGGACTTCTTGATTTAATAAAATCATAGAATCATAGAAAAGGAGGGACCTCCAAAGGACATCTGGTCCAATCCCTGTCTGAAGCAGGACCAACCCAATCCAAACCACCCCCTACAAATCCATTATCTAACCTATTAGCAAAACTATGCAGTCAACCTTGACACAACCACAAGACATAACACAGGCAAAGCAATGGGACCATAGGGTGCCTACACACATATATTGAGGCTGCTCTGACGAGCTGTAATTCTGACCTTGGGTCACAATGCAGATTATGGGCTCACCATTGGCATTTAACAACTTACTAAATGATAATATATTAATAAAAATGATTTTCAGTTTTGCAAGTTGCAATAAAAGATTTTTAAAAATGCAGTTGTGAATTACAATAATCTCTTCTGCTACCTTGCAATTATAATGATCTCTGCTACCTTATGAGCAAGTCTGGGAAATTCCTGTAGCTGTCTCTGAGCTCTGCAACATGTTACAACCACACTTAGCATTTGACATTTTAAAACACTTTCCAAACATTCATTACTCAAGTATCTACTGGACAGAGACAATTACAGGCTCTCAATTAGCCATTAACCAAAATCACAATCCTCTCTTTCTAATCAAGTCCCAACATGCTTCATTGTTCTAATGACTCTTGATTATCCAAATTCATTATTTTCCTATTTGATGCTGTTTAAGAGGAACCACATATTTTCCAGGTAACTGAGAGGCGTTGCTACTGTTTAAAAGGTGGAAATCTAGGTGGGAATCCTTATTCAAAGTACTATGGCATACAACAGTGATAGGAATAACTAGTCCACCCCAAGCAATAGCTATTCCTATACAATGGGGGTTGACAAACTGAAGCCTGTGGACTGGATCTGTCCCACAGAGCCATTAGATCCAGCCAGCCCATGTGGGGCTCCCCAATGCTGGCACCGGGCACTTTCCCCACGGAGCTGCGAGACCAGCAGCAGGAGCAGCAGCATCCTAGCTGCCTCTGACCCACCATCGGTCAATCCGGCCCCCAGCTGGAAAAAGTTGCCCATTGTGCTATTAATGAGATAGTTTCCCTATAGCATCCTGAATGGGAAAAGCCCTCCATTACCACCAGGTACTACAAAAAATGAGCAGCAAGATAGCAACATTGATTTAAAACCCAGGCACTGGGAAGTATGGAAATCTCAGTGCCTGCAGAGAGCTGGTATAATGGCTGCCCACTGAAAATCTCTCATTCTCCTTATGAATAGCTTCATAAATGTTAGTCAGAAGGGATCATTGGATCATCTAGTTGGATGGCTTTTAAGGGGAATCTTCCTGGACATGCTGCCTAAAAATCACAAGGCCCAGTCAGGGCTGGATTAACCCTTTAGTGGGCCCTAGGCAGACAAACTCGTGGGCCCCTACTTCATACTGTATATTTATATGACTTGTTTTCACTCAATAATTATAATATGTAAAATAAGCACAACCAGACCCCTTCTTCACTTAGGGCCCTAGGCATTTATCCTGCCCTGGGCCCAGTGCCTTTAGTGAAACCATGGCTGGTGCTGAGTGGTGTTTGCAAACGGGAGTTTTCGGCTGATTCTTTCCCATGCTGCAATGGGTGGAAGGCAGTATACACTTCCTTCTGCCCGAATTTGCAGGTGACGCAAAGACTAGCGGGGTGGTGAATAACGATGAGCCCAGCACGGTCTCATCAGCGAGCTGGACGGCTTGGTCAGCTGGGCCCGGGCAGACTAAATGTGTGCAAGTGGAGCCAAGTTACGCACTGCAGGCCGTCTGGCATCAGGCGGCAGACGCCATCACCCAGCTGCCAGAACATGCGCGTGCCCATGTGCGCCGGGTTGCCAGGCTGTGAAATGCACCCTGGGAAGGCACCAGCTGCTGACAACACGGCAGCAGCTGGCAGAAGGCAGGCGAGCAGCTATACCCACCTTCTGCCAGCTGCGGGGCAGCATCAGAAGCCTTGCTCCTCTCTGCAGATGGGGTCTGACTCTGCCAGCAGAGAGGAGGGTTTGGGCCTCTGAGTGCAGCTTTGGACGTGGTGCACTCCGAGTTTTGCTCTTTCATAATGTCGACTAGCCTTAAAAGCAAGAGAGGCAGCTATACCTGCAACCTGAGAGGGAGAGGGGAGGGCATATCCTGCTTTCAGTCGCAAACAGCTGAACAAGAGCTCCACGCTGGGCAAAAAGGGCGAAGGCGACCCTCAGATGCATGACCAGGAGAGTAGTGTGTCAGGGTGGGGAGCTAATTTAACCTTTGCAGGCAGCCCTGGTGAGACCCAGGTGGTAGGACTGGGGAATGGCCCCATGTCTTCTTTTTAAAAGGGGTGGTGAAAAATTGGAGAGAGGGCAAAAAAAGAGCCACAAAACAACTCAAGGAGTAGGAGAAATGCTTTGCCAGGAGACACGATGGGGTGTGGTTTATCAAAAATAAGGGTCAGAGGTGACTGGAATAAAGCACGTGTACGCTCGTGTAGTCTCAATGGGAAGAAATGTCGGGTGCCAAAGGACGGCGTAATCCAGCAGAGAAAAGCAGATCAAGAGCTCCCGGCCAGACGTGGAAGTGAGACGAATGGAAGAGACGATGCACACGAAGAACGTGCACAAGCGCCCTTAGAAACAAGGCACAAACTCTCCACTGTGACTGATGCAAGCACCGGAGCAAACTCCCTAGGGAAGCACTGAATTCCCCACATCTTGATGTCCCCAGATCAAGACTGTCTGCCTTCCTAGAAGAGACGCGTTAGCTGAAATACAACGAATAGGTTCGATACAGGGATGATTTCACCATCTCCCCCTTACAAGCAGTCAGGCTAGATGATCCACTGATCCCTTCTGACTCTAACATTTATGAAGCTATTCCCAGCTCCACTGCCGACTTTCTGAGAGCTGGGGCAAGTCATTTCCCTTTTCTGTGCCTCCATTTCCCCATCTGTAAAATGGGATACTAGTGCCGATTCCTCTGGGCTGTTCAGTTGGAATTGTTGCCAACCCTTGCAAGGCCAAAGTCCTGGGATCTTGGCTTAGCAGAGAATTGTAAGGTTCATTATACTATGCTAGCAAATCTATTATTTCCTAACCATTTCACAGGCTTTAAACTAATCTCCAGGTTGGATTCTCATGATTTCTTTTTTTTTTATCCCATGGATTTGTCAGAGCTGTAAAATGCCAACTATCCCGATGTGATAATGTCAGTCATCCCGGGCTTCTCTGCTGTTGGTACTCTCTGCTTGTGAGCAGGGTTTGGATGTGTTAGCCATGAAGATGAAAAGCAAGAGTGCCAGGTCATTTTCCAAAGCAGGTTTCCTCCCTTTACATTATGTCAGTCACATTTCCTGGCAAAACCAGCAGGAACATACAGGGGACAGATGTCCCTTAATTATCTCCAGCCTTCCCTTCTCCTTGGTCTCACACATGAATCTCAAAGGTGAACATTTGAGTTGGAAATGAAGCCCTTGTTTCACCTGGCATCTCTCATCCGTAGAGAAATATTCCTCTTGGTTTCTTGTAGTGCCCCGAGCCAATGCTGCCTTCCAACTCGGTGAGCAGGGAAGGAGGGTGGGCCGAGACACAAGGATGGTGGAGGGATGAATGCAGCCTGGAGTGTTTGCTAAGCCTGGCCTGTTCAATATGGCTCGGTGCAAGGTTATACGTCTAGGAGCAAGGAAAGACAGGCCATGCCCCCACATCCAGGGCTGTGTCCTTAAAAGCAGGGACTCGAAAGAGCATTTTGAGCAATTGAAGCTGAGCTTCCAGCCACCTGCTGCAGTGTATAAGGCAATTGCTGTCCTTGGCTGTATAAGAAGAGGAGCAGTAAATACAAAGGGGAGGTTAACACCCATGCTACCTCCCTTGCCTTTTATTTTTAGGGCTCCCAATATCAGAGACCAGAGTAGGCAAAGTTTCCCTCTCCCTTTAGCAGCTGGACTCGGCATGGGTAAAACTGGAGAGAAAGCATCGGGTCACCCTCTGGTTCTGGGAGGTGGAAACCACTCCTATTTACATCACTTGATTGTTCACTCTGAAGTCTAATGATGGTGTGATTGACAGCATTGTTTCCCCGATGATCGTGTTACCTGTAACAACCAACTCCTGAGGGACTGGGGGGAATGATATTTCCCCACCTGGGGTTGCGTAGCACACCTGGCTGCCACCGCCTGGCACTTCTCCCTGGAAATGACACTTTCAAGATGTCTTCAGGTCTACTAATGAGATGTGCGTATGCATGTACAGGGGGAATTTGTCCTTGAGTTGCTCCTTGTGGACCCGTTCCAACTTCCTGAGCTGTTAATCTGGCACTCAGCACCAGAGGGAAGATCATTTTTGTGTTTTCAGGGTGTACTTTATCCATTCTGCAATGTCCTACCTGGCTCTGGGTGGTCTATTCAGCACTACAGCACGTGTGTCCGACTTAATGCACTTTACTTTAATCAAGGCCCTCAGATATTGTAGCAGTATGGATGGACAGAAGGACAGGCAGGCAAGCAGGAAGACAGACAAACACTGCTGTAGAATCTCTCCCAAACTTTCTTCATTTGCAAAGAGGATAACAGTGGTGTAGTGGGAATAGCAGGGCCTTCCAGCATCTGCAAAGAAACCATTTATCTTTGGAGATGCATATTATTCTTTGGTCTTCCCACCCCTGCAAGTAATACAGCGAAGGACTGTGCAAAGCCCCCTCTCACTTCCATGCCCACCTTTCAAGCGATCTCAATAATAAGATGCTCTTCCTTTCGTTTGAAGCCTTGGTTAAGAGTTTTATCTCTGTGCTTCTTTCTTGCTGACTTAGTGACCTGCTGAAAACATCTGATGACTCATTACATGCTTGTGGCAGCTCTGTGCTTCTATTTTAGACGCCGTTCTCAAGGCCCGAGATAAGGGGGAAGCCTAGGAGCAGAGATGAAAACAGGTGAAGCCGCAAGCTTTCAGGAGGCGGATGCATCTCTTCAGCTAGCCAAAGTGTGGAGTCAAGTGAAGCAGACACCGCTGATTTACCTCCTGATCTGGAGGGCCACAGAAATTGCTCGGGGGCTAACTTGTGCTTGGGAAATAGGACACACAAGGCTGGCAGTAGATCCTAGTTGCAGCCTTGCATTATAGCCATTGGTGTATTCCCGTGGTTGGACAGTGTTGGCTGGCCTGTCGTACCCTGCCTGGATGAGTCCCGGCAGAAGAATCCCTACTAAAAGCGATGCAGAGATAACAGATAACCTAGTTGAAAGGCAGATCACCTAGTGACAGATCTACTACCCACCAGCTATGCCTATGTCTAACTGGGAGCTCTTTCCCAGACCTAGTCAACCAGTGCCTCGCACCTAGGTAAAAATCACCTTCCTGCATTTATTCCTTGCTTGCCTGTTTATACAAAGACTGCATCGCCCTGAGAACTCATGATCTGTTGTTCGTCTACTTTGAGCTCTGAATGCTTTTCAGAGCCACTGCGTGTCAAGGTGCACCTCCCCGTCCGCACGCGTGGCCTGCCTTCCTAGCTCCACCGTCACATTTGGTCTTACCAAAAATGCAATTACTGGGTCCAACGTACCAAGCAACTGGATCACTGCCCTGTCATTAGTATCTACCGCTCTGCCAGTCTTCGTGTCATCCACAGGTCTGAGTGATTCTATACCAATTTCCAGGTTGCAGGTAAAAATATGGAGTGACAATATGCCTAAACACCGATCCCTGTGGAAGCCTGCTGGGAACACCCTTATTTCACGACCTCCACTGGCAGCCAGCCAGCTCTTAAATCATTTAACGCACATTTTACTAACATTGTAAGGCGTTAATTTTTTATCAGACTATCATGTGGCATTAAGCCAAACACCTCACAAAGACCTGCTTCATCTGTGCAGTTACCTTTCTCAACCAAATATTTTATTTCATCCCCTCTTAAAATCAGGTTTACTTGAGAAAACCATGTTGAGTGTCACTCATTATTTTCCGGGTTTTTTAATTCTTTATTGCTTGAATCCTATATGAGCATGTCCATTATTTTCTTGGCCCTGACGTCAAGTTAAGTAGCCTACACCAGCCCTATCGTCTTTTTTGCATGTATCCACATTAGCGCTCAGCCTTGTGGAAGTTCTTCAGTATTCCAATAGCTATTAAAAAATTAACATCAATGGGCCAGAGATCTCCGCAGCCAATTCTTTTAGGACTCTTGGGTAGCAGTTTATCTAGGCTTCCTAATTAAAAAAAAAAAAAAGTTTTTTTCCAAGTGGGTATTGTTGCACATCCTCCTCACTTACTACTGGATTAAAAAACACATCCTCCTTGTATGACATTAATGTATCATTTTGCTGCTCTCCAAATAGAGCAGAGAAATACCTGCTGAAGCCTCTGGCTTTTCTGCATCGTTATTAACTATTTTATTGTTTTCGGCTAATAAAGGACCTGTATCATTGCTAGGACTTCTGAGAGTGCATGAAACAGCAGTGCCCAGATGAGGTCTCTGCTGCTCTGCATTCAGCTCCTGGACTCTCAGCTGCTCAAAGCGAGGGTGATAGGCTCTTGGTTGAGCGTAGAGCCAGGGAAAGAATCCATTTGGCCACAAGTTTAAAAAAAAATTAAACCTGCCCAGTTACCCAAATAAAGGTTCCTCCCCTGAGCGCTCAGCTGATCGAGACGAGCATCTCTGCTGCTGCTTTTGTGCCACTTGATTTCTAGGCAGAAACTAGCTCTATTTTTACCCAGCTCAAGCAGATCAGATTTGCAGTAATTGGCAGGATAAACAGACACATACTGTATGCAGCAAGTTAATGAGATAGATCCAGTGACCAGTAAATGCACTCCGTCCATGCCCAGCACAAAGAAAGCAATCCAGCTAATTTATCCCACGCATGCTTGTAACATGTCTGTTAATTATCCCTGTTCTTTCCCTCCTTCAGAGTACTTCCCGGTGAGACAATCAGTGTTACTAGACAGTGCAAAAACATTTCCTCATTTTCTTCTAAGCTCTTAGCATGATAGTATTAAATCCAACGGCATGCAACAGCTTGCCTGTCTGGTTAACCCAGATCCTGACTTTTATTGACCTATGAGAGATTATTTAGCATTGAAGTAGTTACATATGAAGAAAGAAATATGCTACTTAAAACTCATAAGCTGCCCTCCTTCAAGTAATATACTCTCCAACCATTTTGATCACTTTTGTTACCTGTAATCAACCTGAAGATTAGCAATAATCCTGCTTGTTACAATATCACTCTGTTGTATAAGCTGCTGCTAGAAACCAAACAGATAAGGAAAAACCTAGGGACAGTGTTGGCTGATTGCATCCTCACCAAATTCAATGAACTGGGGAAGGAAAAGAGGGGGGCAGAATGAAAATGAAAAGCATTCACGTCTCCAGAGAGGTACTTTTTCACTCAGAGGTTACGAGAACTGGTAACACTCAAGGACTTCAGGCTGATCTTTGCGCAGTGATTGCACTGGGATTTACCCAGGGTGGGATATGCAATAGGAACAAACCTCAGACAGATTCACAGCAGGCACATGCCCTCCTTACCTCCACTGGAAACTAGCACAGGCTTTGGTTGTGCTCCTCTGGATTTACATCAGTGTAAGTGAGGAGAAAGTCAGGGCTGCATGCTGGAAAAGCAATGTTGATAGATAGATAGATAGATAGATAGATCACCTACTATAGATAGATAGATAGATAGATAGATACCTGTGTTGTGACTGGCAGCAGATCACACATGACCCTCCAGCCATGCGGACCAAGGCTGTGGACAATGTATGCGGGCAGGCATACATAGTTGTCACTGCCTGACGGGGACTACAAGCACCGAAAAATGCAGCTCACGTCGGATCTCACTCCGTAAATACTTCCCTGTATCTCCTACGGCTGGAGACCAGCAGACTAGCCTCCCTGCAGATTTGGGGGAAAGCATAGGAGCAATTTGTACCCCATCCCCCAGCTGCCGGAGATGGCTTTTCTGTGGCAGTGGATTTCCTCCTGTCCTCTCTCCTGGCTAGCGCTGACCCCCTCCGCAGCGTTTCTCTCTCCTACCAATTCCACGCATCAGTACCATAGACATCAATGGGAACTTCGCATGCAGAACAAGCACTCAGTTTGCTACAGATCTGCACTGCAGCTACAGCTCCACGCTACAGCTCAGAAAGGGGAATTTTGCCCAAAGACGTCAAATGCCAGTCCCTGGGCACAATCTGAAGCCAACAGAGCTCCACAGGGTTAATTCGGCACAGAATTTGACTTGCAGAATTTTTCTGAGTAGGCATGAAAAAGCCCGCTTGACTTTGAAATCGCAGCGGGGGTCCAAACTGCTGGTCATTAGGAAAAAAACATGCATTTTCACTTTCAAAGTCAGCAGACAGGATCGGTTATAACTGAGATGCAATAAACATAGAGCTTCACATTGCTGCCTTTGAAGAGACACTTCAAGTGTGGAATCACAAGCAGTATCTGGGGACACAAGAAAATACAGAATATGCCACACATCACAGGATCTGTTTCTAAATAGAACATGGTCTAATGCTTTCCACAAGGCACCATCACTCTTTAATGGACTGGAGATAATGGGGAAGAAACAATTAGGGAACAATGAAAAAATACTAAGAACTGGTAAAAACAGTATTCAGCCACTAAAACACACTGTCTATTGCTAGCACGAGGGAAGATGCCTTTCCATTTTTTCATAAACTCAAAGATTAAGAGGCCAGAGGGGACCATCTAACCTGACGCTGGCATCATCTAGTCTGACTAGCAGAGCTAAGTCTTCAGGCTTCGCTGCATTTATTCCCATCTGAACTGAACTATACCTAGCTATGGTGAACCTACCCTCTCCTGTGGTAAGCTGTCCCAATGGTTAAATACTTTTACTGTTGAAGTGAGATGACTTCAGATCGGACGCAAGGTGCACATATTTGACTTCTAGTTTTTGGGTCTTGTTCTCCCTTTTCTGTTACAGTGATGGGCCCTCTGTTTTCAAGTTTCTCTTCCCTACCGACAAGGTAGGGACTGCGATCTGGCCAACTCTTAACCTTTTCTTCACTATGCCTCTTCAGTCCACCACTGTGGCGAAGTACAGACAGTCAAAAAGCCAAAGGTTGAATCCAACACGATTTCTCCAAACTGAGTAGACTGAAGTGATGATGAAGTGAACTGATGTTAACTAAATCAGTTAAGTTTGATGCTACATTCCTCCAGGACTATCTTAAACTGGTTTGGGCTATTTAGAAACCAGTTTATGTGCACTGAACTTTTATTTTGTTATAGTTTTAAACCAGTTTCTGATCACTTCAACCAGTTTATGTGGACTGTATGTCCCTAGTGTAAGGCAGGTTTTCTAGTCCTTTCAGGATTCTTGTGGCTCCTCTCCAATGTATCAACGACTGTCTTGAGTTGTGCAACCAGAACTGGGCACGGTACTCCAGTAGTGAGCGCACCAGTGCCAAGAGGAGAGATAACAACACCCCTGTACTCCTCCTCTGTGCCCTGCACTCACCTATTGGTACATCAAAGACCATTCCCAGTAGCCTTACCTGAGCAAAACGCGTCTCAGAGCCACTTCTTCCCAGGATACGTCCCCTGTCTTGTAAATCTGGCCTGCGTTCTTTGTGCCAAAACCTATGATCTTACATTTGGCCCCAGGAAAACACAAATTGTCTGCTTGAACCCCGTATACCACATCACCCGGTGATCGTCCCTTCATTATTTACTACACCCCCAGTCTCTGTTTCAACTTTATTAGCAACTATTGTATGGTTCCTCCAAAATTATGGATAAAAAAAACCAAATATCATGCAGCCACACTGCTTGAGAATTGTCCACTATTTAAGATCAAATCTGAAACCTATCCCTTAACCATTTATAAATCTATATATCAGGTGCCATACCAATTTTGTATCGTTCTAGTTTCTCAATCAAAACGTCACAGGGAACCAATTCTTTATTGACGTCTAAGGGCATTGCATCAATATTATCACCTGTAAACTTATCAATAAAAACGGATCAATTAGTTGGACGATATCTATTATCCATAACCTTATGTTGATTGCATTAACCACAGCGCCCTCTTTTAATTCTTTGTTGCGTCTTGTATCATCAGCTGTTCTTTTACTTTGCTCAGAATACTTCTCAGGCTGACCGGCTTATAATCATCAGGGTCACTCCATTTACCCTTTTTAAATATTCGCACAGCATTGGCTTTCTCCCTGTCCTCTGGGGCTTTCAGTAAGTGGTCTAGGACTTGCTGAAAATCACCATTAATGGCCCAGAGAACTCCTAGGTCATCTCTTTTAGAACTCTTGGATGCCAGTTACTCTGATCTGCTCATTTTAAAGTACCGTACATTAATAATGGTTGTTTAATATTGTCCTCATTTACTGTTGAAATGCAAAGGATTTCATGACTAGACCCTCTCTGTTTTTTCTCAAAGGCAGAATAGAAATGTTGACTGAAAATGCCGGCCTTTTTGTATTATTATTGATACATCTCGACTTCCGCCTAGCAGTGGTCCGGTGCTGTTGTTAAGTTTCCTTTTGTTCCTGAATGCTTGAACAAATTTATTGTTGTTGTCCTTATCTTTGCTGACCATAGATCTCGCCGTGTGTCTTTTGGCTGCTTTGATCGAGTCCCTGTACTTACTAGCTTTTGATGTAGAGTCATTATCATCAACTTCCCTTTTCATCTTTTTGCTATTTATGTTTTTTGATATTATTTTTATAGCTGCTTTCACCTCCTCTCTGTAAGCCAGCCCGTTGTTGTTTTTTTAAACTCCCGTAGCCTTCACTCTCACTTGTGAGATCGTGGCATTCAGGGCAGCTAGTAAAAATGTCTTAAACAATTCCTAATTACATTCACATTTCTATTTGAAGTTTTTCTCTCACCCAAATTCACCTATAATTGTAACAGGTTATAAAATTAGCTCTTTGAAAGCACCAAGTACACAGATTAATGGTTTGAATCGTATTGTTTCCACATAACAAACAACAATCACATTCACTTGTGCCTAACCCCAAGATCAGTTCATCTTTATCTGTCATGCTGACAGCTACTGGAGAACTGACCCACGCATTTTGCATTTGGAAATCATCCTTTTTAGGAAATCCAAGGATGTTTCAGTGCTGACAATGTGAGATCTTTGGTGTAGGTCCCTCCAGTTACTATCACTCACGGTCACACAGCCCTTTCTCCCCGTATATTATCGAGAGGTGCTTAAGGGACTAGCTCCTCCTGTCCTTTGGACACTGAACGAATAGTCTCTCTTGTCTTTTTAATTGTGGGAGCTTTAACATAGGTGCCAGCGGCTCCCACTGCCCATTTTGTCCATTTGGTTTTTCCTAAACAGGCGAGAAGCAGTGATTTTGGCATTTCCAACAAGTCATTCTTTGCACCGGGTTTCAGTAATACCAAGTAGGTTGAATTCATGCTTGCAAATGAGCAAGTCCAGCTCCTCTTGTCTGTAACTCAGGCTCCTTGTGCTGGGGCATAGCCCATTAAAGGATTTAATCTTTTCACCTCCTTTGATTAATTTTGTCCTCAACACCTTCCTTTTGTGCTCAGTGAGCGCTCGTTTCTTCCTTCTTTTCACCCTCAACCTGGAGTTAAGAGTCTGATGCCTTCCTGATGCACCCACTCAACTTGCTCCCTAGAAGATTGATTCTCCTACTCCTAAAATGGATCCCCTTTCCCCCCAAAACTGTTGCCTGGAAAGTAAGACTCTCTGCCTCACCATATTCCCTCTAAAATTCCCCGCTTGCTGTTAATATTTGCCCATCTCACCTGGCTTTACCTTGAACTGACTTGCGGAGTCAAGCCAATAGCCAAAGGGGAGATCCAGGGCTCTGGGTCATAGAGTTTGCTTGTCAGAAATGGGAATAAGAGGTAGAGGGATTTTTTTCATGCGACCACAAGCTGTTATTGAAAGGTGCTATGACCACAAGGGACAGCACTGAACAGACAGGCAATATGCCTGATGCTGCAGTGTTCGGGCCTGACATACGTTGGTACAGTTGCACCACCTGCCAAGTTGCCAGGAGGAAATGCTTGCAGATTTCTGGGCATTTGCTCTGATTTAATAAAGGTGCCACTGACACCCCCCAAAACCAAGAGAAGGCAAAGTGCCTGGAGCTGAGCTGCAAAGGGACTCCCCAAGGGAGCAAGTCAGGGAGATGATGAGGCTCAAGGTGTGCATTTATTCCAAGCAAAACCCTAGCCCGTGCACAACATCCAGGTAAGCAGGTTTTTTCTGGGAGGAAGCAGGGGTGCCCAAACTCCCCTCCCCAGGTCCCAGAGCTTTGGGACTGAAGCAGACTCTTGCAGCTGTGTAGCCACACCTCTGCTCCTGGTGCTGTGTTGCTGAGAAAAGCACCAGGGAGCACATCTGGGAAGAGCCCATCTTCCCATGGGTGGTGTCCCTCCCTTGAAGCAGCAGAGCCACACAGTTACGTGGCCTTCGGGGCTTCCTCCTAGCCCTCTGCAGCCTGTAAGGTATAGGGGAAGATGAGTGAAGGCAGGCTCCATGGATCTGGTCCTTGGACTAGGAGGGGAATTTGGATCCATAAAGGCAGTGGGTGTGGGCCTGATGGGAAAGCAGAGGGCAAACAAGAAGCAACATGGACAAGATAGTGAGGCAGAAGTGCTTCAAGTACTTTACCAAGGGGCTTTGGTGGGAAGGGGCAAGAAGTGCATGGATTGGACTCTGCGTAGTCTCCATCCTCCGTTGGGTACGGCCCTTTACAAGCGAGCAAGAGAAGCCTGGCTGTCAAGACTTGCTGTTTCACTTCACCTGCTAGAGTGATCTGGTAGTAGACACGTGGCAGAGCTGGCCGTGCACGGGGAGCTTTCCTCACCCCTTAACAATGCCATTCCCCCAGAGGAAAAAAGGGCAGTGCGTGCTGCCAGCTCGCCAGCGCAGTCACGGTCCAAAACTATGTCTGCTGATGTCAAGCCATGGAAATAAAACATGGATCCTGACTCTCTTCCCATCAGGCTTGTGATCTGCAACTGGAATAATGGGGCTGTTCAGGGCACGATGCTGGTAAATGTTTCTGAAGCACTGAACTAATGGATGAACGAGAATGGAGCCACAGGGAACCCCGGGGGAGGCAGGGTGAAAGCACGGAGGAATGCTTCGTGGAGATGAGCAGATTTTGGAGAAGAGCGAACCCTGCTGCGAGAAAACTAAAGCGAGGGGGACAGATGCATGGCCACTGCATCTCGTGCTCTATGGAGGGTCTCTTAACTGCCTAAGCAATCTCCTGGGAAGCCCCAGGAAAGGTGCAGATCATCCCCGGGACCTACCGTGTAATCCACTGCCAAATCTCCCTAGGGTGTTTTGAATGGGAGATGGTGCACATGGATGCTGGGCGGTGGCACACAGGGGGACATTTCCCAAGGCTTAAGGATGGGGTGGATGTTGTGGGGCACAGGTACAAGCCCAAAAGGAGCAGTTTTTCTGCCCCTTTCCACAGGAGCATCTCGGGCCAGGTCTCCAAGTGCTCAGGTGAGGACGGCTGATACAAAGACAGCAGTGCCAGGGATGCACCAGCGGGGCTCAGCTCTTTCGCCACTTTGGTGCCTAAATAGACTCTGTGGGCTTCTTAAATCTTGGCTGTGACTCTGGGTGTTGAGCACTTTGGAAACACCTGGCTCTGAGAGGGGATTATATGGCTCTTTAATACTGAAATGCAACCCCCACCCCATCAAGTACCAAACACAGCGGAGGGACATAGGACTGGAAAGAGACGCCTGGGTCACATTATCACAGACAGCCGGGTAACAAGTGTTTGTGCAAACGGGTCTGCGAGGAGGCCCCTCCTGCACACCACAGCCACACAGGGCCCTAAGGACCCATGCAGACCGAGACACAAGGTTCATCAAATTTAAATCAATCCATAATGAAATAATGAATCAGTCAGGGATATTCTTCACTGCAGGAGCTGCCTGTTTCTTTGAAGATGGTGTGGTATATGTTGAATATTGCATGGTATAGCTTTGAAGATGGCATGGTGTAGCTTGGAGCAGGGGGTTGGCCTAGATGTGACCTCCTGAGATCCTGTCCAACCCTCATTTTCCCTGATGCTATGATTCTGTGGTGCTTTGCCTAAAACAATACATGCTTTACAAACCTAACCCAGGCCAAATCACCTGGCTACTAAGACGACCACTCACCCCTCAGCCAGGTCTCCAGAGTGTTGTAAAAGAAAGT
This sequence comes from Alligator sinensis, assembly GCF_000455745.1. Lineage (NCBI taxonomy): Eukaryota > Metazoa > Chordata > Crocodylia > Alligatoridae > Alligator > Alligator sinensis. The sequence continues at coordinate 2,169,147 of NW_005842044.1, forward strand.
CTGTCCTGATATTTTTTACAAGGTTTCATTCCATGCTTGCTTTTTTATTGTAAGCATCATTGATATTTTGTTCAGAGCAAACTTCCTCAGTGGATGGGCCAGACATGGCTTCCAGCGTGCACTGGAAGTTGGTTTCTATACAGTGCCAGACTCCTTTGAATGGGGGTTGGTCATATTCAAAGCCATGTGAAATACATTATCATATTCACATGATAATTGCCATGTGAAATACAGGGAAGATGCTTTAAACCATCTAGAGGGAAAAGAGAAGAGCTCTGATGCTTGCCAGCCATCACTCTGCTTTCGTATTGTATCTACAGCTGGACAGACATGAATGTGTTTTCTAGCAAAAAGTCTGGACACAAATTTAAATGATCATTTTCCCTCTTCTTGTGGTTTTCTTAAATATATATATATATATATATATATATAAAATGACATTTTTGATTGCTACTGAAACCTGAAAACTTTCAGATTGCATTTTTTCCCCTTTTTAAAATGAAAACTCATTGGTGAAACAGGCACTTCTTTAATGAGAGTTTTAATTTAATAGAAAAGATTTTCTATTAAAAAAGATCTCAACAGAAAATATTCCAACTGCTCCAGTTGCATCCTTTTGTCTCACTGCTTGATATACACACATGCACGTATACACAGTTATACACTAACATATATATTAAAATATATTACTATCTAAGGCTAATGTATTTCAGTGGATAGGTATGCTAAATACCGATATAGATGTCTCTCAATCCAACATTTGGAACCTCCCCAAATTTGAGCAGTTACAGATTCAGGTACCCTGTTCGGCAGTGAATCCACACTAAACATGTATTTCATTTCAACACATGCTAAGCACGTGCTTAAAGTTTAATTCAAGCTTAAAATGAGTGCATGTTGAACAGTGCCCTTGGATCTAAGCTAAGATTGGACATCTTGGATCAAATCAGGATGAGGTGAAAACATGATGCATCCATCCAGGCACGTGCATGGGATCCCTGCCATTACTGGTGCCTCTGGCCCCAGTGGCTTTAACTGTCCTGGCCCCTCCTGGGCTTGGGCCTCTGCACCTGGTACAATCTCAGTTTCTCTTGGGTTTAGGCCTGCATTCTCTGCCCCTCCTGGGCCCAGACCTCTCTTCTCCTGGGCTCAGGCCTCATTACCTCCAATAGACTCGGCCCTTCATGGGCTGCAGGTTCCTGGCTCTGGTTGTTCTCGCCCCTCGTGGGCTGTGGGTCCCTAGCCCTACCTGCTCTCATCACTCAATGGCTGTGGCCCTGGTCCTCAGCCTTGGCCCCATGCCTTGGACCCTGCACTCCTGGGCCAGTTGAGAGACCTCCACCACCCCTATGGCCTCAACCCCTGAACCACTGGTCTTGCCTACCCCAGCTCAAGTGCTAGCCAGGAGTCTTGCGGCAACCCTCCTGTGCAGGAGCTCCCTAACCCCAGGGCTAGACCGCCTGCCCAACTCAAACCCTGGGCTTATATCCTGCAAGCCTGGCCCCTTTTGAGTCACGTGGCTCCCTGGATTGCCCTCTGCTTCACCTGCAGCCAGCCTTCTTTTAAAGTAGCAGGAGCACCAAGCGCCCTGCCACAAAGGGATATTGCTGAAATGAAGTGGGATCCAGGGGAAAGACAACTTTAGCATGAATTCAGTGGCAGGGGTCGAGGAGTTACAGTGAGGCACATGCACAAAACCCCAATAATGAATCATAATAATGAACCGTACATGAATGGGCTTTGCAACAGCAGGGTGCTGGGCCAGGTAGAAGCAGCACCCTGCCCCAAAGACTTTCCCGTGATGTTAAACAATGCATGCAAAGAAGACCCCTCTCCCCTTTCCTGCAAACAGCTGAGCCTGTAATAAAAACCATGAGACCGGAGACAGTGGGATTAAAGCAGGGAGGAGGGGGGACAAAAATAAATAAATGGAGCAAGCCCTCTGGCTTGCCTTCGTCTTGGAAATCCCTCCTCTCCGTGCTGATAGTTTCCAGCCTACCATTAAAATGCATGGTGCTGAAGGCTAACCCTATGGCCTGTTTGTCTGAGATTAGCCTCCTATCTCCGAGGAGGTGGTAGAGCTCTGTTCGGGGAGTCTCCACATTACGCAGTTCCTGTCTCTTTAAATCCAAGCTGAGCAAGGAGCTGAGCTGAGAGCCCAGGATCTGTTCTCCTTAATAAGCAAGATTTAAACCCGTTAGGAAGACAGGAAGACGGGGAGGGGGCACTGCAGGACGAAAGGGGGCAGCAGGAGGACCCCTTTTTGCCTCAGACTGGAGATAAAAAAAAAAAGGAGGAAAAAAAAAAAAAGGACCCCTTCTTTCCAGATCCTCCTCCTCCCCCATCCTTTCTTTGACAGTCCTGATCAAAGCCTCCCAAAGAGCATCTCTCTGAGCCAAGATGTGGGACTTATTCCAAAAACCAAGCGGAGACCTAATGGAGTGAGGTTTGCCGGGGGAAGAAATAAAATCAGATCAGTTGTTTTCTAGGGTGAGGGGTGCGCGTGTGTGCGTGTGTGTTGGTGAGCGAGGGAGAGAGAGGGAGTGCGTGAGACTGAGAGAGAGAGGGAGACAGATAGAGAGACACAGACACTGCATTGCTGCTGATCCACGAGTCTCCAGGAAACACAGCCCCCAATATGCTGCTGCTCTTGCTGCTTTTGCTAGGGCTGGGGCGGTCGAGTCTATACCAGCAGCAAGGCAGCCCCAGGTGGAGGTCACAGCTTGGCATTTTTTTTTTCTGAACCAGGGATTTTTTTTCTTTTTTAAGCGTATTATTATTTTTGTAAATTCGGTTGGCATTGGGCCTCCTTCCCCCACCCCCTTCCCTTCCCCAGGCTCTGCCTTGGATGGTTTTAGGTGGAGTCGTTTGCACCAAAACCCTCGAGCTGCCGTTATTCTTGCTGCTATTTTTTTGTGTGTGCACGCACGAGTGTGTGTGTGTGTGTGTGTGTGTGTGTGTGATACTGTTTCCACAGCAGGAGAAGGAGGCACTGATCCTGAACATACTCCCAGAGAATGAATAATCGTGAACAACTGACTCAAGCAGCTCCCTGCCTCCGGTGCATGATTTAGATTCGGCTTTATTTTGTTTTTCTTCCAATCCTGGTGCAGTTTTTATTTTGCTGCTTTTTTTTTTTTTTTTTTTTGGTTCATCTTTTGGGGGATTTGCAAACCGAATTACATGCATGTCCAGTGGGGGAAGGTTTAATTTTGACGATGGAGGGTCTTACTGTGGAGGATGGGAGGACGGAAAGGCTCACGGCCATGGAATCTGTACCGGCCCGAAGGGTCAAGGCGAGTATTCAGGATCCTGGAGTCACGGCTTTGAGGTGCTGGGGGTCTACACCTGGCCCAGTGGCAACACTTACCAGGGCACCTGGGCGCAGGGCAAGCGCCATGGCATTGGCGTGGAGAGCAAGGGGAAGTGGGTGTACAAAGGAGAGTGGACCCATGGATTTAAGGGACGGTACGGGCTCCGAGAATGCACTGGCAACGGGGCCAAATATGAAGGCACCTGGAGCAATGGATTACAGGATGGCTACGGCACAGAGACCTACTCGGATGGAGGTAAGTGCTGCATTAATCTCATTTCAGCTTGATCGGTGTGTGAAATGGAGGAATATGGAGGGGGGGGATGAGAGGCTGGGAGAAATCCCTCCCTCCAAGCCTGCCCCTTTGTCTGGGCTCAACTCTCCGAGTTTGCAGCCTGCTTGTTGGGAGTGCGCGATAATCATACCAATTTCCTGCAGGATTTAGGAAGCCAGCCCAGCATGGCATTAGCACACAGCCGTTTGCTACAGGTTGCCCCATATGTTCGGTGGGGCTCTGGCATGTTTTCCCCTGCCAGATTAGCAGGGGCTTTTCAGAGAGGGGTGTATACGTGTGCGACGCGTGCGTGCCTGAACCAGAGGGACACACAAATCTAATGCAGGGGGGTCGGGGAGGGGTAGGAGGCAGTGTAGGCAAGTTGAAAGGAGCTAGGCCAAGTTGCACATGGGATTCACAGCTGTGGATGCACCATTATAACCTGTAGGATTGCCACCAAGTGTCCAAAGCCACCCTGGGTAGGAGAGGGGACTGCACTGGGAAGTGTTACACAGCCCTTGGAAAGACTAGGTCTAGGAAACAGCTCTGGGCAAGTCTGGTATCACCTTCCAGTCCCCTCCAAACACGGCCCCACACTTGGCCTGCTTGAAAATCCCAGGTGAAAGACTTTAATTCCAGCAAGCTCCTGCGCTCCTGTTTCACCGCTTAATTCATACTGTAGAGGCTCAGAGGCATAGGAGGAGCTGTTCTTTGCAGTCAACATGGCTTATTAAGATGTTGAGGGGAAAGCAGGATTAAATCAAAACGAGAATGATCAAAAATTGCCGGACTAACAAGCTTCTAGGGCCTGGCTTGGAAAAACAGCTGCACTTCTGCTGGAAGTGGCTATATCATTCGCTCTCATTTCAGTGGCTCTTTCCC
>NW_005842044.1:2173646-2186462 GCF_000455745.1 Alligator sinensis
AATTGCCATCATAATAAGACTCAGGCCTACCTGGCAGAAGCCAGTGGGAATTAATGATGGTGGCCCGCTGTTTCTATGTGTGTATCATCATCAAAACTGGCTCGTTCCTCTGGATGTTGTCATTTTCCAGAACTCTTGGGTTGAGAAAATTGCAGTGTTTATGAGACACATCCCTGTCTTCCTGCAAGCTGGGAAGAACAGTCCTTTTTCGAAGATGTGGCTCTGGAAAAGACAGTGTACTGCCTGGTTTTAAAATAAGAAGGCAAGATTAATAGTACTTGAAACTGCACTTGGCTTTTTTTTTTTGCCTTAAATGAGAAATCAGTCAATCCCTTCTTCGCAGTAATTTTGCAGTGGTAGGCTTCTCTCAAAAGAAAATATAGTTGCAATCTTTGGCTTCACATAACTGGAAAAAAAGATTGGGAGCCCATTTTAAATCTGTGATGATTTGTGTTTTGAAGGACTCTTTAGATACCTGCGGTCTTCCGTTCAGAATAAACTAGGGTTGAAAAATAATTAGGTTTTTGGGGGGGTTTTGCATATAAAATATTAGGGCTGGATCCTGAGAAATTTGGTATGCTCTTCAATGGATGACTGCCTTTCAGTTCCTCTCTGGACATCTAGAGCCCTGGCAATTGCATTTTAAGTAAAGACAGACACAAGTCAGACTTCCCAAGTCTCAACAAACTCCTAGGCTCTGTGGAATACATGTTGCAAGGCTGATAGCGTATGCATGCATGCAAACACAGGCACAAACGTACTGTCACCAGCAGTTCATACTCGTGTCTAATTGCAGCAGAGCAGTTCTCTGGGAAGTCTGGGTAACATAGCCAAGCAAGTCACAGTCCCCAAGAACCTACCAGAAATAAACCTTTCCCCCCATCTAGTCAGGCTGCTCTTGCTTTCCAGTGTTTGCCATTTAAAATAAAAATCTTAAGTTAAGAAGAGCTAGGGGCAGGAAAAACGCTGCCGTCTTCAGCAGTGCTGTTCCCTCTGAGACCAGATGAACAGTCACAAAGATAGGGAAAGGTTTATATTAAATGTGTAAAATGGTAGCTATGGGTAGGTCTGTGATTGCCAACAGCAAGTGGGAAGTACGCAGTGTGCATTTTGAAGGCCTGTCTTCATTCCCTTCATCCCCCAAGTCATCGTCATGTCTCATGCTGATGCTCACCTTGAGATGACTGTGCCCAAGTGAAACTGCACTCAGGTGAACTCAGTGCTGGGCTCCCTAGGCCGTGGCCCTTTCCCAAATGGATGTCTCCACTCAGTCTGGGTGAAAATGCCTGAGCTGGGCAGCTCCTGGCTCCTTGATACTAAATCCTAATAAACCTCATGCGTTTGGATAACAGAGTCTGGATGCAGTAATTAGACTGAATGAATCTCTGTGCAGCTACTAGGAGAAAGAGGCAACTATTGGAAATCTGGTGCATGTCATTAATCTATCCCAATGATTAGCTTTGTCACTTTGTGGTGTATTAGAGTCCTTGTCCCATCATCTGCCACTTGCTGTGGACGATAAACGTCAGTCCCCTGAGTTTTTTTAGCAAATCAAGTAGTGCTAAAAGACGGGTCACTGCCCATGTAGCAGCATTCAGAAAGCAGGCTGCTAGTGCATTAAAGGTTTTGACTCTAATTCTACTTTTCCTTGCACAATTGCTAGAAAAGCAGCACAGCATCAGCAAAGTCTCAGAACTCCAGCAATCACTGCCAGCGCTGACTTGGGAACCAGTATTTTGCATGAAGAAAGCACAGATGTATTGTACATTGTAGCTTGGGGCCGGGATATGGAAGGCAAGGAAGTCAGCTTTGCTTCTGCCAGCCTCCCTTCCTGTCCTGCTCAGACCCCTTCACCCCACCACATCACATGTAAAGTGCTCACACCTGTCATGCACACACAAACATGCACACTCATCCCCCACCACATCACATGTAAAGTGCTCACACCTCTCATGCACATACAAACATGCACACTCATCCCCCACCACATCACATGTAAAGTGCTCACACCGGTCATGCACACACAAACATGCACACTCATCCCCCACCACATCACATGTAAAGTGCTCACACCTCTCATGCACACACAAACATGCACACTCATCCCCCACCACATCACATGTAAAGTGCTCACACCTGTCATGCACACACAAACATGCACACTCATCCCCCACCACATCACATGTAAAGTGCTCACACCTCTCATGCACACACAAACACGCACACTCATCCCCCACCACATCACATGTAAAGTGCTCACACCTGTCACACACACACAAACATGCACACACGCACACTCATCCCCCACCACATCACATGTAAAGTGCTCACGCCTGTCATGCACACACAAACATGCACCCATGCACACTCATCCCCCACCACATCACATGTAAAGTGCTCACGCCTGTCATGCACACACAAACATGCACCCATGCACACTCATCCCCCACCACATCACATGTAAAGTGCTCACGCCTGTCATGCACACACAAACATGCACCCATGCACACTCATCCCCCACCACATCACATGTAAAGTGCTCACGCCTGTCATGCACACACAAACATGCACCCATGCACACTCATCCCCCACCACATCACATGTAAAGTGCTCACGCCTGTCATGCACACACAAACATGCACCCATGCACACTCATCCCCCACCACATCACATGTAAAGTGCTCACGCCTGTCATGCACACACAAACATGCACCCATGCACACTCATCCCCCACCACATCACATGTAAAGTGCTCACGCCTGTCATGCACACACAAACATGCACCCATGCACACTCATCCCCCACCACATCACATGTAAAGTGCTCACACCGGTCATGCACACACAAACATGCACACATGCACACTCATCCCCCACCACACCACATGTAAAATGCTCACACCTGTCATGCACACACAAACATGCACACTCATCCCCCATATGCAGATTGCAGATTCTCACACCTCCCACACACATACACTCATCACCATGCACACAGAGACACATCCTCACCCCCGTGCTCACCTACCCACACAGCCATGTAGTCCCCGCAACCCCTACAAATTCTCGCACTGTCCCTGACTCTAATGCACACCTGCCAAGCCCTGAGACAGCCACTCACGCATCCCTGCAGCAGAACTGTCTCACAAACACACAGAACCCCACACATAAGCACATCTTGTGTGTCCTCAAATAGTCACCTGTCACAGGTGGCAAATACACCCTCTTCTGTGCTACTCTGGTGCAGTTATACACCCCTGACCCAGCACCAAACACACACACTCACCAACCTTATACCTGCTGCATCCTAAGTTCCTCGCACAACATGCAAACTCCCGGGACCCCCGCAGATCCTACTTGGCAAATACTTCTGCCCCTTCAACCTTTCCCACCATCTCCTCCCCATTCATAAATGCATGCCTTACATGTAAACAGGCCTTGAATGATGGATTTACTAGTGTGCTTTGTATCAAATTCTGATTTACTGGACTAGATGCTCCCTCCCTCCACTTGAACACCAATATCACTCCATTGATTTTAGGGGAGTTATACCATCATAAAAATGGATTAACACAGTGGTGAATTTGGGTCGGCTCTGTTCTGCCTTGGTGTTATGGTTTATGGAGCTAGTGATCAGACACCTGTTAAAAGCGCAGGGCAAGGGACAGTATCGTGGGCCTGGCTTTAAGGACATGAGTTGTCCCACTGAGTTCAAGTGTTCGCGCAGTGCCTCATTGTGGCGCCAGTGAAAATTTCAAAATATTAAACTATTTCACCTAAACAGCACGAGGTTTGGGGGGGAGGGAAAGGGTTTGGTTTTTTTTAAAGGCTCTGTTTGAATCGGAAATAAATCTCTGCTGTAGAAATCCTATAAAAGCAAAACACCGACTCAAGATAAAAACTGTGTGGTGCGAAGCAGATTTGTTTCTCGTTGCTGAAACAATGGTTACTAAGGTGAAGAGAGGGGGGACTGGAGGCGCTAAAGCAAGCATCACATCCATTGTTGCCAGTCTTGGTCCTAAAAATTGCTACTGACAAAAAATAGCCTGAAAGCTATTCTTTTCCCCCCCTATCTGTCTCTGTTCTAGCTGATTTATATTTGGAAATTGAGACGGGGTTTGGTGAAGAATAGCAAGCAGCAGCATCCTCTGGAAATAGCTGAGTGATACAGGAGTGACTACACCTGGCTGACATGAATAGTTCAATGAAGCTGGGCAAACTTCAGGAATACAACCGCCCACAGCTCCATCAGGGCAGGTGCTGAAGATTTGCCGGCTTAAGTCTTCAGGACCATGGAGAGAAACTAGCATCGCATGGAGCCAGCACACAGCTCCTCATGCCCGATGAGACCGTCTGCTCCCCGCCGGAGCATGACACATGCCAAAGGGCTGGTGTCACTCAGTCAGGTGTCTCCTAAAAACAAGAAACCCAAGCACCCTGATACATCTGGGTGAATAGTCTTCCTACACTGACTCAGTGTGCTTTTAAACCCAGGCCGTGTGCTCTATCGCAAGCTCACTGTAGGATGTTTTATGCAACAAGAAATGGTTTTTTCTGGGCCTTCACCTTCCATCTCTTCCACCATCACACCAGGAATGACTAGGGTGGGATAAATAACCAGGGGGAGACAAAAGGCTAAACTCAGGCATGCTCCTGTGCCAAATGTGGGTGAGTCGATCAGGATTTATATGGGCTTGTGCAGTTTGAAGTGTCTGAGGAAACGCCTGGCCATGACTTGGGCCCAATATTTTGCATGTGATACAAGCCACATATATCCATTCAGCTGTCCCAAATACCAGGATTATTGTCACCTACATTAGTCTGGCAAAATTCTCTCTATCCATTCAGTTGGGAGGAGTGGAGGTAAGTTGAATAGAGGTATTTTCATTGCCATAAGGATGGGCAAGTAGATTTTGTGCCTGGACCAGCAACTTTTCATGACAGTTTTGGAAAGCTGCCAAGTGCTTTGCAGCCAGTAAGAGAGAAAGAGAGGTTGATTCAGTGGATAGGACAAGGTGTTGGGAGGCCTGGGTTTTATCCTAGACTCTGCCAGGATAGTGTTAGGATCCACGGTAGTGTTAGGACCCATCCTGGTAGTGTTAGGATCCATGACTTCTCCCATACCTCAGTTTTATCACCTATAAAATGGACATAAGGATACTTCCATTCCCTCTTTGATCAAGTGATCTGAGTTCTTTAGGTAGAAAATGTTGCTCTAAGAAAAACACAAGCCATCCCAAAAAGTCAGAGAAGGAAAATCAAGTTCTTGGCTTGTTAATCCTACAAAGAAAAGCTATCCAGAGGAAGAGCTGAGCTACTGGACTGGAGTAGTGTGTGGCTGGTCCTATCACTGATATATCTAGAAGATATGCACCAATGAAAACCCTAGTAAAGTCAGTATATAAGTAAAAAGAGGATTTGTCCCATTTTCCTTGCTGTAGACATTGCCTATTATAAACAACCTTGGTAGACTGCCATTAAGGGAACATTAGACATAATATAGTCGGCTTTTTACATATGTGATTTCTACAGATCTATTCCATGCTGTAGGGAGCTCACCACAGAAAGAGGGAAATTTCCATGAGATCTATTCGTAGCCCGGGGGGGGGGGCAAAGTATCATGCAAGTATCAGATCCTGTGTTATTCTGTTCCTGGAAATGGCTTGTTGAGACATTAAAAAAAAGTCAGTGGGAAACAAACACAAATACGTACTGTTCCCTAAAATATCCAGGTTCCTGCCGAATCCAACGGCACAGTCCTAATTGATGCAAATAAGCTGATTTTTCAAAACCTGTTAGTTTCATTATAATAATAACTTTCTTTGTAAAGGCTCCTGCTGCTGAGTAGCCGGGGTGCATCGCACACCTTAAAATACAACAAAGATAAAAAGTGAATGGTAATTAAAACAACTTAACATGCTAAACACAGAAACACAAGCCAAATGCTGCATCAAGCAATGCCATTAAAAAGAAATGATATGGTCTCTTTGTGATACTTACCTCACTGGAATGTGATAGGTAGTTTCAGGTACAAATTGGTACTTGGGGGGGAAAAGCAATTTGATCCACGTAATAATACATAACGCAGGAAGATAAGAACTGCCTGGGCTGGGGCTATGGTCTGTCTAGGCCAGTCTCTGACAACGGCAAGCAGCGGATGCTGCAGGGAAGGGGGCTAAACCCACATGGTAGGTGAACTTAGACTAGTCTGTCCCCTAGATAGGTCTCAACCTGATCTGTAGCAGAGACTGGTGTCAGCCCTGAGACGCAAGGTCTAATATATCTGCAAAATGCGTGGTCTTTAATTGCAATACCTTGTGTAGGAACACAGAGGTGCTTTTCATTGGAAGCTCTCAATGCTCCTCCCCAAGCATGGAAGATACTACCACCTGTTTTACTTGGGCCATGTCCACCCTGTCTCCATGCCGTGCCTAGGACCACTGTTGGGAAGCATGCCTCGTCTGCTCGCTCTCACTCCACGTGCACCAAACCCTAGGAAGGAGGCACTCAGGCGTGCTCTGTCGTGGCCACATTGCCACCGTCTTGGGATGTGGCCCATGCAGCGTGGGAGTGAGTGTGCAGGGCCCGTTTCATGGCAGTGCTCCTGGTTGCAGCACGGAGGCACTGTTGAATGGGATTACTCACAGGCTCCAAATGAAGCCCATGCTTAAGTGTTTTGCTGGATCTGGACCATAAAGGAGCCAATATCAGAGCACAGCATAAAACTAAAAGGAAGTCTCTTCTGCTATAAGCACTAGGCCACATCACCTTCCTTACTGCTGCATCCCAGTTGAGGAGTCCTGCTATTTCATGCAGGGCATAGGCATTAGAGATGGAGCAAGGCCGATTAGATCAGTCAATCCATCTTCTTGCAAGGGCAGGATACAGTGCCTTGACACAGAACGGATCTGACGTTCAAGTGATGCTGCCCTCGATCTGAGCCAAAATTTGGAGAAGTCAAGAGGAGGTTTCAGGTATCTGAGAGTAGCAGACACTTTCCTTTCTTAGGAGTCTTTTTCATGAGTATTTCAATGCGGTTTCTATTTTCACATTAAAGTCCTAGCATCTCCAATCAGTGTCATCACAAAGGCCCAAGCAGGCTCATTTGGGGGCAAAACTGGGAGCCTGATCCTGCCTCACTGAAGTCAGTGGTACTTTTGCCATTGACTTCCAGGGGTCGGGATGGGGCTTTACAATTCTTGTTTTACACGAGTCCTGGGAATACCCAGCAGCTGAACTCCCTTCTCGCTGCTAGACTTTGTCCTTTCAAGTCAGGGCAGAGGCACCCAAGCAAGGGTGCCCTGGAGGTCCATGGGGAGAAGCTTCGAGCTGCTGCTCCCTATGCTATATGCCCTTTGGTATTAAAACAGAGCCCTGAGATGTCATTCTGGCCATCCCCCTCACTCCTGACAATCATGTAAAATAGCCTACATCCCCACTGGAGGGAACTGGTATAAAACAGGGCTGCTAACCTTCCCCGCCCCCAACTTTTTATTGCACGTAATAGCAGGGGACTGGATTCAATTGCTCAGGATTTGGTGCGCTCTGATCTTGCCGTAGAAGCGTTCTCGAAGCCCCAGCTCCTGGAATCACATGTTGACATTCATTTTTCAGCTTTAATTAAGCAAGTATTTGGCTTTCCTCATTGCAGAGAAATGCTTGAAAAGGTGGGCTCAGAGACCAGAAGGCTAACAAAGAAGAATTTTTAAAATATTGTTTCTTAAAATCCATAGTTTTTTTATAACCCTGTCTCCTGCTCTTTTCTTTTTGGAAAGGGGTGCTCTCAGGCTTTTTGAGCGGCTATGGCTGGCGAGGCTGATACGGTCAGGCTCTGTGTTATTCTTTACGTTGCTGATTGACGTGCCATTGTGGTGTAAGCGCCATTGAGGTATCATTGTGGTGTAAGCGCCAAGCAGGGGAGAGGACTTGTTCAGGGTAATAGGATGAAACAAAGAAAAAGGACGCAGCAACTGAGCAGTCGGAGGGAGGAAACTTGGAGGATGAGATCTGGTCCTGTGTGTGTTATGATGTGCAATACTGTGCTTGGAGCTGAAATAAAGAGATGAGGCCTGAATCCCAACTGATTTTCACAGCGCCGGACCCGGCTGGAGATCCAGAGTTGTAGCTACAGTGGGGCTGCAACCTATTTACCCCAGCTGCTGTGGTGACTTACAACGGTGATGGATTTGGCCCATGGAGTCCAGTGCAGCGAGTAGGCAAGGCATCCTTCAGAGGAGGGCTCCTGGTCTGATTGGAGGACTGGCACCAGCACAAACCAGTATCACCACTAATGATTAACTGAAAGCACTGGTCACATTGTAGGACCAGGGCTTCCAACTGCTTGAGATTTAGCCTGGGGGCTTCCCTTGCTATGCCCGTGCAACATGACCAAATGGGGCTCCGACCTCAGCCCAAGCCTTGACACTCCTCTGTAATATAAATAGATACGTTGCTTAAAGTCCCACTAAGTTTGATCCTTAGCAATGTGACCAGGTAGCTTGGAGAAAAACATGTCTATGGCAAAGAGGTGTACTGCTGTGTGTGCTAGTTGGTCTTCCCCCCCAGATACGGCATTTATGGACAGGCTCAAAAGATTGAAACCGAGATGGTCCCATGTAACTAAGAGCTGGCCCTGCTGCCAAATGGGAGGCTCTCGATATTCAGAAAGTGCAGATCCTCCTTCATTTCTGCTTCCGAGTAGGAGCGCCAGAGCAAGCTACACCAGTCTGTAAACAGACCATAGTAATGGTGAGGATGATTTGATGATGGAAATGCCCACACCACGCTAGGCTGTTTGCAGATGTGTACAGGGGGATGGGTCAGCACAACCTGCTGTAAAAAAGGCATCATAGGCTGAGCTTTGTTCATGCATTCAGGCGTGTATCTACTTCTATGGCCTCCTTGTAGTTTCTGAGGGCCAGTTCACTTTGACCGCTATTTTGTCATACTTTTTTTTTTTATCAAGTTCCTGAATACACTGCTAAATATAGTGAGGTATGTTTTGAAGTAGTGACAAGAGTCTTAGGCCTCTTCTACACAGTTTCCGTACTGATATCCTTAGCTTTGCTATTGGAGTGATTTGTCTACCAAAATGGTTAATACCAATACGATGCTACATATGGGATGACACACATGGGTATAAAGGTGCCACATACTGGCTTAATTTATCTCTCTTCCCTAGCAGAAATAAGTGTCCTGGTACAGGAACATGGGGCTGGAAAGGAGCCATTTGGGTCCCCCAACATCAGTACCAATTGCTTTTCTACCGCTATAAGTGCAGCCACGCACTAGGGGATTGCACTGATACAGTTAAAGCAGCACCACTTTTACATGTAGACGAGCCCTCAGGAACATGAGACTTTATTACAGGGATCAGGGAGGAAAGTATTGGCAAGAAGTGGGGGGTGATCGTGGAGTTTTATATGAGGATTACTGGATTGGAGGATTAGCTGAGTGAGAATTAGCAAGCTTCTACTGTACTTTGTCAGAGGAGCATGTTAGAAATAATAAAGGCACTGAATGCATTTCAGTGGTTTTAGTATCCTAGATGCTGAAGCCTAATAGAGTTTTTTGGCCCTGATCCTAACCTCAGGTCCAAGGGGGTTTGCTTGTGCAGCTATAGATGGAGGATGGTTGCCTTGCTTTGTCAGGAAAGGAGGTCAGAGAGGGCATGGGAGCTCCCCCAGTGCTGCCAGTTCACCCCTGGTTATAGCACTGGTTTCTGTTTCAGCTGTGCTCCCACCACATCCCCTACCTTGACCTGAAGCTAGCACATCTCAGTGTCCCAATGCAGTGTTCAGAAATCATTGCTAACCCTAGAAACTGGAAGCTGTTCGAATAATAAATATTGTGGTTCTTTTATGTCCCCATGCCTTAGAGAGGGGAGGGAAGGGCGCAGAAGTGTCACTTTTTCCAACTTTTCTCTAAGCAGGAAGGCTAGAAATGTGCAATTTTTTAAAACAAAAAATAAAATTGCCATTCTCCTGACTCCAGGAGCTGGGGCTTTGCAAACACAGCAATGACTCAGGGTGAAAGTCAGCAATGAGGCTGGATGAGAACGGCAGGATTTTGGAATCAGTCGCTAGTGCCTGCAGGAAAAGGAAATGACTAACGAGTGAAAACCAGCTCTGGATTCAAGGGAGAGCTTGGGATGCAGAAATAATGAGAGAGAAGACGGGGGAAAGGCTAAGAATGTGCCTGGATTTTGCAGGACGCAGCGGGGAAGCAATTCTGTTTTCACCCCTTGGAGCATGTTGCTGATGTGCCTTGTAAGCCATTGGCAGGAAGGCTGGGTTGTGCTCATTAGGAGGCAGCGATCCCTCCATCACAGGCAGGAGACAAATTGAATCTGCATGTATCATTTTCTGCAGTGACTTCTGGGCTGCTCCAGGGGGAATATACCCATCCACGTGGGCAACACCATTCGGCATTATGGGATCTCAGCCCTACCTCTGTTGGCTTGCAGATGCTACTGGTGAGGGTCTGAATGGGACAGGACTCTTCTGGGAGTCCTCTGAGAGTGTCTGGGAGCCAGCACCAGGCTCAAGTACTTGCTTAGTGATCTTCAAAGGTACTGTGGTCTCTCAGGCCCAGTGAAATCACTGGGAGCTTAAATACTATCGAGTCCATCAGGAAAACAGCATTACAATCCCTGGCATTTCTGCTGGCATCTTCACTGGGAGGAGATAGATGAAACCCTTAACCTACCCATTCACATGGCAGGGTGATGCTTAGAGGGATCTGAGCAGCTCGGCCGAGGGATGTTGCCCTGGCCTGGGCTGTCGGTATTATTTTTACTCCATGCTTGTTCAGTTCTCACCGTTTGCTGCCTGCGACTCTCTGGGCCCCGTTCATGTCTCCCTTGCAATGGTGGTGGACTGGGGTCATTCTTCCACCGTCCTGATCTAGGGCTGGCTGAGCCAGAGGAGAATCAGGCCTCGGGTTTCTCACCGGTCACAAGCAGATGGGGGTACGAGGGTGCTGAGGATGTTTGAAGTGTCTACTGAAATGGGGAATTAACATATGTAAAACTCGATGGCCGGCAGCACAGAGAGGGAGGTCCTGCCTTGATTCCCCAGCGCTCGGTCCTTGGGCTCGCACTGTTCAACATCTTCATTGGCAACTTGGACGAGGGGGTGAAAAGCACCTTGTTCAAATTTGCAGATGACACTAAGATGTGGGGGGAAGTGGGCACGCTAGAAGGGAGGAATAGGCTGCAATCGGACCTAGACAGGTTACAGGGGTGGGCAGAAGAGAACAGGATGGGTGGCCACCTACAAACTTGCCAAGGGGGACCTGCAGGCAGTGGGAGAGTCCCCGTTCCCCTGAGCACTATTGGGAATAACAAGGAATAACCGCCATAAGCTGACAGAGTAGGTTCAGACTAGATATCAGGAGGAGCTACTTCACTGTCAGGGCAGCTAGGATCTGGAACCAACTTCCAAGGGAAGTGGTGCTCGCCCCTACCCTGGGGATCTTCAAAAGGAGGCTATAATCACCTAGCTGGGGTCGTTTGACCCCAGCATTATTTCCTGCCATGGCAGGGGGTCGGACTTGATGACCTGCTTAACTCCCTACTGAACCTACCAACTATGAAACTATGCATGGCATGAGGACAAACTTGGCCTGTAGCTTGCCTCACTTCTGGCCGAAGGGACTTGCTTTCAGGGGCAAGAGGGCAATTCAGTCTCAGTGACTCATGCACTTGCTCCATGACCCTCAGTAAAGGACCCATGTCCCGGTGATAAATACTGAAGGAAGGGGGAAGTTGTTCCTGTGATGTGACCGACTTGCCAACACACCCTGAACCAAGTCCCCTTATTCATCCCCATGTGCTTTTTCTTTTTTAAACAACCCATGTGAATACTGCCAGTGATACCACTCCCTAGGCCCCTCTGATATTGAGAGGCTGGCAAATGATATCAGTAAAACATACCTTCCTAAAATGAGATGTGGCATAGAAATCTATCTAGCTACTGCCATTAGAATCCTCTAAGTAATAAACCACAAAATGCAGAGGTAAGAAAGAAGGTGAACGCCCCACAAAAGATGACTAGCATGATAAACTAGCAAGCTGCAAGGTATAATTAATCCCATTTGCTATCCAAGAGTGCATGGACAATCTGAGCTGAAGCTCAAAGTCCCGCTTTGCCGTAGCAAGCGGTACACTGTGGATTCCTGCTTTTGTCAATCCTAGCCTTGTCACACGCAAATCTGGCTACGTTTCAAAGACAGGACAGGAACAACAAAGCAGCCCACCTTTTTGAAGTCTGCCACTTGCAACCTGTATGAAAGCCACAGGTATATGAGACCATCTGGCTGTCTATTTTAGGCAATCTGAAAACTACCTAGCCCTCTGGTATTTTTGGGCTGCTCTTATTAACCAGGCACATGCTAAAGAACAACTGGCATCTAATTGGAAAGTTTCATATTTGTAGCCCGATTTTGGTAAATAGGTAAACATTTATTTTCTGCAGAGCAGACCTTTGGACCTGGCAATGTCATCATAATGAACAACACGACTTCTGTACTAGTCTGTACTAGTCCTCGGCCCTCCAGGCACTTTACAAAGATATCATAAGAGATCTCCATTTTACAGATCGAGAAACTGATGTTTAGTAGGAACAAGCCATAGAATCAGAGAAAACGAGGGTGGGGAGCGAGCTCAGGAGGTCACATCTAGTCCAACCCCCTGCTCCAAGCAGAACCAGCCCCAACTACATCATCCCAGCCAGGGCTTAGTCAAGCCAGTTGTGGTGGAGCACCTTTGGGTGCCTGCCACTTTAAAGGCTGGGGCAGGCTGGCGAGGAGGCTGCAG
>NW_005842044.1:2186493-2196516 GCF_000455745.1 Alligator sinensis
CTTTAAAGGCTGGTGCAGGCTGCAGAGGAGCCTGCAGGTGAAAGCAGACTCATTCAGGCGGTCACATGAGAGTCAGGAGGCCACCTGATTGGTAGAGGGCTGGGCAGCCTGAGTATAAGAGCAGGCCCAGGGAGCAGGGCCAGCCAGTACCTGGTGGGGCATCAGGCAAGCCCAGTAGGAGAAGACTGCCTTATAGTGGGGTCTGGGGGGGACCCTGGCTGAGTAGGAAGGTCAGCTGCTGCCAGACTGATGGTCAGACTCTTGACTGGTCAGTGCAAGGGGGCCAGGGCTGACAGGCCAAAAGGCAAGTAAGCCCACCATGAGGGGCATGCCAGGGCTGCAGAGAGCTGCTCACACCCTGACCGCTCCAGAGGTGGGTCCAGAGCCTAAAAGAGACCAAAAGTCCCTTGACAGGGGGGGACCCACTGCTGAGGGAGGATAGGAGGTCAGCCAGCAAGCCGACTGGTATAAAGGAGGCTGAAGTTCAGCTCCCAAAAGAGAGGTAGCCTCTAAGGTGCCTGAGAAGGAGAAGGAGGAGATGGGCCCAGAAGCCCCGTGAGGGTGTAGAGTGTGAGAGGCAAGGGGCCCAGAGTGCGTATGGGAGTAGAGGCCCCAGTGATGGGGCATGTGGCCCAGGCACATCTACGGACACCTGAGGCCAAGCTTGGGCCAGAGGTTGAATGCGGCTCAGCGATGGAGCTGGAGTAGTTGGAAATAATCTTTTGGATGCCATCTGAGAGGCATGGGACACAGCAAAGGGAAGGTCGGAGCCATGTATTATGCCCTTCACATCAGGCCTTTGAATGGGCAGCCTTCCGCCTGCAAACAACTATTAAAATACAACTAAGGCATGGCAGAACAGTTAGGCGGGTGGACTGCCCTAGGCAGGTGGGTGGGCCGACATTGTGACTGACCCCAGGATGGGTCCCTGTCACACCAGGCCTTAAAAGTCCTGCAGTCACAAACCTCTCAGCTTGTGTTATCCACACACATGTGAACCGGGCTTCATTCTGCATAGCAGCCTCCATCCAGGAAAACCACCTAAGTGTTTAATTCCAAAATATCAGCAGTCCCAGGTACTTAGAGTTAACCATATAATTAAGTGCTTTACTGAATCAGGGCCAGAGAGCTCAGCAACTTGTAAGATTTTTATCCATTGGAGGAGTTTGAAAAACAGGAAAGATTTTCACTAGGGTTAAAAGGCTCAACCAGTCAAAAAACCAAACCAAGGCATCCTTTCTCTCCTACTGTAGAGAAGTGGCATCAGATGTTATATTCCAATTAAATCACATGGCAAATGAATCCATGAGACTTTTTGTATGTTGAGGGCTGGAAGGCTGGGCTGTGAATGCTTGCTTTCCTATAAGAGGTGAGCAACACAAGTGCGTCAACATAATGTGCCATCCATCCCATGCGAGAGCTGGCACTGTGCTCCGATATGCTCCCCGAGGAAATTCCTTGCACTGTTTATTTATTTGAAATTTGGGCTCCCTGGGACATCCTCCGGAGAGTCACTTCTTGTTTTCCTGAGTTTCCCAGGGGGGACGAGATGCTGTTCACACAATCCGGCTCCCGGAGAAAACAAACAATAGAGCACAAGCCATTCAGTGTGAAAGAGCAGACAGCAGCACGGTGCAGTCATCGCCGCTTTGCATTTCACATGACTATACTACATTCATCTGCTGAGCTTGGTATCATATATCTAAAAAAACCTGACACTTCCCTACAGCGTCAGAGGAGAGAAATGCATTTTTTTTTGAATGGCTAGATTTTTATCCTCCCAAATATTCTCATTTCCTCTCAGCTGTTTTTTTTTTTCCCTTCCTAATTTCTGAAATGGGCCTATTGCACAGCTCTTTACACTCACTTAAAGGAATTATATTAATTGAACAACTCTTCTTTCAAATTGTTGCTCAGATTTTGAGTGCTAAGGATACAGCTGGGTGCCTACTGGAATTTAAATGAATAGGAATGATATGCCTAGATGCCTTGTAAAGCAGAACCTCTAGATACTCAAATACCATTGAAAACCTAGCCCCTTGTCTTCATAGCTGCCTGGAAAAGACTTAGCATCCAGCAACCTGGAAAGTGGCCAGGACATCAAGGCAATATTCCTAAATTTACAAAACCATCATGGGGTCTTTTATACCTACAGCTGGCCGAGGTCTCGGGTTTAACTCTCCTCTGCAAGACAGCATAGCCCTTTCAAGCACCAAGCAGGGCATTAGTGCAGAACCACCTTTGGGACCAACAAGGTCATTATAACTGTCTTCAGTCTCCCCATGAGAGTCGGTAGAGGTCTCTCATCCATAGTGTCACTACACTCAAACCCGTGTAGTGCTCCAGTCTCTGGGTGGTAGAGATGCAAGAGGGACACTGTAGATTACCTCTCCTACCCACCGCCTGCAAAATACTGCTTCAGAAACAGCTAGTGCAAGGGAAGAAGGACAACGTGGCTTGATGAAGTGGGGCAGACAGGCAGGCCTAGCTTTTGAAATGTAAGCAGGTGCCCTTACCTTCCCAGCTGTCCTGGGATCATCTGGAGAAACGCCTCCGATAAGGAAAACAAGACCGAGACAGATGCATCATTTTCTTTCAAGCCTAAAACAATTTAGATCTTCTGAGTGCTTTGCAAACTGGAGCTAATTAATCTCCCCAGCACCCTGGTGAATTACTCAAGTATTGCTGTATTATCCTTGCTTTTCAGCTGGGAAAGCTAGGGCGCGGAGGGATTGCTCACACATGACTGAGCCACAGTGGCCAAGGGATTATGAGAACAATATCTAGTGGCTGGATAGCACTTTGCATCAGTGAATCCCACAGCTCTTTCCAGAGGGGTCAACATCATTCTTCCTATTTTAGGGACAAGGAAATTGAGACCCAGGGCAGGAAGTGACTTGTTCCTGGCTCTGCCAGCAACAAGACCCAAATCTCCAGCGTGCTAGCCACCACGTTACTCTGACTTCCCTACTGCTAAAGAGACTCGCTCCAGAGCCCAAACCTTTGCTTCCTCCTGCCGTTGGCTCTGCCTGCAGGATTGTCGTCTATGGTCCCTGCTTTCAGGATCAAGTGGCCACCCCAGTTAAATCCCAACTCTTCCTTTGGGCTTTGCCAATCCCAAGCAGCTTCAGCATGGCCAGCTCTTCCTCCCAGTGGATCATTGCTGGCTTGCTGGAACATGCAGCTAGGACTGTGCCGTTTGCTGCGGACGTACACGCAGCCGCGGCAGTGGGATGAGCTAAAACTGCTTGCCAGCATTCGGGCATTACAGGCAGACCAGCGTGGTGGGAACAGCCCCACCACGTTACCATGCCCTGCACAGCTGCGGCTAACCTCTGGCTGAATTTCCAGCTGAACTCCCACCAGCGCCTAGCTCAGTGGTTTTACTGGCATCAATTGCTCTGTCAGGGGTAAACCCTCCTCCGCTCAGTTCAACACTCGACCTGCCTTCAGGAGTGTTTGGAGGTGATGGAGACAACAGGAACGTCTCCTTCTGCCCCTTAATGGCCCGTAGTTAGCAGAGTCACCCACTGCCTGCTGCTGCAGCATGCAGGGATGTTTGAGAGCTGGACTCCCTGCCCTGGAAGCGTTTGCTGCTCCCCTGCTCTCGGCCTCCTTTAGATCCACGTGGTTTCTTACGTGGCAGCCGTCACACCGCTGTCTGAGAGTTTCAGGTGGGCCCCCTCTCTCTTGCTTGTCTTCCAAGCGGAAGGGCCTGGAGCCTGGCAGGCGATGGATTTAGCTCTTTGGCGTTTGCTGTTCTTACAGAGAGCCTGGCTCAGAGAAGAGGGGTTTGCCTTTTGGCCCCAAAGTGCACGGAGATTTTCTGGGATTTCTGATGGAAAAAAAAATTATGCACTTTTTCTTGAAAATACAGTCGGGCCCCAATTTACACAGGTTGGGTTTTTTTGCACTGTTTCAGTTATGCACTGTCAATTAATTGTGCATCTTTTTATGCGATTTCTATTTGCACAGTGGGTTTTTTTTTAGTGTAAATCGAGGCCCGACCGTAAGTTTGTCTCTCTCCATCCAGCCCCAGGAGCGAATTTCAGGGTGGCAGGCCAGGAACAGAGCGAGTGCTGAATTACAGGGGCGAATGGCATTACTTTTGCTACTTTCCGGTTCTCCAGAGCACGTGTTTTTGTATCCGAGAACTTGAACCAGAAATGACTCGGAGGCCTCCACTCCATTTCCCTCTTGGCTGTCTTGAAGGGGAGACTGTCCACTCCAATCGGGATGTGTGCAAATGCCCCATGTGACCAAATCTCAGGCCAATAGAAGTCCTGGGAGAATTAAGAAGTTCCAAAGGAAACCGTTTTGAAACAAAAAAGCTTTGTCATTTTGTGGGGGTGCAACCCCCAAACCAAGAAAGTAAAAGCAAAACTCTGCCTGTATTGATTGCAATTGTCCGTGCCAAGAGAACCGAGGGTGAGCGGAGGAAAGTGATGGGCAAGTTTTCTCCCAGGTTCAATCATTTCTGTTTTCATTCATAATGTGGACTCTGAAATGACTAAAGGTCCGATCCAAAATCCAACAGGGCTGAAAACTTCCGATTGCTTTCACGTCTGGAGCGGATCACAAGCTGCCCGTGCCCCTTTCACCTTTGGCAGTGCCTCTTACCTCGCCTGTGGTTTCAGAGAAGCAGCCTTTTCATTGTTATTTCCTGTATTTTCTCTGCCTAATTCCTTCCTTCCCGAAGCAGGAAACAGGATCTCTGATGCAAGCAATCTGCACCATCCTCTCTCTCCTCAACAGAGAGGGAAGCAAAAGCATCATTTTCTTCTGTCTCCCTTCCCCCCGTCCCATAGCCCACCCTCTTTTTCTTTTCTTTTTTCTCATTTTTAGTGACTCAATTCCCTCTCTTGCACTCCATCTGCTCTGGATGCAGCTGAAGCTCTGAGAAACGTTCTCCGCCATCCGTCTTGCAGTGTGACTTTATTCCCCTCCCCGGCCTCCAGCTATCGTCTCCACTTATCTATCCCTACTCAACTCTAGATCTCTGCTCTCCTCGCTTGATGATTCGTCTTTGTAGGCAGCCTGTTGCTTATTGATGCAGGACGAGGGAGCTGCAACCATGGAGAGGAAAAGGACACAGCCCTCTGTCCTTGTGCATAGATTCATAGATGTTAGGGTCGGAAGGGACCTCAATAGATCATCGAGTCCGACCCCCTGCATAGGCAGGGAAGAGTGCTGGGTCTAGATGACCCCAGCTAGATGCATATCCATCCAGTGCAGTGATCCTGGGTGTGCTAATGGCATTACTTTTGCTACTTTCCAGTGCTCCGGTTTGCATCCAAGAACCTGGACCAGAAATGAGGCCTCCACTCTATTTCCCTCTTGACTGACTTTAAGGAGACCTCGTCCACTCAAATTTGGATGCGTGCGAATACAAGATTTGACCAAATCTAAGGTCAACAGAAATCCTTGGAGACTGAAGCCGTTCCAAAAGGGAACAGACCCTTTCAGCCCCATTTCTTTGAGCACCGACTGTGAGTGGTGCTTCGAGCTTCGAGCAGACCGTTTGCATTGGGGTCACTTTCACTCCAGGCAAAAAGGGGCCACTCAAAGGTGAAGGTAGAACAAATGCAAGGAAATGCCTTTATATAATGCTGCCCAGAGCCTGGGGGAGGAGAGGGTGATCTGATCTCCTCCTTCCCTTGGCTGTTGTGATGAGACAATGACCCGGCTTCCTTTTCACTCTTCCTCCGGGGGCCCAAGCAGGAGAGGGCAAGGGAGGTTATGCACAAGACAGCATATAGAGGAAAACGAGTCCTTATCCTCTCTGGTCTTGCACGTCCTGTCTGAGCCACAATCTGACACACGCACGCACCCTGTGTACGAAGGACATCCAAGATAAATGCACTCATGCTTAGTTGTAGTCACACTCACATTGGTATAAATCAGGAGTAACTAGCATTGCCCTGACAGTGGTCCAAGTGAGGGCAGAATCAGGCCCAGTTTCATCCCTCTGCGTCTTCGCTCTGGTCCTGATCCCGCTGCCATTGAAGTGAATGGCAGAACTTCCATTGACTCCGATGCTATCACGACACCCTTTTCTCACACGGGTGGTGGTTGGGATTCCTTGGCTTCAGTTTCTAGCCTTCACCTTCTTTCAGCATATTTGTTTTCGTCTTCGGCTTCCATCAAGCATTAGCCCCCGCCGCTCGGCTCTGGTGTCCACAGCCGCCTGCAGGATGCTGCTGACCACATAATGGATGCTGCATTTTCCTAAATGCAATCACTCCATTAATCTCGTGCAATTAATGCTTTGGGAAGCACTTTGCAATGATTGATTACGAGGGAAGTGCTACAGCAAAGCAAATAGCTGTTGCTCTAGTTGTATTATCACAGCAAGTCACAAATCCCTGGCTTTTGACAAAAAAAGGTAGAAAGGAGCCTTTCCTGTCAGTACTAAAGACCATGAGCTTATCTCAGAGCTGCCCTATGGCCCTTTTACATGGGGATACATCAGGGCTAAGACAAGGCAGGCACCTGGGACCCTCAAGGAATGAATATTCTTGGTGCAAAGGGGCTTCTGTAGGATCCATGGACCTATTAGACCTACCTCTGTGCAGCTGTCACACAGGGCCCAAGTGCAGAGGGTATTTTGGAGTGAACGGGAGGTCAGAGGGGAGGTGTCTGGGAGGCTTGTACACCCCACAGGGTCTGTGCTACTGCAGCAGCCATGGGTCTGATGGCTCTATGGGTACAGATGGGTTGCCCATGCCACCCTGTCAGATGCCATAACACATAAGCAACTTGAGGCTGGATGGGAGACCACTAGGAGCCATGTCTGCAATGCAACAGAGACTTCACCTCATTGAGCCACCCTTCTCTTGCTTGGTGTCCTGCACCAGAGCCAGCTGCATCTTTGTCCTCAAGTGGAAGAGCCCTTCTAGGAATAAGTCTGTGGACTTGTAATGGGACCTCATCTCCAGGGGCAGCTGTGAGGCCCCTGGAGGCCAAGAAAATGTCTTGCACCCTGTTCTCGGGGCAGTCCGCCCTTCTTTTGCCCACCACATCTTGATGTGAATTGTCATTATTAAAGTACAGGACGCTGCCCTGGTCTTGCACTAATGATCCCCAGGTGTCTGGGGTCATGCATAGGGGCTAGGTGCATGGCTCCATTCCACCCCTACACCATGTACCATGCCTTGCACGTGGTTCGAGTCACCAGTCAGGTGACACTTGTCCCTACATCTCTGGCAATTCTCCCCACTTGTCCCTTGCTCCCAGGCCTGCAGACCTGCTACTTCCCACCGTAGGTTCAGGGTCCCTGCCACGCTGCCATCAGGAGCTCCGCACTGCACACCTCTCAGGGCTGGCCTGAGCCAGCTCGAGGGTAGCTCGAGCCTGAGCCCTCTTCCAGTCAGACTACAGGGCTGCCCCATGACCCCCCGGGGCCATGCTGCTCTTCAGTAACAGGGTCAGGGTTCCCTGATGCTCGTTACCTGCACTGGGTGCTAATTACGAGCGGTAGAGATGGGAAGGTGGCTGCTGCACGACTCCCTGAGTTTATATGGCCTGGGGTGCTGGGAGTGGTGGGGGGAGATAAGAGGGGAGTGCTCCAAATACCCTGCAGGGAGGGATGGGGCCTGGTGGAGGGCAGGTGCAGATGGGCCACATGCATGCACCGGAGGGCAGATCTAGGGCTGCCCTCTCTGCCTCTACTGCTGTCTGTCATGGCACTGACCCCTCCGCCACTCCAGACACGGATGGGTGCCCCAGGGAGCTGCAACGGGCTGCTCCAGCATCTTTCTGGGTCCTGCCTTGCCTTCAGTCTTGGGTCCCATCGAGCCCTGCCTGGTTCCCTCTTACCTTGCATGGCTTTCAGACTGACCTCCACCCGCCATCGTTATTTCTGGCTCATGGCCCTTGTATCGGCATCCTACTCCATCCCTGAACACTTGGCTGGACTCACACAGCCCCGTCCTGACGTGGGCGTCTTGCCTGCATATAGCAGTCTGGGGTAATGATAGCATCTTCTACAACTATAAGACTCCCCCATGTAGTTTCGGTTGGAGCTGGGATTCTTCTTGCCCTCGTGCAGGGTTGCTGCGTGCTCTCAAGCAGGGGCCCAGTAAAAGTGGTGTGTATTTTTATAGGGAGAAACAAACTCTGGTGACCTACACGGTGTCTCCAAAGGCAATGAAAGCTGTGCAGCTGATAGCAGCCTTCAGTCTTGTAGAGCCCGGTGCTGTGGAGAGCCGAGCACTCGGATGCAACTAGAGTTTCTGGGAGTGGGAGGCATCGAGAGCCTTGTTGGAAGAGGTTTTATGTGGGTAAACTCTTTGCAGAGCAAATGCACTCCTCTGATGCTATGAGAAGCAGCCTTCTCATAGCACAAGTCCAAACTTGTACTATGCTCCTCTTGTATCCGAGGGCAGCCACAGGCTTTGATGAAATTAGATCTCCCATGAAGAGATCTATTTCCAAAAAGCTCCTTGCCATTAGCCTTGTGCATATTATATGTATTACACACACACACACACACACTTACTTTGAGGTAACAGAAATAAGTTGAGCAGGTGGTGTCAGTGGGGGATAGGTAGTGGGTGAGAGCTACGGAGTTTTCTATGCCAATAGGTAAAAGGCTGGAGCCTTTCACTGTTCACGTCCAGACATCAGAAAGTTTAAAGATCTTCTAGAAGATGCAGAATTTTGATAGACAAATACATGTTCTGTTAGGAGCCGGCAGGACTAACCTAAGTGCCTTTGTAAGGGCATTTATTTCATTTGCTCCTTTTGGCTGATGATCAGAAGGCTATCAGAAAACTGGGAGCTGCACTTTCCAGTCAGTCCCAGTTGCAAAATCCAAGGTGTTTGTCTCCAACAGGGAAGAAAATGCAACGGTTTAATTAAAACCTACCTTGGGAGAAGGGTGACGTGGCTCGTCTTTCCCCTGTGCTGCATCAGGAATGGGAGAGACAAAATGAAGCCTTTGGATAGACAAACTGCCCTTCTCTTCTTCGATTCTCCAGGGGTTTGCTCAAAGCCCCCAAACCCCCGGAGAAGAGGAGAGCAGTTGTTCCTGGCACACATGCTGTTCTGGAAATGGGTTTTAAGGTCATGTGTTAGCCAAGTTGCATCTCTCAAAGGGTCCTTGAAATGGGTGAAAAAAAATACACAGGCAATTTTTTGCAAACTCGGTGCAACCCATCGGCTCCCGGGGCCCCAGCGGAGTTTTGCAGTTGTGCTTTCCCCCCGGTAGCGTTTTGTCCTGTGTTTCACTGCAGCTTCTGGCTTTCAGCAGCGACCCAGCTACTTTGTTAGGATGCTCTAATCCAATTTTTCAACTGAGGATTGACTGGGATACTGAGAGGTCAAGCGCCTCGCCTGGGGTTGGAAACTGAATCAAGTGACTCAGCTGGAAAGGGAGAATCCGAGCCCAGGGCCTGTCTGCACGGGAAACCAGAGCAAAGGCCTGGCAACCAAAGGCAGGGTCTTTGCTTGCCCCTGTGGCGGGCCAGTAGGGGGCGCTCCTGCATTGAGCCGCCCACCTCCCTGCGCCCGACCACCTTCCAGGCTCCGAGTGCCTCCCTGAGGTGCCTCCCGTCGGCCGACCCCTTCCCTGGAGCACACCCGCTAGCCTGGGGGTCCCGCTGCCACCATCCAAGGCTCTGGACTCACTTCTGGCTCTGTGCACCTTGGAAAACACAGGCCTGATCGTCCAAGGGGTCCTAGACCCAATACAGGCACTTGGGGCACTTCCCCAAGTCAGGGGCTGATTAGGGAAGCCTCCCTTAGTCCACAGACCTAAGGGGCCTCCTTGGCATAATTCAGACCCACCCCTCAATAAGTCTCCCACACCGGTCACAAAGGAGAACTTTATTGATGACAGGGGTAGGGCAGAAACAGGGTAAAAGGTAGAGCAATATCATAGAAATCTTACAGGAATATCAAAGGAATCCCATAGAGCAAACCAGGGTGGCTGAGGTAGCCGTTTCAACACGCATCTGAGTTACTGAAGCTAAATATCTGATGGGATCTCGAGTAGGTTACTCACTCGCATCGTCCAGAGGT
>NW_005842044.1:2196644-2248391 GCF_000455745.1 Alligator sinensis
CCTCCCAGGCGCCAGGCTTTTGTCTGCAGACAAGGTGGGAGATCCCCGCTGTGAGGGATTCAACAGCAGCCTCTCAGGCCGGCTGAGACAGATCTCTGGAGAGGGGCACCGACGGGGCATTTCTGCCACAGCCCCCACAGCCTGATACCAACAGGCCAGTCTCTCCCCTGCTGAGGTCCCTCTGCTCCTCTGGTGGCTTAAAGCAGCCAGAAAAGGGCAGAAAGCAGGCTCCACGAATCCTTCCCATCTCGGGGACCTTTCCCCATTGGTATAGAGAGACCAGCATGGTCCTGAGTTGGCCCAGCTCCCAGCCCCTAGCCTAAGCGGCACGAAGGGATGGAGGGCACATGGCCAGAGGGCACTGCCCGCTCTCTACTTGCCCGGGAGAGTGTAATTTAGCCAGACAAACCAGGGCCTGCTGCATCCTTCTCTGAGCTGCCTCGTGTGCAGACCCATCCTGCCGGCTCCCTCTTTGGACCCCCAGTGACTTCCTCTCCCTGCCCCCCCAAGCCCCACTAGGAGAGCCCTAAAACCTTTCCATGCCCCCACCATAATCCTAACCTTCCCTATGTTAATCCTATAAACCCTCGGTAAATCCCGTCTGCCTGCCTGCCTCTTTCGCCGTCTCTGCTTGGAGCCGCGGCTCCCGGGGGCTTTCCGGGCAGGCTGTTTTCCAGGTGCACAGACGGCAAGGAGCTGCTTCTGGACCACCTTAGCATTTGCCTCTTGGCTTAACTGTGCCTCTGGCATGACTAATACTGGATCAGTCTGTAAGTCCTGGCAGATCCTTCTGTAAAAGCTCTCTGGGCAGCCATGCTCTCAGATCAAATGTGGGCCCTTTCCCCTTCCACCAAGGCAGCTGGGCCCAAGCAGGTCCCAGCTCTGAAAATGCCCATCTTCCATCAGAAACTTTCAGTGGGGGTACAAAGGGCAGCTGGGCACTGCAGAGGGGAAGATAAGCCCCAATATCCATGTGCCTTAGCCTCCCTTTTGCAACTATAGGGGGTGAAATGCTGCAGAAATCCTTGCTATTAGATATTAGTTATTTCCTTAAAGAAAATGCATGATAGGGAACAGATCTGTGTCAACTCCAGAGGAGGGACTAAAGGACACCCCAGGATTTCCCTGTCTCCAAATCTGGCTCTCAGAGAAAGTGGATGGCTTCTTAGCAAAACTGTGCTCCCGCCTTACACACCTTACCACTCCAGTGCTGGCCAGGCCAGGGGCTTGCACTCTTGTCCGTAAGTGTCACACAGGCACTCGTGTGACACTTGTCCAGAAGTGTCACACAGCCAGCTTTGAAGGGTTGGGTCCAAAAAGGGACTAAGCCATTCAAAGAACAAAATCTGCAGTTCAAGTGATGAGGATGAAACTGCAAAGCAAGTTGATCCCAATAGTTCGGGGCATAAGGAGAGCACCAGCACAGCACTTCCTTGGAGGGTGGATTATTGGAAGCTTGAATACACAATACAGGTATTGTGCCTTTTTGGGGACTGCCAGTCAACCACGTCTTGTGTTTTCTGGCAAGATTAGTTACTCCCAACGCATAAGTTTAAACCCCCGAGGCCCTCGAGCTTGCATGTACATTTACAGCTACAATTAAGGCAAGCCCTGATACAGACTTCTGCCTACTAGTTAAGGAACGGTGGTAAATGCCCATGTAAATACAGGAGTTCAGATGAGGACACATCCCGGACTCTTAACAACCAAATGCATCTGCGTACATGTGGCCTGTATTTCTCTATGGCTGCTTCCTTCTGCTGCTCTCTGAATGAAAGGCACTGTGTATATAAATAAGTGCATTATTATGCATCGCCCAGCTTTGATCCCTGTGGAACTAGGCTACCAAAACGAGGGGATTTTAGCCTCCTCTCAGATAATAATTCCCCTTCTCCAACTCCTCACTTGCTTCCCTTTGCATGGATAGTGTTAAAAAATGGCAAAAGATGGCCCCACGTGCCCAAGCCAGCGTCTGTTGTTTCCGGGCTGCGGCTGAAATGCATCCCGAAAACTTTATGGAGGTCTCTCGTCCTCTTCCCTCCTCACTGTGCTGGCTGCCCGTGGAGATGGGCTTGTCCTGAACGTGCTTCTTGGGGTTGCAGAAGCATGGATCTGGATGTGTTGCTCCAGCCCCGCTGGCTCCCCCCTAATAAGTAGCTCGGTGATTGCTGTGCTCCTGCATGTGACCCCCTAACCCCCCAGGGTACTCTGTAAATCAAGCTCTCTGTTCTCTCTTGGTCTCTGTTCACAGGGACATACCAGGGCCAGTGGGTCGGCGGGATGCGCCAAGGCTACGGTGTCCGGCAGAGCGTTCCCTATGGCATGGCTGCGGTTATCAGGTCGCCCCTGAGGACGTCCATTAACTCGCTGCGCAGCGAGCACACCAACGGCACGGCGCTGCACCCCGATGCCTCGCCCGCGGTGGCTGGCAGCCCCGCCGTCTCCAGGGGCGGCTTTGTCCTCATGGCCCACAGCGACGCCGAGATCCTCAAGAGCAAGAAGAAGGGCATCTTCCGGCGGTCCCTGCTAAGCGGGCTCAAGCTGCGCAAGTCTGAGTCCAAGAGCTCCCTGGCCAGCCAGCGGAGCAAGCAGAGCTCCTTCCGCAGCGAGGCGGGCATGAGCACCGTCAGCTCCACTGCCAGCGACATCAACTCCACCATCAGCTTGGGAGAAGGTGAGGCAGAGCTGTCCGTCATCGAGGACGACATCGATGCCACCACCACCGAGATCTACGTGGGCGAGTGGAAGAACGACAAGCGGTCGGGCTTCGGGGTCAGCCAGCGCTCGGACGGGCTGAAGTACGAGGGGGAGTGGGCCAACAACAAGCGCCACGGCTACGGCTGCATGACCTTCCCGGATGGCACCAAGGAGGAAGGGAAGTACAAGCAGAACGTCCTGGTCAGCGGCAAGCGGAAGAACCTCATCCCGCTGCGGGCCAGCAAGATCCGCGAGAAGGTCGACCGGGCCGTCGAGGCAGCGGAGAGGGCGGCCACCATCGCCAAGCAGAAAGCGGAGATCGCGGCGTCCAGGTAAGGCGAGCTCCTGGCCACCGACACGGAGGTGGCGGAAGGGGACTGGGGTTTGAGGAGAAGCCGGTCTGACAAGTGTCCTGTGTTTTTAAACTGAGGCTTCTGGGCCCCGTTGTTTCTTCAGTTGCTGAATGAGTGAAGTCCTGGGCTGGGCTTTCAAATGCAAGCACAAGATGACTGCCTGGCCAGACCTAAAACAGCCAGTCAGGTCATCCCTCACCGCTGAGCCAGGGGGGTTGCTGAGGCTGTGCCCAGCAACACTACTTTGCTACCAGTTGCCCGCCATTCACGCCGAAAGGGTTCGGTCCTGCAGTCCAGGCACCGGCAACCTTCATGAGGAAGTCTTTGCTTCAGAGC
Source organism: Alligator sinensis (assembly GCF_000455745.1). Lineage (NCBI taxonomy): Eukaryota > Metazoa > Chordata > Crocodylia > Alligatoridae > Alligator > Alligator sinensis. Next base: position 2,200,031 of record NW_005842044.1, read on the forward strand.
TCGGCCGACTTGGGCTCTCAGCCTGCAGCTTCCAGTGCAAATTTGCCCTGTTTTGCACAGGGGCACCTCACTTGACTCACGTCCCCTGCTTTGGTGACCGGTTCGGTCATCCGGGCTGCTCTGACACTTGTGTGATGGCATGCCCATGCATGGAAGGGTCTGCACAAAACGGGGGGCCGTGTTGCGGTGGGACTGCAAATCTGGACAGGTATGGTTGAGGGAATGGAGTACGGTTTCATTGGCCACCTGGCAATATAACACGTCCACTGTCCCAGCACAGGCTGGGTTTCATTAAATTAGGGGTGGATGCTTCTGGGACAGTCTCAACTTTATTTATTTCCAAGCTCTGGTCAGGAAGAATCATAGAAAATGAGGGTTGAAAGGACCGCAGGAGGTCACATCTAGTCCAAAGCAGGACCAGCCCAACTACATCACCCCAGCCAAGGCTTTGTCTAGCCAGGGCTTAAAAACCTCCAAGGATGGAGATCCCACTGGCTCTCTGGGTAACCCGTTCCAGTGCTTTACTACCCTCCTTGGGAGAAAGTTTTTCCTAATATCCAACCTCAACTCCCCTTGGTGCAGCTTGAGCCCATTGCTCCTTCTGTCATCTGCCCCCACTGAGACCAGCCCAGCTCCATCCTCTTTGTTACACCTTGCAAGTGGTCGAAGGCTACTATTCAACCCCCCTCCGTCTTCTCTTTTCCAGACTAAATAATCCCAGGTCCCTCAGCCTCCCCTCACCAGCCCCCCAACTATTTCATTGCCCTCCACTGGACTCTCTCCAATGTGTCCACATCCTTTCTGTACTGCGGGGCCCAAAACTGGACACAGGACTCCAGATGTGGCTTCACCAGTGCTGAATAGAGGGGAAAAATCACTTCCCTCGATCTATTGGCAATGCTCCTACCAGTGCAGCCCAGGATACCCTTAGCCTTCTTGGCACCCAGGGCACACTGCCGGCTTATATTCACTTATTGGCCACTGTAACCCCCAAGTTATCCCCAGGTGATCTTTTCAGGGCAATAAAATGATGGCAGAGAACAAATGTCACAAATGTCACTGCCTTATACAAGTGTAGAGCATTATCCTAGTCCACCCTGTCTTGGCCAAGATGAGAACTGTTTATATCAGCCTCACAGAGCGTCTGGTTCTTGCTGGAAGCCAGCTCTGTCCTGGGGTGAAAGATCAAAGCCAGGGCAGCTCAGCCACACACCGCACACACTCAACAGATGTGCTTGACTTTGGAAAACGTGCCATGGGTGTCACATGAAGAAAGCCAAACTCACTCTGCGTTAGTGTTAGCAGCCAAAGCAACAGTGGGGATAGCTACAGGTGTCGCAGGTAGCACTGGTGGCACGGCTCCACATGGCACAACATCAGATTCGCTTGATGCTGAGCCGGCATCAGCACGTAATGGAGCGGTATCACCGCACACATCCTAACGCCGTTCTGCAGCGTTGCATCTGATGCAGAACAGGGGCTGCAGCCCCGATTGTCAAGGAACTGGGCATTGCGTGGGATGCATGGTTTCCTGGCTCAAGCAAATCCCTTTGAGCAGGCTGCACTGCCAACCTGCCCGTTATGGGGGCACCGCTGGGGTGCAACCCACAGCTGGCCCTGCACGCCCCCCTCTCCCACTTGCCACCCACACCTTGGTGTTAAATAACTTGGAGAGGTTGCTTCACCCCAGAGAAGCGGGGGTGGTGTGAACTTTAGGGTTAATTACTGCCGAGTCTCATATCAGCGCTCTGCCGTGCGGCCTCCACCTCTCGTCATCAACAGAGATTTTTAACGAACTGTCTTGCCACTTTGGGCTGCCAGCAACATCCCACACATAAAGTTTTGCCCTCCTTGGGCTCATAAGGATAACAAAGGGGAAAAAAAAACCATGCAGCTTACCGCCACCGAGATCCCCATGTCTTCAGGTCCATTCCCTGCATGACCCGGGGCACTGATGGCCTGCTCCAGGGGTAACTCCCCTCTCCCTTTTGAGGGTGATCAGTCCTCTTTCCCCTGCCTGGCTTGTCTTCCTTCCTTGCTGGCAGCCAGAGACCGGTTTTTATGTTTCTGGGCCTCTTCCATTCACTTGATCCCACCCGGTGCAGCCGGCACAGGAGGTCCTCGTTACCAGCACGCAGTCTCCAGGAGGGCTGGGTCTGCAGCTTGTCTCCAGCTGCCTCTCGTCACCCTTTCTGGCTCTAAAGATCCTCACCTTGGCTTAAAGGGACCCAGCCCTGTGGCTCTGTCCTGTGGTCCATCCCCCCCATACCAGGGTGAGCCCCCTGTTACACTCCTCCTAGTGCAAGCAGGAGCTCTGGCTGCTCGGTCTCTGTTCACTGAGTGTGTGATGCGCTCCTCGCTGTCGATACCGTGGCGTGGTGTCTGGTTTCCTCCGTCTACCTGTTTGCTGGTGGTGTCACTTGTGATAAGATGCTGCCACCAAGGCGACACTGCGGTGCTAACCTTTGCACAGCTGCTTTCTGCGGGGGAGCATGCCCCAAATGCTAAGTAGCAGGGCTTTCTATAAGCGGTGTCCTCTTTTGCTGGTCTGGAGCTTGTAGTCCTGCCTGCCTGGGAGAAATGAGATTTAAAAGGAAGGGCAGGAAAATCCCCACTGGCCGCTGCTGCCCTGGGGGAGGCTTTTCCCTGCTGGAGGCCCTCTCTCTATCTCTCAGGGCAGGGGGTTTATGTACCCCATGAGCTCCTGCATGCCCTACCTGGGGTGGGCCCTTGCTGATTGTGGAGCAGCTCGAGGGAAAGACTCCGTTTGGGTTTAATTATATTATATTTTCTTTCTGGGCCTGTCTGTGCATGTGGGTCTCTCTGAGCTTGCTTTGGAGTATCTAACACTAGGCTCCAGCTTGGCTGCATGATTAGGTGCAGGGTCTCCTGTAGACCTGCCCCGGTCAGGACGCTGCTTGAAACGATTCAGTGGGCAGGACTGTTTCCATCTCAGCAGCAAGGAGTCCTCATTGTGACCCACTTTCTAGCCCACCCTCTCTCAGCCTGTTTCCCCCGGCATGACTCACCTGGGTGGCAACGGTGCTGGCATCGCAGGTACAGGAGCTGCGTGGGCCTGACGCTTCGTGTAGCATCGCTGCAGTCAGCGCGCTCTCTCTCCGCTGCCTGTGGGTCTTTTATCGGGAGCGAGAAGGGAACTGTCAATCCAGGGAAAACCCATTCATCCCGGCGCGGTGGAACGGCAGAGCCACCCACCTGACAGGCTGCTGGATTACGGAGGTGGCGGGCCAGCAATTGTGTGGCAGGGGAAATCTCACCCCGGCCTACCTGCCTCCCGCTCCCCGGACGCCCCCGCTATCCAGCCCAGGGCTAGAGGAGGACGTTCTTCTCTTCCTTGCAGCTTTCCATGAATTAGCCAGTTTCTTTTCATATCCCTAGTACCTTGCCACCAAAAAGCCCAGGGAGTCCTTGAGCAGGGGGATTAGGTACCCGCTCTCCCTGCTTCTCTTGCTAAAATGCTTGGAGCCAAATTCTAGCGTATGGTTGCATTGCAGCAGCATATAGAAATGTGCTCCCCCCCGCCCCATATCATGCTAGACGCTGTACACACACAGAGTTAGAGTCAACCCCTTCTCTAGAGATGCACAGTTTAGGCAGACAACAGAGGAGAAGAGGAAGGAAGGATTATTGTACCCATTTTACCAGGGAGAACTGAGGCCCAGAGGTGAAGTGGGCTTGTTTGAGGCCACACGGGAAGTGTGCAGAAGTGATTTGCACACACACTGACTTGTGCAAGACAGACAGAACTGACTTGCCTAGCTTTGGCCCCGGCGAATTTGCGGAGGAGACCGTTGTCGGGTCCAGAGGACGCACGCTCCTCCTGAGCCTCAGAGAGTTTGACTGCGGGTCAGGTTTAAGGCAACCCTCACTCTTCGTTAAGGCTTTCGTGCTTCTTTCTGTCCTTGCAGGGGTGAATTTTAGCTCGGAGTGGGGGTGAGGAGGAGAGCCAGAGAGGAGCAGTTGGTGCCCTGGTGTGATTCAGGCCCGCCTACCCAAACCAGCCCCGTGCTACCCTTGCTTTTCCAGCTCCTTCATTCAGCCTGGCGGTGCCATTGCTACTCCAATGGGTCCCTCCTCGCACATCGTCCGCAGCCCCTCGTTCCTGACCCTCGTCACCCCCTGCTATTTCCATCCGCGGCTCTGCACGCTCCTGCGATGGTGCCCCTCCATCCTGACCTGCAGCCCCGGTCTCCTAGCCTTGCTGGTGCTGCTCCCTGATCCTGACCTCCAATCTCCACAGGTGTTCTGGTTTCCTGCGACCTTTCTTTCAAATGTAAACTGCAAATATAAATCCTCCGGTAACTGCATCGGCTTCAGCAGTGCGTGTTGATATGCTTCCCCGGGCAAATGGCCTAATCCGTCGCCTTGCTCAAATGCACCGTGCTCCATCCCTTGGGAAGTTCCCTTCAGTGCAACAGCACCCCCTTTCTCGGTCTGTGCCCAATCTTTGACCCCATGCCAGGCTGCCGTGCGGGGTGGGAAGAGGTGTGCCCCGATGCTTTGCTCCACACACCGTGATCCAGAGACAAATTCAACTCTTCTCTCCTTGCAGATGGCTAGCTTGATGCCTGTACAGATGTGCATGACAGATGTGCAGGAGCTATGTAGCTGGCTCCCCAAATCTGCCTGGGAGCCTGATGACTCAGAACTCACTCCTGACCAAAGGAAAAAGAGGAAGAAAAGGTTGATTCAATGGTCCTTAATATTACCACGTGGAGCCTTCAGGCCGCAGCAAGGAGAGCGTTTGTCACAGCCTGGAGTTTCCTCTCCATTTTCTGAATGGGGATGAAATAAATAGGTTTTGCAGGGAGAGATGGGTTAGGGGGAAAAAAAATGCAGGTGCCTTCCAACAATAACTGGATCTCATTGTAAATGCCAATCATTCATATTTAAAGTGACACTTCAAACCTTCCTCAAAGAAATACACTTGGTTGGATCCCTTCTCTGTGGTGTGAATGAGCCTCCCAGGCCCGCTCGGCGAGCATATTTGCATCCAAGGATGCTTTCAAGCCGGTGTTGGCTCACATGGTCGTTGAAGCTTTTAAAAAATAACCTGCCTCTTCTCTCCATACTGTCCCCGGGTTTGGTGTGGCATTGTCATGCATTGTTAAACTGCCGATGCCTTTCCTCCCGCAGACGGCTGCATTTCAGCCACGGGTCAAGAGAGCCACGTACCTGCTGCTGTTTGTATAATCAGTCCCGTTCTCGGGTTTGCGAGGCCTGCCGGGATCCGCGCCTGCCGGTTGCTGTATATCTTTTAGATGTTTCCAGGGACATCGTCAATTTGAAAATCATTTTCAACTCTGAAAATGGTGCACCCATACTCGTTACACTTAACGCCTAGGATTGCTGTAACCGAAATCTTTGCTCTAGTTCTCCTTTACTTTGCGTGTTTGACAGCGTTTTGTGTACAGGCAGCCTCGTGGACCAGCTGATAATGCGTGTCCTCTCCCCGGCTCTGGGAGTAGGACGGTGGAGCTGAAATGGGAAGGAAACAGGCAGCAAGCAAATGCACGCGCTGAGCGGGAGGAGGTGCCCGGCTGTGTGATCCGGGGCTCGCTCCAAGGAGCCTCCTGTCCATCGGGAAAGGAGCAGAGTAACGAGAAACCTTTACGGTTTTTAAAAGAGTTAAGAAAACAAGGCAGCTGCATGCAGGGTGCTCAACCAGAGTTGAATTTTTAAAATAATCAGCCAACATTTTAAAAATTGCATATTTTTCCTCTGATATCGCTTCTCTCCCCTGCCTGCCTTTGCAGCGAGCTTGCAAAGCTAGAAAAGACACTCTGGGTAGCCTGACCTCTGCATTTTCCAGGCCTGCTCCCGACGCTGTTCCCACTTGGCTTTTATCTACCCAGCTCTTGAATAGGCTCGGAAGAAAGAAAGAGAGGATGGTCACGCTCGGGATTCAGAGCTATGCTCTTTTTATCTTGCAAACATTGCCTCCAGTGTGTGAAGGCTGCTGGTCTATTGAAAAGCCCTTTATTGATTCTTGTTCTGCAGCGTGTGCCTGCCTGGCTGTATGCGAAGAAGACAGACTGACTCTTAAATAGGGTGCGCTGAATATTACCTCTCAGTCAGCAGCCATAAGTGAAGTGCGTTTCTAGAATCGGTGCTTTTGCTGCATCAGCTGCTTACACTTTGGCCTGGAAATGGATGAATCAAGGGCCAAATCGGATAGCGCGTGACCAGTCGTTGTTTGAGCAAAACTCTTACTTGCTTCAGACAAAACGGCAGGGTTTAGGGTGGAAGACTTTGTGCTCTCTCCCATCTGAGGGCCAGTTCCTCAGCTGGTGCAAACGAGTCCAGATCCACGACGGTCACCGAAGCTATGTCGATTTGCATCGGCTGAGAATCTGGCCGGGGAACTAGATGATCCTAAGACGATCAAAGTCAGAAGCTGCTTTGATTAACCCGAGGTATAAATAGCCTTGGAGGGGAGCGCGTGGCACCGACTGGACTTGCTGTGTGAGCCCTTCTAAATTATGGCCTCGGACACCTCCGTGCGGAGAGGACTGAATCGTGACGGGTCTGCCCGGGACAGGCCTGTCTCTCGGGAAAGCAGAGCAGAGGCAGGGCTGCTTACTTGAAGCGGGGGGAGCTGTAACATGGGGAGAGGCTAGTGAGACAGCTGCAATGAACTTGCATTTCTACCCAGGAGAACTTTTACAGTCTTTTCTCCGATGCCCGATGAAGGGGGTGCGCCCAAAAGCTTGCAATGAAAGACTTTTTTTGTTTTGTTTTGCAAAAATCTAGTTGGTCTACTAAAAGAGATCACCTCTACCACGAGTCCTGATAGCTTTGGTGAAGGCACGGCGAAGAAGCTGTTCGCATGTTGAGAAATGGGCAAGACGATTCTGCCCCCAAAGGCTTTGCGGCAGGGCACGATTTCATGTCTCAGCAGCGTGGAAGAGCGCGGCCCAGGCATTGCAGCCGGGGAGATTGGGAGGGTGCGGAGAGCCAATGTGGGGACAGGAAAGCTCAAGGCCAGTCCAGAAGGTGATGGCAGAAGCTGCCTCTGCGCTCTCTGTTGCTTTGCTGAAGATATTAAACTCGTGGATGCGTGCAGGCATATAGCCCAGGGACCTTCCCTCTGAAAAACGGGTCCGTTGAGCTCAAGGGACATCTCCGTTCACTGTTGGCGGCAGTCCTCGTGTCCCCTGTGGCCCTGTCACTGCGCTCTTGGCTGGTCCCTTACAGCGAGCAAACAAAACGTGTCCACCTCGCCAGCTTCTCCCTCGCCGACAGCCTCTGACATCCATGAAGAGGAACCGCTCGTGTGGAAGACGGGGAGCCTTGTCCATACCATCCTTAGGGGAAAAGGAGGAGGGGGTAGATGCTGAGCAGAACGGGGAGGATGAAGAAGCTAAGGGGATGGTTTGTTCGCTTTAGGCTTATTAACGAGAGCTATAATGACAGTTGCCGGTCAGGGCAGAAAGGTTTATAGCCACCAATTAGAGCAAAAGACAAGCGTATTTTTGTATTAACAATAATAACAGCCTTCTCAGTCTGCAGACTTTGCATTCCTTGATCCTGAAAGCAGGTATTACTTTCTATAACAGAGAGGGACCATACGTCTCCTTTTAAATATTACAAGCTAAATTCCCATCCCCATAAAATCTGATGTAGCTGCAAGGGGCCGAGATGCTGACTGTGCAGGCGTGACTGCGCAGTCATTTCGTTTGTGTAAAACAAGTACCAAATGGCTGTGCCGTAATCGGAGTTACCGCACAGTTGTGGCACCGAGCGGCTTTCAGGTGACGCTGGCTGCGCCGTGGCTCATTACTACTCCTGCCATTTGATGCCACTTGGCAGTAGTAACGAGCTACGGCACAGTCCGCATCTCATGTAGACGCGGCCACGAAGTACCTTGAGTTATGCCAGTTGTCATCAGCGGAGAGTCTAGCCGTGTCTGATTTTCATATCTTAATCTGGTGCGATTCTCAGCATCTAAAATCTTGAAAGTGATATCTCAGTGCAGGGCAGGCCCGCCAAATTTAGAGTTAGACAGCAACAAGGGTTTACCAAACGCACGATCGTTTGGAAATGTTTTCATGGAATTAGGTCTTTTTACAAAATCACGGTATTTTTAAAGTAATAAGCCATCCGCTGCAGCATCTGCATGATGCTGCAGTGCTAGGATCCAGAAAGTGTTAGGAACAAACTGTAAGCAAAAAAAGAAAATTGCTCCACTTAATATCGTTGTCCAAAGTGCGACACATCCAAAAAAAACCCCCAAAACAACCCCTCAAAATATGCAGCATAAATAAGACATAAAAGTCCTTTTGGTTTTAACACAGTAAGGAGCTACTTGCAAGAGTGGGAAGGAAGTTTATCTGAGGTACGTGTTTAAGTTACACTTTGAATAAATACAAATTTGGAATAATGCTTTGCTAACTTTTAAATGCAATTTAAAATTCAATATGATTCTCATTGTGCTTTCCATTACATCTGTCACATGCCATGCAGAATGAAGTCAAACGAATAACAGACCAGGGATTCAGGGTTTATACATTTCAAAATGAACACTATTATCTATTGGATTTCATTGAAAAAAAAATGCAGCTGGAACCGTTCCAAACCTACTCAGAATGCATTTCGGTGGTGCCTAGAGGGTCCCTCCGTTTGCATTATGGGATACTTCATTCACATTTCAGCTGGTTAAGTGTAGCAATGGTCTCAAGCAAAAAAAAAAATTACATCTGGGTCATGCAGTATCCCTCGTGGCTGGGAAGAGACAGGACTTGACTGTAATGAATGGGAAGTCTTTGAGCCCCGGGGACGCTGGAAAAGACAGACCCTGTACATCTCCTTGACCATCCGTCTTGCAGGCCGAGCAAAATTGCTTTGCTCTTGCTGTCTCTGCTCAGGGTCTCTACGTCCTGGCCTTAAGTAGGTGGTCACGGGAAGTCCCAAGAGCAGCATATTAACTGTCTGGTTGTCACATTCGGGGGAAGGGATCGCTCAACACCTTCAATAACTGTTCAGCCTGAGCGCCCAAAAGGAGACGATCCTCTCGGATTAGGGTTAGTCCTAAATAATGCACAGGAGCTGATTCAAGAAGCAATTACAACGGAGACAGTAGAAATAGTGAGCAAAATGTAATTAAGGTCAGCAGTCTCAGTGGAGGAATCGGACTGCAAACGAGCTTGGTGGCATTCAGCGTCAGAGAGGGGAGTTTGCAGAAACCCAAACACGAAGCAAGGAAGCTGACGGTGAAGAGCAAATGAACGGTTCGACATGGCAGCGACTTGTGTGCCATAGCCATGGCATTCCCTCCTGCATGCAGTAGGAAGCAAGAAGGCCAGGGAGAAAACCTAGCACAATTAAGCAGCAAAGTGCAAGAGCCTAGTTGAGGCCAACAGGCATCCCTCAGCCAAAGTGGATGCAGCCCACATGCAGAGCCAATTCGAAGGGCACGAGCGACTGCCAGGTTGAAGCAGAACCGGGTCGTGGTTACATGCGATGCTGGAGCCCGACTGAGCGTGAAAGTTCAACTTGGGAGGAGTAACACCAGTGAGCCATGCCCTGCGCTGACCTATTTTAAATAGAGAGCGTGGCTATTAGCTAAAGCAGAACGGGAGGAAGAAGGCGGTGAGCTTCAGCACCCATTCATAATTCAGGCAGCAGTTGTGTCCTTCGCTTGTGAGCTGGAGAAGGAGAGGCAGCGTAAGAGGTTGGCTTTGTACGCATGGACAGCTCTCCTTGGGAGCAGGACACGGGGGAGGGAGAGGATCCTCAGCACTGGTAGCACCGCTGTGGTCCGGATATACCTGATGCTCATCCCGTCTCTATTTGTGTCTCGAATCCCTTGCTGCTTCCCCCTCTGCAGGAGTCAGTCTATGGCTTTCATTTTAAGGGCACCTGCATTATTCGTCTTGGTCCAAAATCAGAGTTTTTTGAGTCATCAGAGACCATCTCATAGCCAGAGGCTACAGGGCTTGGGGTGCCAAACCCATCTAGAAGTCCCTTCTCATCTCATCCAGCGTCCAGCAGGCCCAGCATGTGAGGGCATCAGTGGTCCTGAGTCCTTTCAATTTTTGCAAGCAGCTTGATGTATCTACAGCCTCTGATCATCTCCCCCAATGAAAGCCTCTGACATGAAAGGCCCCATCCTGAAGATCCAGGAGATCCCACCAGCCCAGCACAGCCTGGCCCTGGTCGCCTTTGAATCCTCATGGAAAGTCTGTTCTGCTTCTGTGGAGCGCTAGGCAGTGGATGGGGGTACGGGGGCAGAGGGCAGTAGATGGGGGCGCAGGTACGGAGATGGGTGTGTGGGCACGCGGATACGTGGTGTGATCTGTGTAGCGGATTTTTAGTGTGCTTTGAGCTGCCAAGTGAACCACAGGGGCCGCTTGGCAGTGTTGGAGGTGGATATATATATATTATATATATTTTTTTTTTATTTATTTTTTATTTATTTATTTATTTTTTCAAAAAAAAATAATGGGGAAAACCAGGGTAGGGGCTAGACGGGGCTGGTGAGAGTCTGATCTGGCAAGCAGCAACTGGATCCTGCAAGGTTGTGAAAGCAAACCTGAAAAATGCAGCCTAAATATGCACGGGTGAATGCACCTGGGAAAGGAGCTGGCAAGGGAGGAACGGGATTTTGGCAGCGGCAGGTTGGGGAGGCTGGAGGATTGAGTGCAGCGGGAAGCAGGGTACTTGGAGAGGAAGACTCAGGCCCAGTGAGAGCAGGGAGGAAGATTCCCTTCCCCATGACATCCCCCCTTCCCTGCCCTGCTCCATCCAGAGCAGTCTGCATTTGCTGCAAGAAGAGCATCCTCCCTCCAGCCCCGATCCCCATGTTACTTGTCAGGTCAGGGGCAATGCACGTTTCTTTGGTGCTGTCTCGCTCCCGCACCTCGGCCTCCTCCCCGCCTCCTCCTGCACAGCCTCCCTCATACTGACAGGGGTCAGAAGATACCGCAGTCGGATGTGATTAGGATCAGCTGTTCTTCCTCTCCTTCTTTATATCAAGCCATGTAGCTGTCAGGCTGGATAACACAGGCGCCTTCTGACTCGCTGTACGGGCAGCGCTTCCACCTCTGCTCTCGGGTGCTCGAGGGACGGCGTGGGACCCGCTGGATTGCGGGGCCCTGCATGGAGCCCTGGCACGTTTAGCAATTGCTGGCTTCTTCTCTCCCTTGCCGGCAGCTCTGCATCTTCTCCCTGCCCTGCAAAGTTGTTAACGTCCTGCTCAGACATGACCTTGAGCATGTCGTTCGTCTATACGGACTCTTGGCTGAAAAGCCCAGACAGCACGGTGATGGGAACTAGACCGAGCAGAGCAGCACAGTGCTGGCTGCCACTCCCTGCAGAGAACCAGCCTTCCCTCTGGCCCACTCTGCCTCCCAAAAATACAGAATTGCTTCTGCGGAGCTCCCTCTCCGGCCAGCGGCCCTTTCGCCCGATGCTCCTGCCGGTCTGCCTGAAGGCAGAGTCTGATTCCACCTCCTCAGCATGTAGGAATTAAGAGAGGGGTGCATAGCACAGGACATCTGATAGGCTCAGAAATTAATTGAGTGCAAAATTCACCAGGGTTTTTTCTAGCAAATGTGGATTTGTGGTTTGAACCCCCCCCACAGGAAGTGAAGGCCTTCCAGCTTGTTTAACACGGCTGTTTAAACAATTATTCCCTTTTTCCTGGGAGGTTGGGGTTCTCTTCCTTTCCTTCTTTTCCCTTCCTTTCTTTCCTTTATAGTCTTCTCATCTTGCTACAGCAAAAACCCTGAATTGGCATGTTCCACGGTGCAAAGCGTCTCAGCCGCGGAGTGCAACTGGAACTTAAAACGCTCCGAACGCATCACCTCGGTGTATCAGGATCATTTGTTTGATCATTTGCAGCATCCCTGGCTCACCAAGTAATAATTGGGAGACCAGTGAGTAAGATCCCATTCAATTAGTCCAAGCCCCCGTTGGCGGCCTGTAGGCTGGTGTGTCTGTGTGGCATGTAGCTGGCTAGCTTCTTTTTGATGCTAACATGTCTTTTGTCAACAGTGCCCTTTTAACTCTCTGGCCATCTTTGCATTGCTACATGATTGTGCATATGATATATGTGTATTATAGGTTTATGTCTCATACATAAGAATATACAGGCAACTGTATGGCGCCCATGGGGGTTGACATGGCATACCCAACTTTAGAGGTCGCTTCCTGCTAGCTCCCCTTGTCCCCTACAGCTCTTCCCCTTGTTGCTCTTTCCTGCCATGTCTTGATGGAGCAAGCCGACAGGGAAGGCTGCCTATGGGTAAGGAGACCTTTGGGAGTTGGACCCTGGTCTGAGCCAGATCCTCCTCTGCTCATCCCACTTTTATTGTAGCTGTGTCCTCTAGCTCAGAGCCCACTATTTAGGGCCACAAGCTTTGGACTCAGCAGGGCATGCCTTCAGGATTGAGGACCCATCGCCCTATATCCTGCCACCACCTCTCAGTCTCTGGCAGAGCTCAGAACTTATCCCCAGTCCCTATTTTATGTCTTCTCAATCATATTTGAAATTCAGGGTGACTGCCAAGCACCCCTTTCTGTGGTTTCTGCCTCCCCTACAGCCACAACTGGGATCAACAGGAACAAAAAAATCACCAAAACCTGCTTGGCTCCAAACAAAAATGGCCTGCCCAGGGCTTGCCTTGCCGTGGGACGGTGCTCTGCAAGCCTCAAATAAAGATAGAAAAGGGTCTGGAGCTTATCTGGTTCTCTCTCTCTTTCTTGCATATGACTTCAGAAAGTCAACTCCTCCAACCATTTAAGAGTAGATCCATCAATATTACTGCAAACTATCTGGTTCCTGCTGCAGAATCAAACCTCCAGTCTGCTTCACTCCAGCTGCTGCTCTTCATCCAGATTCCCAGCCTGGAGTTCAGACTCTTCGCCTTTCCATGAGGAGCTCCTTCCTCCTATGGCTCCTATGTCCGGACTGCCTCAGGCCTGCGGCTTGGGTTTATAAAGGTGCTTCGGGTCACCTGACTCCTCTACTTCCCAACCATCGGGGACTGCCTGCACCTGGATGTGGTGACCATCTTGTTTCAGGCTCCTCCGCCTCTTAGTTAACTCCAGCAGCACAACCAAGTGTCAGTAACAGGAGAATAAATAATGTACAACAAAAAAAACAGGCAAAAAAACACCACCAGGGGAAGGGACAAACTGATCACAATGGATCATGGGAGTGAGCGGAGAGGAGGTATGTGTATTATAGGTATATGTATACATTATACAATTATACAATATATTATATTATATACCTATAATACACAATATTATAGGTATATACTTATAATAGACAATATTGTATATGCCTATATATGGGTAAGGGGTGCCTGGGCGTATATTCCCTTGCATGAGACATATACCTATAATACACATACATCCCATATATTGCGTATTATAGGTATAATATTGTGCATTTTTGGTATATATATATATACCATACCCATACATACCAAATATAACCATACATCCCATATATTGTGCATTATAGGTATACATATATGTATGTATGTATGTATAATACACAATATACAGGATGTATGGGTATATACATATATATAGGATGTATGGGGGTGTGTGTGTGTGTGTGTGTGTGTGTGTATATATAGGTATTATAGGTTTAATATTGTGCATTATAGGTATATGCATATATATATATATACCCATACATCCCATATATTGTGCATTATAGGTAGACATATATGTATGTATGTATGTATGTATAATACACAGTATACAGGATGTATGGGTATATACATATATATAGGATGTATCGGTATATATATACATACATACATACATACATACATACATATATACATATACATATGTAGGTACATACATATATATGTATGTATCCCATGTATGTATATATATGTATGTATATACCTATAATATACAGTATTATACCTATAATACCCAATATTATGTATTATAGGTATAATATTGTGTATTATAGGTACACACACACACACATATATGTATATACCTATAATATACAATATATGGGATGTACGTGTATTATAGGCATGTCTCATGAGTGGGAATATATGCCCAGGCACCCCTAACCCCCTTTCTGCCTTCTAGTAATGGGGAAGGGAGATGCCCCATTACACAGACACTGCGAGTGGGCACCAGTATCCCCGCACACAGGCACTGGTGTGACATCCCTGTTGCAGCGTGTGAGCTCTGAGGAGGCCACAAGGCACCACTGATGCCTCCATAGGCCTGACACTGATGCACAGCACAAGTGCCATCTTCACCTTCGGGGAAACAGCAGAGGGGTAAGGCAGGCACAGTCGGCAGCGCCGGCGCATTGTTGTGAAGGTGGAGCGGGTACAGGCGTGGCGAGCAGAGACAGGGGTGTGTGGGCAGGGCCTGGATGGGGAAGGAACAGCCTGACGCTGAACATTATGTCCCTGATGCTGCTGCCTTCTTGACAGTGGGGCCAGATGGAAACAGGCAGAAATGGCATTGCATGGTAGGGAGACGGGAAGAATCTGCGCGTGATTCACTCCTGGCGCCTACCATGTTCAAGGGAGGAAACAACTCGAGGAGCTGGGCAGCCTGCGGGCTTGCACTGCCAGCTTAGAGGGAAATGTAATACTCTCTCCTGCAAAGTAAGCTGCTCGGGAGAGATGTCTCTTCCTTGCCCTCCTCTTCTCCCTCACCTACTCCTTTTGCCTGCTCGAGACACTGCAGTCTAGCCCAGCCCAGATCCTCTGCCTGATTTCTAGTCTAAGCCTGTTACAGGCTTACAGCAGGTATTGAGCTAACACCACTGCCGGGCTGCTGTGGACTGGCTCCGTTGCAGAACTGATCCTCCCCATCAGCATCTGCAGCCTCCTGCTCCAGGCTGGATTTCCCCCGTTAAGCAGGGCATCCCGACAGCGGAGCGACCGAACGGCTCTGCAGGACAGCAAAGGCATCAGACCCACAATAATTTCCAGCCTGCTGCAGCAAATACACCCCGGTGTAACTCCACTGACTTCAGTGAGCTTGCACTGGGGATGAATTTGACCCATTGAGGGTACAGATCATATCTATAGCACAGATGTTCCCATCCTATGAGCTTTATTCTCCCAGTGGAGCAGTGCATCTCTAGGGGTAGTTATCTTTTTTCTTAAGGGCAAGAATGCTCCTTCTCATCACACAGACCTGCTAGCAGCTGCTTGGAGACATGTTTTCAAGGGGGCTCTTGGCTCCCATGCTAAGGAGGAGGGGAAGGCAGCAGGTCTCTGTGACAGCAGTCTCCTTTCACTCCCAAATATGTCTCATTCTGCTTTCAGCACCAACGGCACCAGCTCCTGTTCCACGCCCCCCATTAGGTATGCAGCCCCTTGCCTAGAACAAGCATCACCTCTGCCCATGCCGTATGGGTAGCTTTTCCCCTACGGCCCCAGGCTGCCCTCCAGATTTTGACAACTATTTTAGAGGCTGGGCACACCAGGGCAGGGGTACCCAGACAGGGTGCCAAGCCCATGACCTCCCTCTCAGAGACACGAGACAACAGACTTGTGCCGTGCTGTGTACAAGCGCCTTCTCTGCAGCTCCTGGAACCGCCTGTCTTTCTCTCTCTGCCTTATTCACTCTCAGATCTTTTGTCCCATTGCCAAGACTCCATGTTATTTCTGTGTGCGCATTACCTGGCTCTCTTGAGAGCATTTTGGGATCCCGACCCTGCATGACAGATGGTTTCTGTTTGTATCTGTAAGACACTGACCGCTGACATCAATAGGAGCAAGGTCAGCCTGCATCACAGTGCAGTTCTTGGGCTCTGCTGGACCCTCGAAGGTACAGTCTTGCAGCCCAGGTTCCTCCTAAGAATACCCAGATCTGCACTGCCGCTGCTGCTTTTCCTATGCAAAAGAGCAGAGACTGCAGAGTTGCCTTTTCTTTGTGGGCTACGGGAGTGAGAGAGAACCTCCCACACCCACTGCTGTGGATTTCAGGCAGCTGGGAAATGGTGGCAATGCCTCTGGGTCCCCCCGTCCTCTTTCTGCCGTCTATGCCGCAGGGCAGGAGAAAGGGCCTGTAGTGAACAAGACACAAAACGGAAGCTGGATGTCTCATATGCATAAAAATCCCATCCGGGGCAGTTTGCATAAGCTTAGGAGCGGTAGCTGCAGGGCTCTGGCCCAGCTCCAGTGGGGTATTTGTATCCTAACACCCTTCATCCCCCTGCTATTTCACCCAGGGGCAGGACAGGGGGTCTGCTCTCAACTGCCGTGTAGCGTTGTTGTGCGCTGCTAAGTCACCCTGCAGAGGTGGCTGCATTTTGGTGATGGTGCAGTGATTCCTGGGCAGCTGATAAAGAGCGCTGGGATCTCTAGGGTATGGGAAGCAAGGGGGATTGTCTCAGGCTGCCTTCCCATCCTTGGAAATCCAGGGCAACTTCTTTCCTCTGCCTTTCCCTTGTCTCTTTTTCTGGCGTGTTTCCCTCCCTGCTGCACTGCTCCCCGCCCTCAATCCCCCACCCACCTTCTTTCTGCCAATAATAGCCTCGCAGCCACCTGCCTTTGTACCCCCCGGGTCTGCGTCCTGCCCAGAGAGAAGCAGACGGATTATTACGAGTCACAATCCAGGCAGGGACTTTTTTCCCCCACATCCTCTAGGTGAAAACATTGAGCTGCTCCCTTCCAGGGATTGTTATACAGACAAGCGTCGCTCGTTAACACCAGTCCCCTTCACCCCGTCCCAGTGGATTTGCAGATCTGAAAGCCAGGAGGGCTCGCGCGGGTTGACTTCCTGCATTGTTCGGGGTGGGGTTTATTTTCAGCTGAAGGCCAGGGAAGGCTAACGGACTCCTATATTTTTAGTGTTTCGCCCCGTTCAGTGTGCGGTGACTCCTGCATTGAGGTTTCTGCCACCTCCTTCTAAGGCACGAAGGACCAAGCATCCTGCCTTCATAATCCAGGAAATTAAAGGCTTTGACTACAGACCCTGTTCAGAACATCCCGGAGGGATTTAACCCCTGGGTCCAACTGATTATCCCTCTACCGGCGTGACGAAGAAAGGCTCAGTCCTGCACGGTGCTCAGCACCCCGGGCTCGCCCTGAAGCTGAGGGAGACGCAGAGCTCAGCATCATCCAGAGATGGATGAGGTCTTGTTTCCACTTGCTCTGAGCAGTGTGCCACATCCAGAGGAGCTCACCAGCTGCCTACTAGGACATGAGATCCTTATTGTCACAAGACCCCCAATCCCCTCCATCCTATATATCCCTTGACCTTTTGGCCTGTCCTAAGAAATTCAGTTTTCCACATAACCGTGCAGGTCTTTTTTCTTCTCGGCCTAGCAGGGAAGTCTCACGCGTGGCCTGTGCCTGCCCTTTCCCGGAGGGTCAGCGTATGGGTATTAGGCAGGCAATACATTTGCATCTGTGGTTTTGGCTGGGCCGCTGTTAATTTACTCAACCATTTTATACCTATTTTGCTCTGGTGCCAGGACCACACAGCATTCAGGGCAGGGCAGGATCAGGCCCGCTGCCATAAAGCACTCATTCCGGTTTGAGAAGCTAGACTTCGCAGGTATCCGTTTGCAAAGGTCTTGTGGAGTTTGCAGATGTGCAAATAAGTATGGTGAGAGAGGAGCTTGTGGTGCCCTCCCCTGGAAAGAAGCAGAATGATTTGATTATGGGTCATGAGCCCTATACTGATTTCAGTTATCACAGCATGTGCCATGGCTACAGTCGGAGGTAGAAGCAGTTTTGCCGGGAGGCAGGCTTACTAGTGTTGTATCCTGTCTGAAGGTTTGAAAGCTCATGGGTTTATTAAAATGCAGTCCATCTGCAGTCTAATGGCAAGAGGATTTTCTTTCCAGTGCTTGTATAACATTGGCACGCTTGGGTCTGGACTGGTGGCTCCCATTCCTTTGGAAGAGAGTTTGGGGCTCTTTACCTTTATAAAATTGATTTCTGCACATTTAGAGAAACTAAGAGGAGTGCCTTGCTCCTCCTCTGTTCTTCACGTCTTGTTCAGACCTGTTTTTACTGGAATTTGGTAGACACAGTTTCAAGCCTCACTGAAGGACCCATTGCTCGTAGGTTTGATCGGAAGTGCAGTAGACACAAGCTGGACGGGGGGCAGCGGTAGGGCAGTGAAGGGGTCTTGCTGTGGCTTCAGATCTGGACTGTTTCCGAAGGCTGCCCCACTCAGCTCAGCTGTAAATCGGTACTTGGTCGTTTGGGCTGGGAGGGCCAAGGTGGCTGGACGCGATGCTGCAGTGCACATTACTTCTCAGTGTGTTGTCGACTATGGGAACCGGCGTGTCTTAGCCACGCTAGCCTAATGGGCTCAGGAGCACCCTGGAAGTGTGCAAAATCACCCCAAATGCATCAAATTCAGCCCTTGCCTGTGAGCAAACAACATCAGTGATCCACAACCTTTTCCATACCACATTGCAGTTTTGGGCTTTCCCTTGTGCCCATAATGAAGAAGAGGGTGGTCAGGCTTTCCCTTGGACTTGAATTCCCGGCCCTCAGGCAGAGATCCTATGATTTACTCTGATCAAGAGACACAAGGGTTTTGCTCTGGTGACTTATTTTTGCTGGGACCTGCATTTGGAAGCAGCTAGTTATTATGTTAATGAATCATCTAATTTTCGGGGCTCCACTCCTTACCCTGTGCCCAAATAGCATTCGTCGTGGTGAATGCATGAGGAGTCAGGCTCCCATTTAGCTGCTGAACTGAGCCACGGGGGATCGCTATTCCCTAGGGAATATCACCCTGGTCCGTATCAAAATGTCACATCAAGGGGACATCCCAAAACTAGCTAGTGCACTGGGCCACTGTGGCTCAGGCACTCCAGTTTCTGTAGGCAGAGACATGGTAGGGTTGGCGTGACTAGCGTTGCAGTCTTTGATTTCCCCAACTGGAAGGGCCGGGTGCCCGTTGACAGCTGGGGGCAGCTGTTGGCACAAGCCCAGACCAAGTCTCGACCATCTTTGGGCCCCGATCACTCTCTTGCCATAAGCACGACATAGCATGGGTTGTATGCAGTAACGCCTTCCAGAATCCGTCTTGAATTCCCATTTTTGAAGCCAAAAAAGGCAATGTGTATGTGTGCTTCTAGGTAGCCCCGCTAGCGCATCCGTGTTTTGTGCTCTGCTCTTGCAGAGCCAGCCAGCGAAGGAAGCAGGCATGCACATCGGCCTCCGCTCCCCGAGCTGCGCCGCTATCATTAGTGACACCGTTGTACAGACAAAAGCGTAAGACAGCTGAAGGCAGCCAGGCCCCGTCAAAGACTCAGGCAAGGAAATTAACAGTTGCTACGACAGGGAAAGTGAGAACATTTGGTAGGGAAGGAAATGTTATTTTCAGGCTCCTGAGAGGCTGCTCCAAATAGAGGAAGTCATGAAGCGATGTTCAGAGTTCAAAAGCTGGGATTTGACAGTGTGTTGCAAGGATGGCACTTGGGTTTAGAGTCCAGATCTTAAGGCCGGAAGGAGCCACTGTGTTCACCTCCTGCCCAGCACATGGTGATGGACTGCTTGCATGAATAAACCTTGTTTAGCTGGAGCATCTCTTTTATCCAGTCTTGGTTTTAAAATTTCCCAGCGATGGTGAGTCCACCACCAGCCTCGGTCTGCTGTTCCAGTGGTAAATATGGGCAACTCAGTCCCAGTCTGAACCCAGCCCGGAGCCTGCTACGCCGAAGAGCCCTCTGTTTTCACGCCTCTGCTCTCCACTGAGGTGTTGATAGACTATACAGGGTGTTTATAAAAGTCCTTGTGCAACTTTAAATTTTATTAAAACTTTGGAGATACGCATGATAGCAGCAAACTGGAAATGGCGATGGAAAGCATTGTTCATTAAGTTTTTTAGCACAGTGTAAACTAGGCATAGAGTAAGGATCACAAATGCAATCCGTGAACTCACTCAGCGGCAACTGGAAAATGTTTTCTACGAGTTGGAAAACCAGCGTGAACGTGGAAGTTGGCGGTTATGTTGAAGCCTAGAGATTTGAGCTGCATTGCACTAAAATGTGTTGAATGATGCTTTCAATCGCCGTTTACAGTTTGCTTCTATCATGTGTACATCCAAGGTTATTACAGTGTAAAGTTGCACACGGACTTTATAAACACCTTGTATTTCAAGCACCCTGCCACCTTCCCGCTGGTCAACTAAGCAGGTCCAAGCTTTTGGAGGCACGTTTTCCAGCCCTTTAATTGTCCCCTTGGCTCTCCGTTTCGTCAACAGCCTCCTTGTACCCATCCTCTAAACTCTGCATAGCATAACTACGTCACTCTTTCTAACAAAAGAAAGGGGCTTCAAGGCACAGTTGCCATCTGACATAGAGCTGTACAGAGGGATTTTGGCTGCTTTGGTTTTCTCTTTCTTTTCCAGCAGTGTGCCGATAACCCTACACATTATCCAGTCTAAACTCCTCTTCCACCCCTTTGCAATTGTGTCCTGCCCATTCTCAATGGGCCCTCCAATGTGCCAGCAATGCCAGCCTCACCCAGTCTGGGGTGCAGATGCAACTGCCTGCGCGGTGCTAGACACGCAGGGCCCCATGCTTTGGAAATGCAGGGATCTGGGGTATGAGCCCTATAATGCCTGATGAGTGCCAGGTCGCCTAGGACAGCTGCAAAGCCTGACATGGACCCATACTGTCTGTGCCAGCATTACTAAGGGCTGGAAAAGAAGTCAAAACCCAGGGCAAAGATGCTTGCCCTCCTGCCGGTACTTATTAGGCAGTTCTCTTGCTAGACTGAGCCTAGGGGAGCTGCAGCTGGAAAAGCCCTCAGGGAAAACTGCCTGAGCAGTGAGCTTAAGTGAAGGACAGGAAGGCGACTGGGCTGGACAGGTGCAGGGTAGGATTCCCAACGGGACTGCTACCTCTCTGGCTCACACACAGCCCTGATTTGTATGAACGACCTCCCTGGGGAGACAGGCTGCACTCTCCTTCCTTACCTGTCTGCCCATCTGCCACCTCCCCCAGACCCATCTCTCACCGAGGACAAGGTGTACATCAATAAAAGCCTGCATTCCCCCTTGAAGGACCAGACGCCCGTCGTCTTCCTCGTGCTGGGGATTGCCATTGCTTCTGCTGCAGTGGCGCGTTCAGCTCTGCCGGGCTGCAGCCAGGGTACGGTCTGTTTTGCGTGGCTTGATAAGAGTGGCACCCATGAGGGCAGGCATTCATGCAGGCCTGGTCTCCAGACCCAGCGAGTTCATCCCCCAGCTGAAAGCATCGTGCCTCCAGCCCCGAGTTTCCTGCCGGGCTCAGTCTACCGTGCAGCGCAGCAGGAAAGGCCGACCCCGAGGTGTCCGGCGCCTGCTCGTTAGGGCTGCGTGTTCTGATGAGTGACTTGTGAACGGTCCTGACCTCATTCCCAGGGAACTGGAAATCAGGTACCAAGGGAAGCTCGTGTATCCCTCCATGCCTTCCTATCAGGTTTCTAAACTCACGGTTCAGCCTGATGCAAAAGACAGGATAGGTTTGCACCCTGTTCCCCAGCTCCTGCGTCCCCTTTGGCACCGGTCGAATCAGAGACAAGTCCGGCTACCGCCTGTTCCCCATCGCAGCATCGCCCGCCTGCCGGCATTGCTCTCACAAGAGCAATGCTATTGGATGCTGCTGCAGGCTGGTGGGCTCTGCCCCTGCCTCCTCTGATGGGGGTGAGCTTTGAAACACAACCCAACCCAGCAGAGGGAAATCAGAAGGGCGATTAGGAAATCAACTCCTCCGGGAGGGCGCCTTGAAGTTTTAAGCAGCCAAGGAGCCCTTTGGTTGTCATGGTAACAGGGATGATTCCCCCCCTCAAGCAGGCTATGGACCAGTCCTGAAACCAGAGGGGGCTCGGACTAGCCGTATCTTGCTGCCTAGGACGGATGGCAGCTGTGGGAGCTGCTAGAAACACCCAGCTAATTCCTAGCCCCAATCCCTCCCGTTAAGTCCAACGGGGAAGATTTGTGGCTCTGACAATGAGATGGCAGTTTGCATCCTGGGCCTGATTCAGCCCTCGCTCAGGGATGCCGATGATGGGCAAATCGGGGCACGGTCCCCTGCAGGAAGCTCCAGGGTGGTGCAAAGACAGGTGACGGGGGCCAGCAATAGAAAGGGTTTCAACGCATAAGCAACCGATCTGGCCTTTGCACGTTGTTTCCCATTCAGATCTCCTTGCTGGATCCGACAGCAAAACCAAGTCAGAGCCGGTCCGAGCGGGAGGTGTTGGCACCCCTGCTTCCCAGCCGGGACAGGCCCCGCTCTGTTCCCCGTGGATTCATATTCCACGCTCGTTCTGGTAATACCTGAGTGCCTTCCAGTAGCGCATTAAGCAACATGACTAACATCTGTCACGTGATGTTTGTTCTCTCCTCCGTTTCCCAGGGGGAAAAGTGTGTGCAGTAAACTGTTCTGTGTCGATAGGGCTGGTTTGCTCTGATTCGAGGGTATTTTGGTTGGTCTGTTCTTCGGCTTTACGTCAGGCCTGCGGGTTGCTCTGCTTGCATTTGAGGACCCCAGGACAAAGGCATGCGCCTTGCACATGGGGGTGAGGTCCTGAGTCCCTTAGGAAAAGGCTTTCACTGTCTCCGACTCTCCCTAAGTCAATTCTGTCTGTGGCTCCAGGAGCGAACTCGTTGCCCGTGGGTCTCCTGCCCAAACACACGGCAGTCTTTTAAATGCTCCGGGTCTCGGACACGAGCACCTTGTGGATAAGGCTCAAAACTGTGAACGTGATTGCATCTTCTAAGTTCTAGTACGGAGCGGAGTATCGGTGCCACGTGCCTCCGTGCAGCCGGCCTTTCTGAGACGTGTTACATCCCCCTGTGCTAGGTGGGGATTGCTAAGCACCGCAGGCGTCGCGCCCAGGTACGTGACATTGCTGTAGTCCAGCTAAGAGGTGGTGAAGTGGTGATGAATTGAATGCCGGGACAGGATGGCATCTCCCTGCCAACCCGAGAGGATAGAAAGCATTGCTCTCGCATGCTGTTATAGGAGAGATGAGTGCCAGCGAGGAAGCAAGCAGCGTTCCTAAACCTGGGCTGAATTAACTCATTGTAGGCATGGCGTCGAGGTCTTCAACGTGCTTTCCTCTGCCCACCAATATCATCCCTTAGATGCAGCTTTCGCTGGCTGTTCTTTGCCATTTTGTCCCAGCTTGGAGAGCCCTTGATGTGTGCCCTTTGCATTTGACTGATGGGTACATCCATCATCTGCATGTAGGAGGACCAGAGAGAGTCGGGATCTGCGTGAGCCTCCCCAAGTCAAAGGGCTAAGGGTAGAGATGCAGTTTCCCAACAGGGCTCACTGGGTGTGTCTCTCCAGGAAGGACTCGGGCCATTTTAGCGCATTCCCCTGGACCCCTGCCACCTCTCTCAGACAAGAGCATTATCTCATGGTCAACAGTGCTGAATGCTGCAGAGAGATCCGAGAGGCTGAGAAGGGATGTCTGCCCTCTTTCCACTGACAGCAGGAGACCATTCATCACTGCCACTAAGCCAGTCCCAGTTCCAGATTGTGCCGTCTAGCATATTAGCTCCACTTACATCAGCTTGCAGTTGATCCTCAGCTGGTTTTCTTGAGAGCTTGCTCAGGAACGGAAAGCTTGATACTGGGCAACGGCTCTTTCAGACTGATGATGGGTCCCAGGAGGAGTCCTTCAGTGCGGGTCAGACTATTTGCATGGGAAAAGGAGAGCAGGAAGGAAGAGTCCTTCCTTGAACGATGCACTAGTGATTTCAGCTGGATGTGGCTAAAGCTGGGCACGGTGGCGTTAAACAAATGAACTACTCCCAAAAAAGCGTCGCTGGGAAGTTGGCGAATAGTTTCAGTGCAGGGATAGGGGGAATATTGCAGAGACGCCAAACCTGTTCCCATCCACATTTTTAATGGAAACATGTGGAAGCTCTGTGTTAAAGAGCTGCTGTTTCACAGCTGATTGTGGTTGAATTTTTAGAAAGGGAGGTCACCCCCTAAACAAAACAAGCCACGTTTTGCCTCCTCTCGCATTTTTCTCTCTGATTTTTGGCTACTAAGCCAGCAACTCAGCCGCGTGCAGACCCATTCAGGACTCCCTATCCAAGTTGGATTCCCAAGTTTTGGGGAATAGCTCCTTTCGGATGCCCACTGTGTCTCAACGAGTGTCCGTGCTAAATCCTGGGAGTGCAGATGCTCTTTGCGCTGGTGGGCCTACAGGAGGGGTCTGCACTGCTTGAGCGTGCACTGTCCTCTTCGGAAGATGGGCTGATTCCCTGGGTAGGAGCTGGGAGCTTCACGGGAGGCTGATAGGAAGGTCCTCTTGGTCTGCAATGCAGCCTCAGACCGGCTCCAAGGTGTTTGCTATGTGGCTTGCTCTCTCTAGCAAGCCTTTCTTTTCCACCCCTGGCTTCCAGGTTTCTGCCCCCTCCTTTTCACCCAGCACAGGGCATTAGAAAGCTAAGGTGACGTGATGATGAGCTGAGAAGAAAGGGGCGAGCGTGCATGCCCGTGGCTAGCATGCAGCGATAAGGATTCGCTAGGCCCTGTGGGTAAAGCATTGCTGTCCTCAGCAGGCTTTGAATGAATCGGGGTCAGCCGTCTTTCTTGTTGCTTAGAAGGGCTCTAAACTGGGTGACCATCTGCACAAGAGGACGGCTGGGTTGTGATGCCTTTGAACTTGGGGCTGGGGGGGAGCAGCCATATAGCTGGATTGGAAAGTCGGAGGGAAACCAGAGAAGAGAGGAGGTTTGGGGCATTTGCACCCGGTCACGTGTGTCACAACCCCTCGGGGCAATAAATGGCGCGGGATCGTGTTACACCGATGCAGCACATCTCCAGCCTTACAGCGATCCTCGGCCTGGCCAAGGCTGCAGTCAAAATCGTTCCGTTTCATCTGGTTTTGTTGCAAAACCATAAAGGTCAAACTGCGCTTTCGGCGATCCAGAAGCGACAGCAGGGCCAGGCCTCCTGCAAAACCAGCGCACCCTGGACTTGCTCGGAGCCAGGGGCATGCAACGGGAATGCAGGATCCAGCTCTAATGTGGAAAAGGCAGCAGCATACATGTGTCAGCAAGGCTGAGTTACATCTGCTCTGGGAACTGTAACTTGGCTTGTTGGGCATTTAAAATCTCCACCCGAATGCTGCATTGACTTAGGGCTTTTTTTTTTTTTTTTGCCTTTAATACAGACTATGTCGAGCTGCAGCACGTGGCACCTTCTGCTCTATCCACCTCCCATAGCGCTTTCAGGCCTCTCTGTTTCTTGTTTCCTCCAGACGACTTTGCTTTTTGCCTAGAAGTGCTTTGCAGCTTTGCACATGGCTGTAGAAAGATGCACGCATGTAGGCGTGTTGGGGAAGGGTTACTTGAAGGTGCGTGCGTCTCTAGGATGGGCTGGTGCGTAGGGCTGTCCACCGCCACTCTGCGCAAGGCTAGGACTGGGCAGGGGGTGAAACTCCTGCATTTCCTATTTGCTTTTTCGGTATCCAGGCAGACAGCCAGCTTTTCCATTATGTGCACAACGGCAGTCCAGGGAAATCATGGCAACCTGTCCCGTCCAAACCACAGACCATAAAGCCTGGGCAGGAAAATGCAGGAAGACCTCTTGCAGCTAGCTCTTTCCAGTCCCTGAGCAGACCTTCGGAGACCGTGCTGTGGCTTTCTGGTGCACCGAGTGCAGAGTAAACACCAGCAGCAGCGTATATTGTTGCCCGGTTCCTTTGCAGCCCCCTACACCATCATTGTGAACAACGCCATTTATCTGCTCGCTCTGCCCCCAGCCCTCCCTGCTTCGGTTTGATCTCTCTTTTTACCCTGGTGGGTACAGAGAGAGAGAGAGACACTGAGGCACAGGTGTGCTCAAGTCCTCAGAGCAGGTCTGTGACATAGCAGGGATTTTAAATTGGCATCACCTGGCTCCTAATCCAGCAGGGCGTGCAGTCATTAAGATTGATTCTCCCTGAGACCACCTTAGGGTCTTGCATTGCTGCCCATCACTTGAACGCCCCGGCATCTCCGCCTGGGATCAAAGCTCTGCTTGGGGTTGATGCCCGTGGTCTGAGCTGTGCTTGGGGTTGATTTCTTGCTATAGGCTGCCAGGCTGGTGCATTGCCCGCTGCTTTCCAGGCCCTCCAGCCTCTCCTCCCAGTAGCTCCCCCAGCTAAGACAACCCTGCACCCCAGGCTGCGGAGGCTGCAGGTGGCTGGGGCTGTTGATGCTGCAGAGCATGGGGTTGCATCCAGCCTCCCGGGAGCCGCTCAGCTGCTGCAGGCTCAGCGCACAGTGCGCTGCGACCCTTCGGCTGCCGGATCCCCCCCAGGTCGTGGCTGAGGCTTGGAGGGGGATCAGTGCATGTGGGATTGGATCTCCTCCGAGTCAGGGGAGATGCCAGGCCAGGCACCTTGCAGCTAGCGCTGTTGCTCGCGAGAGCCCACGTGGTAATGCAGCATTTCCCTGCTTTCCAAACCCTCGCAGGCACCGAGCTGGGGAGGAGAAGGGGGAATCAGGGCCTCTGCTAGGCTGCTGGGGAGAAGCGGGGCTGGGAGGCGAGAGTCTAAGCATCCCGGTGTCCTGCAGCCAGGTATCTCCGGCCTGCGTTGTCTTCATCAGCTGCTCGCCCGCCGCCCTCCATCAGTTCATTGCAAGCGACAGATGGCTGCAGACGCGACGCCCGCTCCAGATGTTAATCACGTTGCGAGCTGGAAATAGCATCCCGGTGCCACTTTGGGGGCAAAGGGGGCAAAGGCATCAGGCGGGGGTGCAGGCAGGGAGGGAGATCAGCTAGATGGCAGCAGCCTCGCCTCCTGGGTGCCAGGCTTTCCCACCCATCCTTTTGCACCAACTTCACCGCATTTCTTTGGATGGGGGCTGGATTTCTGTTTACCAATTAGGCGACGAGCAGGGACAGAGCGTTCCCGGGTAATTGCCACGCGCAGATGAAAGGAGCTGGAGACAGGCCGAACCTGGGGGCCTGTGCATCTGGCTCCCAAACCTTTGCAAGTGACTTGGGTAAGAGCGGGGTTTACAACCCATGCAATGGAGAGCCTACAGCCCCCAACCCCATCTTCGGATCTGCCCGGCTGTAAAAGTCAGCGTCACACTGAAGGCAGGCAGCAGCTGAGCAATCTGTAGCCAGATCTGGCATTCAGACAACCCAAATATTAGGAGTGCTGTGATCTGGCTCACTGGAGGGATGGGGAACAGCTGAGAAGTTCAGATCCGGAGCCAGACTGTGATTCAAATCAGCTGCTCCGAAGTGGTTTATAGTCCCGGCTCCTGCTACATTTAGGGACGTGCGGGTTTTGGTTAAGGCCCAGCCGTCATGCCTACAAAAAATCGACCGTTCTTAAATGAATTACCTAACCTAGTTACCCCGTGCTCTTCTTTATCCTGAATTAATTTCTTCAGCAAGACTTATGAGGCCCGTTTGGTTTTGTTCATCAAGACATTTCGCAGGAAGGAATCGCAAAGGGCCTGGCATCTTTTTTTTGCACCATGTTGACTCTGAAAATATCTCTGATCCATTTTAATACAAAACAGAAAATTAAGTATCATCAAATTCAATCTCCTTCTGTGAATGAGATGCTCCGGAAGATACACGGTAGGGAAGAGTCTGGCACGGATGCCTGGAGCAACGAGCTAAATAGGATCGATTTCTGCTCCTTCCTGATTGTCACAAACCTCTGAACGACAGGACTACTTATGCCCCCAATAGGATGTTTGGGATAGTTTTTCTCTTGAAGCCTTGCCTGCCGGAGCGGGGTGATTTCTATTTTTTTTATGGAAATTTTTTATTTCTGAGAAAAACGCAGATGCGGAAATCAAACCAAGCCCCCCAAACAAAAGAGCTTTAAACATTTTATTTCAGCATTTTCAAACCAACACACATTATTGTTGTCGGATTCAAAGCAACTTTTCATTTAAAAATGATTACTTCCATTTTCTCCCACGAACAAACGTTCACATGTTGCATTGGACCCCAAATGAATTACCCTCAACTTCTCAATTCCCTGAAAAGAGCTCAAGACATTTGTGTTTCTGGTTGGCCTCAAATGACATGAAGCAATGGCTGGAAATTATGCAAAGTAGATTTAAATGAGATCTCAGGAAAAAAAAAATTCCTTACTGTTAAGGAATGGAATAGACTCCCCAAGAAAGGGTTTTCAAGAGGAGTCTGGATAAGCGTTGAACTGTTTAGAAGTAGCACTCCTACATTCATGAAAGGGGTTGGGCTAGATGACCCCTGATGTCCCCTCCGGCCCCATGATTGGAAAAAAATTCAATATTGCAAGCAAATACATTAAAAGTGCAAGTCACCTGGCTTAGCTCTGCTCCGCACCGGGCTCGCAGTGCAGCCCTCGAAGGCTGTGGCTAGACGGTACTGCTGAAATGATGAAGAGTAAAAAATATTGAAACCTAATGGTGATCATCTAGATCGTATTGCTTCTGCCTGTCTAGGCCAAAAATATCATTATAGCAGGGCAACGTGGTATGGCATGCCATTCACATCATTATAACACATTGATTGGCCCCTTACATACGGGGAAGGCCAATGAGCATTAAAAAAAAAACTTGTTGGAAACCTTCTGGCTTTTTATACAGGCTTCAATATGAGATGAATGTGTAGGGCAGATGGTCTGCTACTGGGGAAGCCCAGTGTCCATCCACTTTCAGGAGAGTATCTTCAGAGCGACAAAGATGACCAGTATTGCCAAGTCTCGTGTTGTTCTTAAAGTCTACGCTTCGGGGATGGGAAAAACTTAGCTCTTTCTTATACATACACACACATACATATTGCATACACACACATACACATATATACATACACACACATGCACACATATATATATACATACATATGCACATACACACACACATGCATGCACACGCACACACACATACAAATCCACAGCCTGTATCCCCTGGGCCAGAGGGTACAAACCCATCCTCTTTGCTATTCATGACACCTACTTCTCACCTGCCCACAAGGCCAGCCGGGAGAAGCCCCTTAAATAGCATGGTAGCAGAGATCACATGAGCTTTTCCTTCTTAATTAGGAATTAGGGTGGGGAGAGGAAAGCACAGAGGTAATAGGCAGGTCGAAGCTATCTGTGATAAGCAGGGAGTTTGGAATTTATCCACAGATAGTTAATTGGTATAGGGAATAGCTCAGCCTCGAGTACTGGCACTTTTTACTGCCTTCATAAATCACTGATTACAGGCCTTAGAGCAATAGCAAGCAAGCCAGGAGAGCTGTGAAGAGTAAGTGGAATTAGGAATGGGCTTCAGCAGGTGGGGAAAACAGCAATCCCCTTGCTAACTGACCTTGTTTCCCATAGAAATTGCCTGGACAGAGTGCTGCCTTTAGCCTCTGGTACCTCGCTCTCCCTCTGCACCCGAGATTTCGTGCAGGTCTTCAGGTCAGGAAGGCATCCAGCATGGGGCCAGTCTGGATGGAGGACCAGCACTTCCCAAGGAAGAGAAGGGACAAGGAGTTAGGATTTGATGCTGGGGACATCGAGTCTGTTCTGAAGAGCAATGAAACGAGGCCAGGGCCTTGGAGTAAAAGCCTCTGGCTTGTTTGGTCTCATGCTGAATTGAGCGTTAGAGAGAGAGTGAATAGAGGCACAGCAGGAGACGAGGTGACTGGCCTAAGGTCATTCGGGGAGCCAGTGGCAGAGCCAGCAAGAGATGCCTCCCCACCTTTGAGGCAGGATGTCAGAGGTGCAAAGCAGAGTGCCGGCTGGAGGTGCCCTCTCTGCACTTTGCACAAGGTGAAGGTCCCTTATCTGGGGCAGGGCACCCTGCCTACCTGCTTCAGGGTGAGCCAGTGATCCCGAGGAGAGGACCTTGGAGCTGGAGACAGCTGCACGCTCAGGTGTGACAAGGG
Source organism: Alligator sinensis (assembly GCF_000455745.1). Taxonomy (NCBI): domain Eukaryota; kingdom Metazoa; phylum Chordata; order Crocodylia; family Alligatoridae; genus Alligator; species Alligator sinensis. The sequence goes on from NW_005842044.1 coordinate 2,229,849, forward strand.
TGGGCAACGTCCCCCTCAGCCGGTAACGCAGCCTGCGAGCTGGTGACACACACCCACGGGTCTGTCTAGGAAACCCCAGCGTCTGCTCGCTCCCCTGGCTGCGAAGCTGCTCGGTTTTCCAGAATGGATTCTGCTTAGGCTGCACATTACCGTCCATTAGCGCTTCCTCCCTCAAACATTTCGTCTCTGCCAGGCTGGCAGACCTCCGGAAAGCTGGCAGGGAGGGTGTGCTCTGCTGGGAGCAGCTGGGAAACGTTTGCAGCTGGAGAGTCCTGGGGGTGGGGAGAGAAGGACAGCTGGGGAAAAGGTCAGGAGGAGGCAGGAAGGGTGGGAAGACAGGAAGATGCACGGAGGACGGAAAGCCTGACGGGTCCATCTACAGCTCAATGCAACCAAGAGCAAGCTCGTATCCCCACCTCACGGTCAGCACGGTCTGGGACCATTAGAAAGGTGGCAGGTTGAGCCCAGTGTTGCCCCAAAAGCACCTCAGGAAGTGGAGGGAGCAGCTGCTGTGACTCTTGAGACCCTCCTCCTGGGCTAGGGACAGACATTGCACACAAACCGTGATCAGAAACGGGTTGCAACCCGTTACAGAACAGTTCAGGGCACACAAACCAATTTCAACTGGTTTAAGATCAACCTGGTTGAAAGCGGCATCAGACTTAACAGATTTCGGTCAAACCGGTTTACGGAGACCACGCAGCTGTGGTCAGAGCTGAAGAGGAGAGGTCTCCGGCTGTCCCCGGTAGAAGGGCAAATCAAGGCCAGGTCAGAGGCTTTGCAGCGTTGTAAATGCACCTGATGCTTATGCACTACCCCAAAGCGACCCAAGGGAGAAGGATGTGGGGTGGGGTAAACATGCCTCGATGTAAATGGAGCTACACCACGGCTGGATTTGGCCTTGCCTCGTCACAATAATGTCATTGTCTATAGGAGAAGCCTGCCCCGCTCCCCATCGTGGTCTCTCCCCTCCATCCCTGGAGGCAGGGGGAGGATTGAACAGCGATTATTTATCAGAGATGCTGATGGGGACAGTGCCGGAGTAATCAGTCTTTCCTGCCCAAGTGCAGGGGGGCTAGACCCACTGATCTGTTTCCAGCCCCTGACATCTACGAAGGCCTGACCCTCTACGGGGGCTATGAGATGGCTGCAAGAATTAGGGGTGCCGTGGGGGTGCAAAGCAGCTCACACCGCCCGCCTGCCTATGGGCAGAGCGGGGCAGCGTGGCCAGGCTAAGTGGGCATCCTGCTAGCTCCTTCCCCTCCCTGCAACCACCTTTGAATTGGCTGTTCCTCCTGCTGGAGACAGAAGCCAGGCAGTCTGCAGTGGCTATTAATAATTCAGTCCCAGTTTGCACCCTCTAGCGAGAGCGAGGAGAGGATAAAGCTCCCCTTCCGATCAATCTCCCATTGCTTTCAGACAGAACCTGAGAAGAGGCGGGCTGCCGCTGCTGCTGAGCCCCTTGCCAGCCTCCCTCCCCAAAGGTTATCTGGCTATTGATCCCAAGCAGATGCCTCTGGAGGCCCTTTCCTGGCTGCAGTGCCTCTCCGCTGGCGGGGCTATGGGGCTATCACATACCCTTTGGGGAGGGTGACATCATGTACACAGCGTTCGCTCAGCTCCCCTGGGCCAAGGGGTTTGTCTGCTCTCCATTACAGCAGTGTAATTGCAGAGTAACCCCGCCCGAGGCAATCGGGTTGGGCCAGATCCTTCTCCCTGGTGCACTGCTGTAAATCTGGAGGAAGCCACTGAAGTCTGCATGACCAGTGGCTGATCCCACAGCAGCTTTGTCTGGGGATGCTCTCGTAAGAGTGTCGTCCTTTGCATATAGCCTCTGTCTGATTCCACAATCAATTCCCTTGTGAGCAAACCCGGAGGGCCAGGGTCTCCTCTCAATTGCACAGATATAAACCTAGAGGACGCCCTGCTGTTAACAGGGAAAGGGGGAAGATGGCTGCTTTACACCAGCATAGATCTGGAGTGGCTCCCCTGAAGGTTGCACCTTCCCTGTCTTCTTCTTTATATTCAGCAGATATCTGCTGAAAAGCTGACTTTGGATTTGGATCTCTGGGCTGTTCTGTGGCTGTTGCTTCTAACCTCCTGGAGGTCTCATCCTTATCCCTGTGATAACAATGTGTGATATCTCACCTAGCCAGTTAAGACTTCAAGAGGGAAGGATGCGGCCAGGTAAAAGGGGGAAGGAGCAGCACGCACAGGACCAGGAGGAAGGGATGCTCATCCACTTGTCTGGAGGCTGTAGTTTTTTCGCAGGCAGAGTATGTGGCTTCTTTCATAGGCGGGGGCAAGTCACACCACTGCTCTGTGCCTCAGTTTTCCTGCTGTAAAATGGGGTTGCTAGCACCCACCTAACCTCAAGTGTTGTGAGGGTTAATTAGTACTTGCAAATCACTCTCAATATGAAAAGTCTGCCAGTATAATGGGAAGCAGGAGGAGCAGATGAGCTTGGAGAAGCCAGCAAACAGTCCTTCTCCCTGCACCTCCAACCATTTCTCTGAACAGTAGCAAAGAAGGATGAGCGTTGCAAAACTCAGCTCTGGACTTCCCCAGCGGTGGTTTATATCCCCAGGAATTCATAGTTTCTAGGGTTTCATAGTTGCTAGAGTTTCATAGTTTCTAGGGTCGGAAGGGACCTGAACAGATCATCAAGTCCGACCCCCTGCCCTGGGCAGGAACGAGCGCTGGGATCATAATACCCCAGCCAGATATCTATCCAACCTCCTCTTGAAGACCCCCAAGGGGGGATCAATTAAATGGGGGGACTGAAGTTGCTGGGATTAAGAGATCCTGACTATCCAGGTGCTAGTCCAGATGCCTCTAGTTTAGTTGTCAGCAACCCATGTTGTCATCTCTGCCTCAGTTTCCCCACCTTAAAAGTGGATGCTGGTCTCTTCTGGACAGCACTTTGAGATCGGTCGGGGTGTGAAAATCATCAGAGAAGAGCTAAATGGTGTTCTTGGCTATGAGTCTTTGTGATGCAATGGTGGCAGGCACCAGAGAAAAGCCTGCAAAATAAATCAGCACTAAAACCAGCAGAAAGAGAAGGAGGCTCCCTTTTTTGCACCCTGCTGCCATTTGGCCCGTGGTGTCAGACTCTTTTGGTCTAGGATGCAGCTTTTCACTAGCAGATCCTTTGGGATGTGACCCTTTCCATGACCTCTAAGTCTTTTCCTTTCTTCTTGCTCAGAGATTTCCAGGTTGCGTCGAGGTGAAAGGAGGGGTCCAAGCGTTCTGCGTGCAAGAAGTGCGTGTCTTCTTCTCTCCCCTGGTCTCGCTAAATCCTGCACTGGTTTTCAAATGCCAGATACAGCCCAGCACTGTGTGTGGCTGTCTGCTGCTTGAAGGGAGGGTGAGGGATGGAGGTTTCAGTGCTCTGAAACGGCTTTCTCCAGAATTTCCTGAAGCAATTTCTAACAGGTCGCGCATGTTATAATGAATATTCCTGTTTAAAAAAACATACAAATAGTTCGTAATGGAGACAGAAAACGTTCCCCTCCTGTAGGAAGATAAAGATGCACTTAAAAAACCTGCCTGATTACATATTGACCCGCGAGACAAAGTGAATCCAGTGGAGCCAGCTCAGCCTCCTAGGAAAACTCGAGACAGTTCGTCATATACCCTGGTGAAGTCACTTGTTCCTTAACTGCTGCCTTGCTGATTAACATTACAGGTATGAACAAGCAGAAGTGCATGTCCCACGCTGGCAAATCTGCCATCAGGGCTTTTACAGCTGTCATTAACATCCCAGGCACCTCCAGCTAAAACCCGTCCACCATATCACTGAGTATTCCCCTGCTGTTACCCAGCAGACCAACTTGAATTTTCAGTTTGTTGCACTGTTGCATCTTGTCTCAAATGTAATTTAAACTATAAGCTCTCCAGGGCAAGGACGGTTTCATTATAAGCGTCTATATAGTGCCTAACGTTGCAGTCCTAATTGAGGGCTAGTGCAATCCAATGGCCCAAAATCTGCAAACTCAGGTGCGTAAAGCTAAGGGCCTACATCTGTATTTTGGTAATTAATAAATGCAGCCTGCATTTTAGAAAGGCAGGAGACTGGAGCTATGGGTGTTTGATACTTGCAGGAAATAGCCTGTTTATCCTCTATGATGAGCTACAAAATTAAGTGCTTAGGCTCTATGCACTCTGGTTGGCAGGTTGTGTCCCTTGCTAGGAAGGAATCAGGATTTATCCCCTTCAAAGTGACATGATGTCTGGTGAAGTCTGGTTAAAAAAAAAAAAAAATTCTGCAAAACATGTCTTTGGGTATTGTGATAGTGACTCAAATGATTTTCCTTTCATTAAGCATTTAATTCAGATAAACACGGTGGTGTTGAATGTAGCCCCAGAGCCTTCTCCGCAGCGGCTGACATTTCAGTACACTGCAAAGTAAAATGCCAGCAGGATTGCTCCCCAGGGCTGCAGGCGGTTCGTATTTTTGTATGGGAAACGCCAGGACTTTGCGGCTCTGCAGGGGCTTGGACCGAGCCGTCTTGTTTCCCTGCTAAGACCCGAGCAGGTGGATCCACTTGTGTCTCGACCGGGCTCGGCAAACAGGCTGACGGGGGGGGGGGAGAGAAGCCAAGTCCAAACATGAGCAATGGCTCACGTTCCCATTTGAGTTTCGTTTCTGACTTTGCAAGGAGCAGATTCGGTCTGTTGAGGTGGAGCCAAGCTGCACGGGGATTAAACAGGGAGGACTTGATGGCAAGTCTTCGATTACAGGGCGTTGTGTGAAAATTGGAGTAGGCCTGGGGTATGTCCCCGACTCCCGGAGAAACCTCTTCCTTACCCTTCACTAGGACTCTGGACCACGGAGATCACCTTCTCTACAATCTCCCCCAGATTTATGTTGCCTTTAGGGCAAGGGAGAAGAGCGCTTTGGGGGTTCGTTCCCCGCTGTGTGAGTGCCCATGCCACACAGATCAGCATTATCAATAAAGCTTAGAGTTTTTTATTTTATTTGCAAACTGTGGTGCTATTATGAAAGGAGCATCCCTGAAATCCCACATGCACCGGCTTCCTTGGATTTACTTGGTGTTGTCCTAAGATCATAGTCATGGAAAATGAGGGTGGGGAGGGACCTTAGGAAGCCATGTAGTCCAACCCCCTGCTCCAAGCAGGACCAGACCCAGCTAGATCATCCCACCCAAGGCTTTGTCTAGCTGGGTCTTAAACACCTCCAAGGATGGAGAGTCCACAATCTCTCTGGGTGGCCTGTCCCAGTGCTTTACTGGTGAGAAAATTCTTCCTAATATCTAACCTCAACTTGCCTTGCTGCAGCTTGAGCCCATTGCTCCTTGTCCTGTCGTCTGCCCCCACCGAGAGCAGTCCAGCTCCATCGTCTTTGCAACTCCCTGCAGGGAGGTGAAGGCTGCTATTAAATTAAATCCCCTCGGTCTTCTCTTCTCCAGACTAAATCAGCCCAGTTCCCTCAACCCCTCCTCACAAGTCATGTCCCCCAGCCCCCAACCATTTTTGTTGCCTTTTTCTGGACTCTCCAATTTGTCCACAGCCTTTCTGTAGTGGGGAGCCACTAGAGATAATGGAAAAGAGAAAATGTTCATTGGCCTGAAAAAAACCAAAGCACACACAAAATGTCGTCCTTTAGTTCGATGCGATTTTGCAAACCAGAATTTCCCCCAATGCAACATTTCTGAGCAAATGGCATTTTCTCACAGAAAAAAATGTGGAAAAAAAATTCAACTCTCTCCCAGCACAGAGCTCGTGTCAGCCGAATAGCCCCATTATTGCTTAGATAACGTTTTACCTTGCAAAATATTTCTTGGAGTTGGATGTTCCCCATTTGATAATGAAACCTAAGGCATGGATTGCAAATCTCTTGTGTGCTTCCGCTCCTCCCCGAGTTCAGTGCATCCCTTTGGGTTCGCACACATCCAAGTGATGTTAAAAATACAGGACTACAGTGCTGGAAAGGACAGGGACCTCCTGGGTCATCAACTCCAGTCCCCTGCTACCTCAGGGTAAGCTGAGCAAACCCTGTCTTAAAGAATTAGCTTTTTTGCTCCTCGGTCCAACGGAAAGGTTTTTCCAGGGCTTCACTCCTGCGGTCCAAAACCTTGTTCTACTTTTCAGCTGGTCTTTATACATGGCCAGGGTGTTCCCAGCCTGAACCGTCACCTGAAATACCATTCAAGTGTTGCCTACTTTCTTCTTGACGTGCCCCGATCAGCACCCAACCCAGCCTAGGTCTGCAGCAACAGCCCAACCCTTTTAGGAAACATCAGTGTTGAAGTGCAGATTGCTAAAGAAAGTCTTTCTCAGCTCTTCCCCCGACAAAGCCAGCCCTGAGAAGCCTGTTGGTATTCCTGAAAAGCCAGGGTCTTCCTTTCAGATCAGTTTATTCCAGCTTCTTATAGATTAGACAGAGCAGATAAGCTTGGCATTATGGCCCCCTCTTAGGTATTATCCTTTCCCCTGTCAGCTCCAGCCAAATCACAGCAGATCTGCAAAGATTTGTGAAAATCTGTTGGGTGGTTGGTTGGGTTTTTTTCCCCTGCCAGCTCTGCCTGCCAATTTGACCTGTTGCCCAGCCGTGATCAGAGGCGAGCAAATCAGTTTGGCATTAAAAGAAGACGACCAAAGTTAGCCCCGGATTTCAGCCCTCAGACTGCCGAGATAACACTTTTCCCCTGGGACGGTCAAAGCTAATTGCAGTGAATTGCCGTTCAAGGTGCATGTGGAAATGACTGTCCTTAACTCCCACCTGTTTTGATGCAGTCAAAGCCAGGGAGAATCAGGCCTGGGATAAACCCAATGTCTCTTTTCAACCCTAGCGACAAACTATTGCTGCCCAGAAGAGACGAGAGCAGTTTTCAACCTTTTTTTTCATTTGAAGACCCCCTCAAACGTTTCAAATGAAGGTGTGGACCCCTTTGGGAATTTCAGATGGAGGTGCAGACCCCTTTCACATACTTTTGAATGATCGTAGTTATCTTTTGAGGACCCCTTAGTCTGCAGACCGCCGGGGGTCCGAGGACCACAGGTTGGAAACTGCCAGACTAGAGAGAAGAGGCAACAAGTGGAGATCAGAAATAAATGGAGACAAAGCAGAAGGATGAGCAGAGGGAGCAGTCTCGTAACTGAGCCATGTGTGTGATCAGCTGGCTTTGGATCATATTTGCTCCATCCTTAGACCTGGCCCCTACTCTTTTATTTTTAAAGACTGTTTCTTGCCTGCCACCACTCTCTGCTGGCCCAGCAGATCCACCCCAATACTGCAGCTGCTGTTGGAGTTACGCTTGTGCCAGATGGGAAAGATTAAACCATATTCTTATTTACTGTGGTTTCTAGGAGGTGACAGGAGGGCTTGAGCCAGAGGAAGATTTTCTGTAGCAAAGCAGGGCTCGTGGCTGAGTTAAACTGTCTGGAACTGGGCAGCAATCGGAGACGGCAAGGTTAAAGGAAACCCTAATAATAACCTTTAAAATGCAAATGTTAGTATTAGGTTGGAAATGAAATCCAGCGACTGAGTAGCATCGGGGTATCATTAGGTTTGTCTGTTCCTTTCAGCAAGTAGAGGCTATTGGTAGGACAAGGAATAATTATGTTATTTCCATCATTCATTAATAACACCCAACTGTTATCTTAAGCTCTTTCATCTCAGTGGATCCAGGGCTCTGCAAACCATGCAAATCCATGCAAGAACTATTCCACTGACAACTGAAATGCAGCCACTTCTGGGGTGGAGCACAGAGCTGCTTAGAAACATTACCCACAGCGTCGAGGCTTTCTTTGCCAGCGCAGCGGTCTCAGACCGACATTATGCTCATAAAAACATGTCGACAGCCCAGGAGCAGATCAAAAGGGGGTCTTGAACTAAGCCAGCAGCTTAAGAGTCCAGAAGAGCACTGGACAGCAGCTCTGGGTTGGCAGCGTCCGAGGGGAAGATGTATGACTAGGCCCTAAGGGAGTCTAAGCTGATATGACTTGGTACAAATCTGGGGCAAAATCAGAGGAATATTACTGTAAATCTCACATTGGTAAAGGGGGGGTGGGGGCTGAAACAGTTTAGTTTAAACACAAACTTAGCCTGGTTTAAATGAACTAAGCCATTCCAGCTCCTCTTTGGACATTCATTTTACTTTAAAAACCCAACAAAACAGGTTATTTGGGTGACACACCCCAGTTTCTAATTGTTCTTTCTCCTGGACTTTGTGCAGCGAGTCCCACTCCCAGGAAACGGTAGGATTGTACCCTGCAATTGCAGCTCAGCAGCGGTCTATGTGCTGTCCTCTGCGATGCACCCTGAGCCCTGTTTTTTACAAGCGGTGAGCCCCAGGTCGTGGGAAGTTAGACGCAGCCATGCAGAAGGAGGCGGCACGCGAGGCAGGGGAAGAGTGATTCGATTAGCGTGCGTGTATGGTTCTTGTAGGAGGACCTGCTTTACAAGGAAATAAAATTAAGCCATTAACAGGGGAATTAAGATTTAGTGCACACTCTATACTGCATGCATATATATATAAAGGAGGCAGCTGTTAAAGATAGTATGTGACAAACTCCTGCTAGTGCTAACTGGATTACTTGCATTTATTTGGAAATACTTAGGCATATTATCATGCAACGTATGGATCATCATAATTCTGCTTTTCACTTCATCCAGGCCTTACCTCCAAGCATCTTAGAGCTCATTACAAACAATTAAGCCTGCCTGCACCTCTGCACGGTGTCCTAGGGTATATCCCCTTTGCAGGAATTGGGTGTATTTATCACAGGATCGTATGATTGCTTTTTCAAATGATCTGGGCCAGATCCCAAAAGGGGACCATTAGTTGCAGCTCCAAATGTCCATGTTCAGGGACTGACCCAAAGCCCAGGCCACTCAATAGAAACCTTCCCGTTGGCTGCACTGGACTTTGTCACCAGCCTCCGTGTGTTCCCAGTGGTTTTTTGACCTTGAGCCTTGTCTCTTTTTGCAGCTGGTGGGGTGCAGGCGGGGGAGTCGCTTGCCCTCTACCCTTCCAGCGTGTTCCAGCTCTGTGGGTTGGGTTGAGGGATGGCCGAAAAGAGCCCTTCTACCTGAAACTTGAGAAGAAAGCAGTCCAAGTCCCTAAGTCAATCTGAATCCCTAGTGGAGCCTGTCCAAACAAGGTGTTGCCATAAGTTTTGCCTTTATTTGAACCCTATGCTTCTGTAGTGGGCTCATGGTGCTGAGTGGTAGTTCTTCTGGAAAGGACTGGGTATCTCTGTAAGCCATGGCCCTGTTTCCTATGCCCTGCAGACTTAGCTGGCACAGCATCACTGAATTAGGCTGTGGAGTTAAAAAAATAAAGGCTGAAGCTGCCCGTGTTCAGCAAAGAGACAGTCTGGAGCCAGGGGTCTGCTGAGCTTTGCACGCCGAGCTTCCCCGGCACTGTCCCCTGCAAAGGCAAAGTAGCAGGGTGGTGATTTCTTTGCTCTGCATCCTCGGTGCATTGTTCCAGCCTGCCAGGGCCCCAAGGCTGAATGAGGGGATCAAGTCCAAGCAATCCCCGTCTGCTTCGTACATCCTCACTAACTGTCCCCACGAAGTCTCGGTCTTGGGGAGTTCGTCTTGCTGCCTCCCTGTCCAGGTATAGGGTGTAGGAAGCAGAGTCCAAAAAAATGGCAGCAGTACCCAAAGCAATTTTTGGATAACTCCTCTTAAGGCCAAAGCCCATGGACACGGGTGTTTCTTTCTACACAGAGCTGATATAGATGGGGACTCATGCAATGGCTGCAGCAGGGACCCTTAAAGAGCCTTCCAGGATCTGACAACAGCGACACCCTCAGCGCTGCTACAGGGAACGCACTGGGAATGGGTAAAGGAGCTGGGACCATCAGTCCTGCAAAGCGAGGCCATCTTCTGTAGGAACCACCTGCGCCCGTGCTGTGGCCACCGGGGAAATAATTCTAGGAACCGGCTGCATCTGTGTCATCCCCACTACTCTGGCTTTGCCTTAAATAGCTCTTAAGGAACTAGTCATATCAATTTCATCAGCTGCTCCAGAGGAGCCAATTTATATAAATACAGCACTCGTTAAAGAAATGGAACTTGTCAACACTTGAAAATAAGTGACAGGTCATTACAGCTTCCTGCAGTCTTGCATTGTGCTGCTATTACACGCAGCACCTGAGTGACGTTACAGGATGATGGTAGATGCAGGTGCATATTAATCAATGGTGCAGTCTAACCTCCATTTGAATAATTGACCATATGCACATGTGCACCCAAACGCCCCCCCCCATAAAGGTCCAAAATGAGCGCACTACGCTTTGCAAAATAGGGCACGTGGTCTTCCCGTTTCCCATTTATACGAGCTTGTCAGCACGCTGCAGTCGGTTCTGGGCACTTGCAATGACAAACAGATGTAGAAAAATTAGGGGGAATTCATAGACCAGCAACAAAAATGATGAAGGGAGCTGAAGGGACTGATTTTGGAGAGGGGGAAAAACAAATCAGTCTGGCTATTTATAATGCTCCCTTCCAGCACAGTGTCTAGGCACTGACATTTTTTAAAAACACATATCTAGCTTGGCTAAAGGGTAGGATAATTGTTTAGCATTATTCAAAGGACTCATACATCAAGGATGGAGAGGGATTGGATAAAGGAGTATAACTCAAAGCAAAGCGATAAAACTGAAAAAATGTAGGTTACTAGGGAATACTTCTTGATCCGCGAGTGTGTGGAACAGCCCTGCAAGGGGAGTCACGGTAAGTCCAGTGCTTGGGATGTTGGAAAACGATAAGTCTACAAACAGGCGCCGCGGGCAATGCTGGTGGAAAACGTCCTGCCCAAACTGCTTTTTAAGGGAAATATGGGATTTCAGGGAACTGAACTATTTGATGCTTTCCGTTCTTGGGAATTTTGTCAGAGTCTGTAGTGTCTGGCTTAGTTCATGTTAATTCATTCTCGTTGTTCCCCAGAAGAAGGTTTTATTGTAGTATTTAGTCCAGCTCTTAGGGCTCTGTCCAATGTGCTTCTTTTGGGGCAGCGGTAGACACCTGGCATGGTCTGGAGAAGCCCTGCACTTCCAGTCCCCAACAGGGTATTTCCGACCTATGGGGACTTTTTACCATCTTTAATTTTCCCAGAGCCTGATGAAGGGCCTATGAGCCCGAACATTGCAGAAAAAGAGATTTTTTGTTTGTTTGATGATTTCCTAGTCGGTCTAATCAAAGGTATCATTTTGGAACCGCAAGTTCTAGATTTGTGCAGTCCTCAACAGGCCAAGTTGGTCAGTGCAAGTGGTGGCTTTGCTTGCTTTGAATGCCTGGCACCGCTAGAGAGGTAAGGTAGGGGCTGCCTTTGGAGGGCTTCCAGACTGATTGGTTTGCAATGGGGTGTCTGCATTGCAGAAGCAGGGTCAAGGACCACGGGCACCAGCTTTTTGTCTTGCAGTGCAAAGGCTCCTCGGCCCAGCAGATGCATGTGGCGAGGGCATCGAGGATCACTGATGCTGCTGGAATTCGCTGAGCGATGCCAGTCCCAGCAGGGCCTAATTCAGTCTTTGTCTTCCATTCCCTTGCAGGACCTCCCACTCCCGGGCGAAAGCGGACGCGGCTGTGACAGCAGCGCAGAAAGCTCAGGAGGAAGCTCGGATTGCCAGGATCACTGCCAAAGAGTTTTCGCCTTCCTTCCAGCACAGGGAAAATGGTCAGTCTGCGCTGCCGAGCCTGCCAGACTCCCGGGATGACTTCATTCTGTGTGCGTGCGCGTGCGTGCCTGCGTGTGCTGTACGGTACGGTGCGGACCGCGGCTGCTCCTCACGGGCCTCCTCGTGTCTGTTATCGAGCCGGTGTCGATGCTGCGCTCTCAGAGCCGAGCAGCCCGTTAGAGCTGTCTCCCGTCAAGGCTTTGAGCCTGACCTGCCTCCCTGAGGCTTTCGGAAATGTTGCCGGTCCATCCCCTCCTTGCTCAGCTCAGATTTTGATCTCATGAGATGCTCACGGGAAAACCACGGAGCTTTTCTCAGGTTCTGAAGCCAGTAGACCTGTCTTTGCCCAACCCTACAGGCCATTCACCCAGAGGCAGCGGTGTAATCAAAGCACTGAAAGGCTAGATGAGCCTGGGCAACCTGTGCACAAGCTCAAACCCTGCTGGCATCCCGGGATCAAGCTAGTGAGGGTGCATCTCATGCTTTGCTTGTGCTTCGTGGATCACCACCACATTGCTCTGCTGCCAGTTGGGTTGTAGCACACGTTGTATCGCAGGTATTGCAATCTCAAGTCTGGGAACTTTTGCTTAACTTAAAGTCCCAGCCTCTGGAGTCATGTGCTTATATGGGGGACACAGCTTTCATTTTCATTCCCAGTCCTTTGCTGCAGAGAAAAATCCAGAAGCCAGAATGCAAAAGCAAAGAACCTCAAATTTATTGTTCTTTTTAAAGTTTAATGATTCTGAACTCAATTTCATGGGTTTTGGGGCCCAATTCATGGTTTTTGTACATTTGTGCTTAGCAGTGTAGCTATTGATCTTTGTTTTTTAAACCCTTCCTTCCTTCTGTACAAACATATGAGTTCAACTGCCTTGGGCTGTGTGTGTGTGTGTGTGTGTGTGTGTGTGTGTGTGTGTGGGCCATGTGCAAATGCATACTTGGTGAATGATCACGTGCATCTGTGAAAGTGTTTGTGCTTGCATGTGTGTGTGTGTGGGGCGAGCCATGTGTGAATGCATACTTGGTGAATGATCATGTGCATCTGTGAAAGTTTGTGCCTGTGTGTGTGTATGTGTGATGGGCTGTGTGCAAGTGCATACTTGGTGAATGATCACGTGTGTCTGTGAAAGTGTTTGTGCTTGCGCACGCACACGTGTGTGTGGGGTAAGCCATGTGTGAATGCATGCTTGGTGAATGATCATGGGCGTCTGTGAAAGTGTTTGTGCATGCATGTGCAAATGCATTCACTAACAACCATGTTTGTGTGCATGCCTTTGTCATCGTTGAGAAAAGACGTATGACTTCACTTCTGGTAAGAATAGGAGAGTATTTGTGTGATCGTGGATGCATTTGTATGTGGTCTGAGGATGTGCCTGTATTTGAAAGACTGAAAGAAAGTGTGTGTGTGTGCAAAAAAGAGAGAGAGAGAAATGTGGTCCCTCATTTGTAGCACTTGGGCCTGGTTTGAGAGAGCAAAAAGACCCGTCAGAGACATTTTAGCAGCCACCGTGTGGGACGATTGGGAGGAAGTGTCAGCTCAGCCTAGTGGAAAGCCAGGCTTGAAAGCATCTTGTTTCCCTCTGGGACCTGTACTGCTACTTGCTGCTTTGTCCAAAGTTTTGCCCATCAGAGTATGAAATTTGCCAGGCTGCAACAGAACAGCTTATTCAGACCAGCAGGGCCGATCCCATGGAAGCTCCCGGAGGAAACAAAGCCCAAATAAATGACCTCTGAACTTACGCAGGGCTATGCTGGGCCAGAAAAGCTTCTGGATAGCTCACTCCTTTAAAGGGTGACCAAGTGTATGTATGCTCACCAGAGAGTGGGAGGTGACAGGTATAAGTAAGGGTGGGTAGAACTACGTCTAAATGGCAGTAATTAACATATTAATTAATGTATGTGCATGGTATTATGCAAAAATTTGAGTGTACAGCACCATCATTACAAGGCTTCTGTCATCATTTTTTTTCTCGCATCCTTTAATTGGAGGTTACTCATCCATCTTAATTGCTTTGGGGTCTAATGTTGGTGACTCATTGCATTAGAGCTCTTCCTCCAAGTCACTGCTGAGCCACCAGGCTGGCAAAATGCTAAGGGATTGCTACATTTTTGGGACAAGGCACTCCAGCAACTTGTTGTAGTCCCTGAAGGATCTCATAAGAGCAGCGATGTGTTCTCTGTCCGTGTTCCCCATGAGGTTTCAAGTTGGACGGAAGATTATACTCTGTTATATATTGGTGCCAGGTTAAAATGGCATGCCTGTTCCACCCAAGAGCTGGATGCATTTCACTGCGGTGTGATACGATTCTTCTATGAATAGACAGAAAGCTGAATTCCTCCTCTGTATAAGTGGGCTGGAGTGCTGCTGTAGCTGTGATGGTCCAGGAAGATGTATGAGGCAAGGGTTTTTTTGTGATATCTTCTATTGAACCAACTGTATAGTTGGGAGAGCTGTTGGGGACAAGCTGTCGGGCATCAAGTGCCCTTCCTCAAGTCTAAGGAAGTTAAATATAAGTCTGTTGGCTCCATAGAGTTACCCCAAAAGGTCTTTGGTTGAAACCAGATAAAATCTGTAAACGCCTTGACACCCTTAAGCATGATCCATGCCGTGTAAGTACATATTATTGTTGTTATCATGCCAACACTTATTTCTGAACAGCCACAGTGTCTTTTAAAGGAACTGATTTTTTTCTACCTTAGATGGCCTACAAAATCCCTTCTCATCCTTGGACCACACTATCAAAAGGAGCTTAGATAAACCATCAGCGGGATTAGTGTATAGGAAAATCCTTCTGCAGAACAGGGATGGACAGGAGCTAGCCCTGGAAAACTTTTGCAGCCGCCGATCGGTTGGTGGTTTAGCACATGGTGGCAGTGGAAGCATTATATCATGGGCATAACCATTAAAGCACCCAGGTTTTGAGACTTCCCTATTGCTGTGGGGTTAATGCACATTAGTATAATACCCTCCTACCAGCTAAGACCCTTTAGGGGAAAATGTATGCAATTGAACATGGGACCTTCAAGGTCCCATAGAAATTACTCTGGAAGCCTGTACAATTCAAAAGGACGTTAGAAATCACCCTTCTGTCTGAAGTTTTTTCAGCTGCTGTTGTGACTTGTAACCTCAAAAGTGGCAACACCTAAAAGAGATTAGAGAAAAAATCTTCTGTCTTGCTCAAGGCGTTCACTTAGTGCATTTGCGTGTCGTCTCCTGCAGTCTCCCTTCTGCGATCGCTCTTGCTCTCCCCTGCTGCGGGTGTGAGTCTTGCACATGGCAGCAGGAGAAATAAAACAGCTTTAGAAGCAGGCAAATGTAGCTGTAAAGCCACAAAAAATAGTTTGCGGGGCTCTGGAAGTGTTTTAGCTACGCTTTATACATGACTAATCACACCTGCTTGGAGATTTCACTATCAGAGATCAGGAAAGGTGCATGCCGTGACCTGCAGGCACCCGTGTTGAATATTCCCGCTGCCTTTTCTGCACTTCCTGCTTTTCTTCAGCTACATTTCATGGTCAGTGTTGGGTTGTTTTCTAGATAGTATTATTCCAGACCCCAGCGGGTAGAAAATAACAAGACATAAAGCCTCACAAATCTATGCAATGCAATTAAGAGCAGCTCTCGGCCTGGCCTTCCTGCTCTATGTTATTCCCATATCTCAGTGGCACTTAGTCTTGGGCACGGCAGTGCCAGCGTGGTGGACGGTGGGTGTCCCATCAGCATACGAGAGTTAGGGCCTGGAAAAGAAGGGGCTAAAAGGAAAGCTCAGTATTTTCCATGTTGCATCCCTTTTTCTGTCCTAAAATCATAGACTCATAGACAATGAGGGTTGGAAGGGATCTCAGGAGGTCACATCTAGTTCAACCCCCTGCTCCAAGCAGGACCAGCCCCAACTACATCATCCCAGCCAAGGCTTTGTCCAGCCAGGGCTTAAAAAAGTCCAAGGATGGAGATGCCACCACCTCTGGGTAACCCATCCCAGTGCTTCACCACCCTCCTAGCGAGAGAGTTTTTCCTAATCTCCAACCTCAACTTCCCTTGCTGCAGCTTGAGCCCATTGCTCCTTGTCCTGCCATCTGCTCCCACTGAGACCAGCCTAGCTCCAACCTTGCAACCCCCTTCAGAGAGTTGAAGACTGCTATTCAATCAGTCTTCTCTTCTGCAGACTGAATCAGCCCAGCTCCCTCTGCCTCTCCTCACACATCATATCCCCCAGCCCCCCAACCATGTTCGTTGCCCTCCGCTGCACTCTCTCCAACTTTCTGCAGCAAGGGGCCCACAACTTGCAGCGCGAAGCATTTGCCTGGCTGTTTAAGTCAAGAGCCGTCTGTCTGCTCTGCCTGGTCTCCACTGCATGCAGGGAAAGGGAGTGGAAAAGAAGCTGCAAAGAAGTCGCCGTCACTCCCTAACCCTACAGCCATTCGGTGGCGGCTGAGTTAGGAGCTGCTCTGCTAGACCCTGGCTGGTGCCAGCGCCATCTCCTGTGGAGACCTCCATGCTTCCAACTGGTAGGGCTGAGCCCAAAGGAAACCCCAGGCTTTAATTATGGATGGTGGCCAAGCTTGGCCAATGTGACCACCCCAGACCACGGCAGGTGGGACCTGAAATCTGGATCTGAATTTGAGCAGCCCCACGTGAGGCTGCGTTCACACTGGCTCCGGTATTGAGGTGGGTCCTAGATCTGCATCCTGGTTTGAAGTGTCGGGCCACGTCCGGCAGAACCCAGACCCGCTCAGGTAGGGCCCCGAACGAGCGTGGTATAGGCATTTTCCCACGACTCCGTGAACAAGAGCCACGACACCGTTTCTAGCGTGAACCGGCTAACAAATTTGGTAAAGAGGGAGAAACAAGGATCTGACTGAAATGAGCATGATTATCGCAGATTTACGAGTTGTACATCAGACATCTGAGTGTTTTAACAGGTCTCCCCGTTCCCAAGGGGCTTTTCCAACCCTGGAGTTATTCAGTATCTGCATTCGCTATTGCCAGGAGATTTTCTCCTTTTTAGCATCATCTCTTGAAAAGATTTTTGAGGTAATACATTTTTTATTAGCTTCTAGACAGGGACATGGTGTTTGATTTGTGCTGGGGTTTGTGTTTCTGATACTCGTGTTTTGGTGGGTTTAATGCCTGCGCGAGCGAGTGAGACGAGAAAGAGCTTCCACTTAGATTGCATTAAAAAGCAAACACACCAACCAAGATGCGTCATGAAACCTGGACGCGCCGGCAGGAGAATTGAGGCAGATAATAGCCATGAATGCGAGCATCAGCCCTCCGGTCTATCACGCCTGCGGCCTCGTAACCCCGGGCTGTGAACCTGTCGGCGTTTGCACACCAGGCAGGGGCAGTTCAGCTTGAAACAAGATGCAACAAGTGTGCGTGGCAAACGGGAGAGGGACACGCGGAGAGAGGGATGGAAATAAGATCCTGCATTGCACCGGCTGCTGCAGACATGGCAGGAGAGATGGGTCTGGAGAGGGACCTGACGGACAGAGTAGTCGTTTTACCCTGAAACCCTGCTGAGAAGAAAGCAGCAGAGAGGGAGGTGTCTTAGCAGCTCTGCTTTGAAGGGCCCGGAGGGTAAATCATATTGGGGGTAACAGGGTTTTGACTGGGATTCGGTTTTGCGGGGGAAGAGGGGAGACTTTCTGCTGCAATCCTCACAAATTGTGATTAAGCGCTGATCTCTTTGCCCTCCACCCCCCGCCCCGACCCCAAGTCTGTCATCTGTGGCCATCTCTTCCATCCCCGCTGATGCCAGGGGTTGTGTCTCTGAGGTAGCAGGTGGTTGAGAGTGACCTGGCAGATGCTGAGACCTTTCTGTTGAGTCCCTGGGTTCAAATTAGTGAGCTAGAAGTGCAGCACTGCCTAACCCTGTGTTATTCCCCCGGTTCGGCATTCGCTCCTCATAGTGTGCGTGCTTTGGGGCACATCTGCCCTGCCTCTGTGCCCGGGTGCCATCCTCTGGCCTTCTCCATCCTCCACGCTCCAGCAATGGGGCACTTGGTAAGCACATGCCCAAGCCCGCTCGGTGCCACGTGGTCAGCCCTCTTTAAAGGTAGCTCCGTTGCTTTGTTTCTGGGATTCGGCTAGCACAGAGCAGGACCAAGAGCAACTAGAGAACAGGCTTTGCAGAGATTAAGTGACTTGCCCAGGGTTATACAGGGCAGCTTCAATCAACCAGGTGTCAAGTCCCACTCCAGTCCCTATGTATTCCCTGGAGAGGTGCAGCACGGGCAGCATCAGTGCACGTTTCTCCCACATGTCCCCCTACTAACAGGCTTTTTACCTTGACTTGATCTCTTTGAGGCACGTATCCTCTGCTGAAACTCCCAGCAGCAGCAGCAAAGACCTGCCTCAAAACCACCAGAATCCAGATGTGGAGGTTACATGTTCTCCTTAGCAACTTCACAGCTGTTCTTCCAGGAACCTCGCATGCTCCAATGCTAATTTTAGCAGGTAATCATTGTTGAACATCCTTGGATGAGGGGATGAAGGAGGCAGGCAGGATTGCACTGCGCTGCTGTCAAGGAAACACCCGTATTTCAGAGAGGAGCTGCTTGTTTTTACCCTCTGGGGAAGGTAGGGGAGTGTAATTTTGATATGCCAGACCATGAGACGGTCTCTACAGGCTAAGAAGGAATAGATGGCATGAAGGATATATAGTGAATCCTGCCTTTGGCCACTTGGCTCCGGACTGAGAAAAATCAGTGGCTAACCTGACCTGATAGAAGGGAAGCGGCTTTATCCTCGGGACACAAAAGGGGATACTGGAGGGTTTCTGAAGGTTGATTAATAAATAATCTGACTGGTGCGACAAGCCTTTTAGTGGATCTCCCCCAGATGAGCAGAGCCCCTCTCATAAGAGTGATGTCCGTGGGGTTTCC
>NW_005842044.1:2248609-2278734 GCF_000455745.1 Alligator sinensis
AATAAGACCAACTGTGTCCTATATATACCAGAGAGCAGAGAAACCTCCTTACTCCCCATTACAGGGGGCGGTGGAGTTTGCATATGGACCTGAAACTTTGTGAGGCAATTTCAGCTCTACCCAGATGAGATGAAGGAGATGCCCAGGTGCCTTGGATGTGCAATGCCAGTAAGGCTATTTGGTCTTGGCCAGCAACCCCCTGGCCTTCTCTAAGCAAGCATACGCCATCCCTGTGTTCCTATCAGCCGTCAGAAGAAGCCCCTATATGAGATGGCTGTATGAGGAACCAAATCCTGAGTCCTTTACTCAATTTTTATACAGGCAGATTCTCAGGGAAATGTCATCGTTTCATCGTTTCATAGATGTTAGGGGCTGGAAGGGACCTTGCAGATCATCAGGTCCAGCTCCGCTGCACTGGGCAGGGAAGACTGCTGGGGTCATTTGCCTGAGGATGAAGGATGGCTGTTCAATACGTGGCCTTAGGCATCAGGATTTGAATTTGATCTCAGACGCTGGCATAGACTTTTGATTTGGTCACTTAAATTTCCCCTCTGCCTCTGCTCCCCATCCGTAAAACAGAAGCAATAATAGGGAGCATTCAAGAAGATCAAAAGTTTTTCTGTTGATTTTCCCCAGGTTTCCAGCTAAATTATTCCAGTGGCCAACAGACACATACTTGTACTTTGCTGCTCGTTACCCCTATTTTCTTCTCTGGGTAGGCACCTCGTGCTCCCGTGCAACGCATTGGAGTCTCCCTTCATGGTAAGAGGGAGCCCTGTGGTATTGCTGCTTACAGCCATTATTGGAGATATAATCCCGCTGCAGATCCAGGTCCACATGGGAGGACGGGGACACGAGGAAGAAACCACAGCTTCCATTCTCAGCTGAAATATTTGAGTTTCTGGCTGAAACATTCGTGAAGAGCCTTTGGTTTTGGTCTTGCAGTAAGCCAACAGTTTTCAGTGAAAACCTTGTTTGATCAAATACTCATCTGTCCGTTGCAAAGCTATATCCTCAGAAAATCCTCAGCCCCTGGGGACCCTGGGGTCCCCTGACTCATGTCTATTTAGGCTGAAAGTTATCCTGGGGTGGACCTGTGTGTCTGAACGATGGTTACATGGAGGAGGGAGATAGATTATCTTTATGTGCCATGGACAGAACAAGGAGCGATGGCTTAAATTACAGCAAAGGAAATTGAAGTTAGATTCTGGAAAGAGCTTTCTCCATATGAGGGTGGTCAAGCACCCAGACCTGCTTGGAATAAGCTACCCACAGATGGGATAAAATCACAATCCTTGGAGTGGATTAGACAGACACTTGACTGGGGTGGTTTACCCAGGGACAACCTGCCTTGATCATCACACGTTGAACTAGATGACCTCCTGAGATCCCATCCAACCCTATTACTCCATGAGTCCGGAGCACTATATGCCATGCTCACAGTTGCAGGTGCTACAATAATAATATAGTAATACCATAACCCTAGTATTATTATATAATATAGAGAGTATTATTATATATTATGTAATATAGAGAGTATTATTATATCTTATATAGAGTATTATTATATATGATGCAATCGAGAGAGTATTATTATATATTACATTATATAGTATATTACTATAATAGTAATAGTAAAGCCTTCCCAGAATCTCAAAGTATAGATCTGCATGTGTGATGGACCTAGGTTTGTGCTCAAAAGGGAACCAGTGGCTCAGACTATTTGCATTGTTTGTATTAGAAACCAGTCGATTCTTCCATTAGGATTAAGCCGAATTGGTGCGAAATCATCATACACGAGTGCCATGGTAGTGCCCCCTGCTTTGGGGCGCCTGCTTGAATATTGGGTGGTTTGAGTCTCGTCCCATGCCGTTTCAGAGGCCGGAGGGAGACCCTCCGCCGAATTCGTACCATAGTTGGCTTGAGTGGCTTCTCTCATGTGGCGGAGAAGCAAGATGAGATAAAGCAAATTACCCAGCAGGAACAGGCAGAGATGAAAGCAGACATTTCGTAGCGTTTATTTTTAAACTAGGGTAAGAAAATTGAGTTCTTCCTTTTTTGAGACTCATTTCTCGTCTAGCCATAGCAGTTGTAATTAGATGCATTTCAGGAGTGTCAGGCAGTTAATATATTTAATCAAATCATTCACATAATTTAGCATGGCTTTCGCTGGGAACAGCTATGCTTTTAGTGTATAAACTGAGATGGAAGGAAGTTTGGCTTTTGCCACCTCAAACTCATCGGGTGTTTGTTAAGGGATTAGGAAAATGCTAATTTTCTAATTACCCCGAGATGCGGAAATAATCTTGCTAGCCGGTCGCTGTGGATGCAGCTATGGCAGTAGCTGCCTCATGTGAGAGCTGCATTGGAGCTGGCGGTAAGGGAGACGATGGCATTAATTTCTCCGAGGAATTTATTGCAAATATAAGAAAATAAGGAAAAAAGCAAAGACTCATTGCTGGAGCGGGGCCTGGTTGGTGGCAGGAGTCAGGACTCCTGATTTCTGTTCCCAGCTCTGCTACTGACCCAGTGTAACCGTGGCTTAATCTTTTGCTCTCGGTGTCTCCGTTTCCTCTGCTTTAAATATGGCATAAAAACACTAAAAGGCTTGGACCTGTAAGAGGACTAATGAGCCTGAATTAATTCCTGTTTGTAAAGTGCTTCCAGACCCCTAGTGGTAAGTACACAGTGTTATTTCTGATGTCGCCAGCTAAAAAAGAAGCGTTCGAACTCAGATGGATAGCATTAATCACACATGGCAAGGTAGAGCCGAAGCCGCTCGATGTGTAATTTGACACTGGATTTGGAGCATAACGATGTAGATGAATTCACGCCATCCAGACTCATCATTCATAGTCTGTGTGTCAGTGGCTGATAGGGCCCCCAAGCCGAGCCAAGCCGTCCTTCCCCGTCCCACCGAGACAAAACAGCCCCTTTTTGTTCTTCCGGTTCTGGGAACTGCTTATGATTTAACAGCAGGTGCATAACCGTGAGCTTGACAATCATGGCCTGGGTTTCTGCAATGACGTGTAGGGGTTATATGAGTTCATGCACAAATGAAAGCTTGCACGAAGGGTTTTCAGCGTCCCACATCCTCCAGGGCAGCTGCATGCGTAGCCAGGCAGTTAGGAACCTAACGGAGCATCCCCCATGCAGTTAGCTACCGGGATCGTCCCCAGGGGAGTGCATTTGAGTCAGTCCCATATAAAGAACCAGCCACAAGCGATGCACGTTCTGGTCTGAACCCAGGTCCCGAGGTCTCTGCTATACAGACATCGAAGATGGAGAACTTTCCAAGTTCTTCTCCAGCTTACGTTGGACTCGATATAAAGGATTGCAAATATAAAGAATTTTTATACATAGAAAGGATTTTTTTTTCTCTCTCTCTCTCCTTCCAGTTGTTCTTAAGTCCTGGTTAGGCATATGAAGAGAAATTTCCCACTCAAAGCCAGGCCCCGGACAACAGGAAGGCTTGCATTGGTCAGGAACCTTGTCTGCCTATGTCCTTAGACCAACACGGCTAAAACCTACACCCCTGCATTGGTCAGGACATTTGTTCTGCAGTTTTCTTTCTCTGGCTGCTGTCTGTACCTGCAAGCTCAGCAGCTTCAAGCAATTGTCAGTACAACTCAAAGTGGCAGCCGGCTTGTCTGGTGATTCCCAGCCCCATAGAGCCCGTGCAAAGGGTGTATAGTACATCCTATGGCAGAGATGCTCAGAGGCATGGGGAGGTAATGGCTTTGCTCAGGCTGAGATGACGAGTGACGGCACAGATGTGCACTGGGAGCCTTGCAAAGTCCCTCAGCCTCTCTGTCATTTTTAATATAGGGGTAGTACTTTTCTGCCCCACAGCCGACTTATGCCAAGTTCCTATATTTAAGCATCTAGATTCATAGATTCATAGATGTAGGGCCAGAAGGGACCTAAGTAGATCTTCAAATCTGACTACGTGCCTTTTGAAGTGACGGGATTGAGGCCCTTCCATAAAGGCATTTGGGCACCTAATGTGTATGTAGCTGCCCGTTTCTTTTGCATTCAATGGGAGTTGGATGCCTGAATGCCTCTCTGTATCCAGAGGTACAGGTTGTAGCCGTGTTGGTCTAAGGATGTAGGCAGACATGCTTCTTTGGGTAAATCTTTTATTAGACCAACTCAAATAGTTGGAAAAATTCTTCTTTGCAAGCTTTCGGGTATCAATACCCCATCCAGGCCTTAGTGTGCAGGAAGCGCTTTAAAACTCCTTCGAGGGAAGATAGTACAAGCAAAGCAGAGTCTGTTGTCAGCAGCATGACCCGTGGTTTCCCTGGCAGGTGCTGGCAGCCCTGTTCTTTATTGGGAAGTGTCTGTTGTGCAGCCACAGAATAGAAGTAACCCTCTTGCATTTTCTCTCTCTTCTCTTTCCAAAAAAAAGGGCTCGAGTGCCAGAGGCCAAAGCGTCAGAATTCAAGCGACGACATCGAGGTCCTCTCCACGGGGACCCCTCTCCAGCAAGAAAGCCCGGAGCTGTACCGGAAAGGGACCACCCCTTCAGACCTCACTCCCGATGACAGCCCCCTGCAAAGCTTCCCCGCCAGCCCCACCTCCACCCCGCCGCTGGGTCCCTCCTGCCGGAACAAGAGCGCCCATTTCTCCAGACAGGTCTCGGTGGACGAAGAGAGGGGTGGGGAGATCCAGATGTTGTTGGAGGGACGAGGCGGGGACTACTTAAGACCCAACAGCTGGAGTGAAGACAAAGCAGGTGGGACTCGTGGCATTAGAAGTGGGGCCCTGCGCAGCGGTCACCTGGGGTCCTCCTCCATCCCTGAAGACTACAGAGGCCGGAGCGGAGGACACAAACACATGGCCTCCAACCACAAGCAAAGAGAGCGGTGGACAGATTCCCCAGCCACGGTTTCTTGGACTTCCCACCATCGGCCCCACAACCACAGCTCAGGGAGCTCCAAGCTGCTTGAGCTGGACGAGGAGAAGATGAGCAATTACGAGATGGAGATGAAGCCCCTCATGAGGATGGATTCTTATATGCAAGAGATTCACACCCAAAAAAGACACTATAGCAAAGCCGGCCCCTGCAGGAGCCTGGCGGAGGACCACCGTGGGGAAGACCGGGGCTTCGGGGTTCAGAGATTGAGGTCTAAGTCCCAGAACAAAGAGAATTTCAGGCCAGCTTCCTCTGCCGAGCCGACGGTGCAGAAACTGGAAAACCTGAGGTTCGGTGACAAAGGTGAACCCCGGCTACTACGGTGGGACTTAACCTTCTCCCCGCCACAGAAATCCTTACCTGTTGCACTAGAATCCGAGGAGGAGAACGGGGATGAGCTCAAATCCAGTACGGTAAGTGGGCAAGTCGCGTGTATTTAAACCGGGCTGCGAAAGTGGAGGCCTGGGTGAGGCTGAACTGGTTGTGAACCATCGGTGCAAAATTGGCTCCCCCCCCTCAAACACACACGCATTCGTGCAGGAGGTGTTTGCTCCCCTCCCTCCTGGTACTAGGTAAGAAATAACCATACGCTGAAGGTGATTTTTCCAGCTTAAAAAAAAAATCCAGCAGTTTAGCTGTAAAATGTCTCTCTGGAAATGGCAGGTTTTCAACATCAGACCTCAGAATCAGGCTGCGTCCGTGAGAGGTGTCTGCACACATGGAAGTGGCAGGTCCCTCGATGCCGCTTTGTAGGGGGGGTCGACAGGTCTTTGTCTGGCCCCAGGTGAGACACAGTCCAACCGCCACATCCCGGTGCTCGAGGTGTGCAATGGTGCTACGGGACTCCTTCAAAATATAACATCTCCTGCCCCCCGCCCCAGTGTTGCATTGCAAAGCCCGAAGTAAATGCGGTTTTTTTAATTCAGGAAAGTGGCTCTACAAAAATGAGGGCTGTCCTCTGGAGTTTGGGACAGGCTGTGATGATGCTGGTTCTAGTTTTATTCCTGTAACTTGTAAGGAAGACCCACGCGGGTCCCCTCCTGCTGACCTCCCCCGTTATTTTGTCCCGTGAATGGCAGCCGCTGAGCGGGGGGACACTTTCCCCTCCGAGTTGCATTGTGTTAGGAAAGCTTTGCTGCGGGGAGCAGGCTTGTGACAGTCTTCTCTCCAGCTCAGAGAGCTGGACCCAACTCAGCCCCTCTGCTCCAGTGTCAGGGTCCCACCTTGCTGGAAGTGCCACAGTTCAGATCCTTCCTTCTCGTGTCCTTGCAACAAGCTATTTATGCAGGAGTCAAGTAACAGTGCCCCGGCATCCTAGCAGCAGTTTGGGTTTGGGTGCCTGCTGGCCTCGCTCATATTCCCTCTGTTTGGATGGAGCATTTTCCCCTTCTTGTCTTGAATTGTTGGTTTGAACAGTTCAATAGTAATCATGCTACTCCCCAGAAGTGGCTGCATTTCAGTACTGGGTCGAAGATAGAACTGGGCTGTTTAGGTGGCTGATAAAAAAAGGGCTTGCCCACTTCACAGGGGAGGGACCTGAGGCCTAATTAATGTTTGCTCTGGAAGGCATTAGCACCGGGTAAAGCACAATGGTTTTGTCACCTGTCGGCATCCCGACTCCCCCCACCTCCAGGGGAGGATTTGCGGAGCCTGGCTTAGTGGCTTCAGCAGGGGATGGCAGGGGCAGGGATCCCCGAGTTGTAATCTTTTTTCAGCCGCTGATTCTCAGTGTCGCTTTGGAGAAATCGCTTGCCTTCTTTGGGCCTCCAAAGACCCTCTCCGTCAAATGAGACTCAGAACTGTCCCGTCCTGCCCTCCCAAGGACATTTAGATAATCACTTGCATGGAAAACGAGAGTGCGGAAAGCACTGTAGAAGTGCAAAGGCTTAGGAGAAGCTGGTAAAAACCTGTGAGATCCTTTCAATGGAAAAGCACTGCCCCAAACACCTGCACCTCCTATTAAAGGTAAAGGACCAGCAGCCGGTTTGGCATCCTCTCAAGCGTCTGTGGGGATCCGGATCCACCACACTGGTCCATTGGAGCCCGGATGCAGGGCTGTGTTGCTTGCATTGAAGGAGAAATCCAGGAAGCATTGCTAGGCCGGATCCCCACCGCGGGCTAGGCGCTAGAGACGGCATCACTCATGCACACAGTCGAATGCATCATCTACTCCCCCAGAGTTAGACGAGCTTCTGAGGTTCACCCCGAGGGGTCAGACCCCACCTCTGTGCTGGAGACGGAGTTGCTATATAAATCGCACGCTCGGGAGGCTGGGACTTGAACCGCGGCTTCGAATCTAAACAAACATTAATACAAATAAGAGACTAATGCGTCCGGGAGAATCCTGAGCAATAATTAACGGGCACTGCTTGCAAGTAAGGACGTATAGGAAAGCCATTAGGATGCACATCATGCTCTTTAGTACCGTCGCTGTGAAGCAGCATGGCAGCTTTCTCACATTTTTAACCGAGGGTGGAACAGATGGTGGAGGTTTGGGATGAAGCTGATGCAGTACAGAGGAAGAGACGATACGTGGATTTAAATAACCCATGTTGCTGGCGACAATTTGTTCTAGCAAGCGTTCTGCTGGGTTAACGGGGCTTTGTTCCAGCAGCGTAAGGAGAAACGGGTCACAGAAGGACTTGGGTTGGGAAAGAAACGCCGCCTTTGTGCCGCCCTAAAAATGCTCAGTGCCAAGGCCAAGCAAGCAGACGTCCCCGTCTCCTGTCACGCCGCAAGTGCCGCCACATAGGGGGGATAAATTTGTGCCGCTTGTTCGCGCCGGATGTCTGTCTGCTGTATGGCAGGAGAGCGCAGAGAGCTGTGCAGAGGCGCGCCCAGACATTTCACCTGGGTCTTGGCTCTGCAGAGAGGGAAACCTTTGCAGAGACGTGTCCCAAGTGTTATGCCCCGGTCACTCCTGGAGCAGTCCTCGACCCTGCGGGGCGGCAGGCCATGCCTGTTTTGCCCAATGAGGCACATGCTGTGCCCGAACACGTCCTGGCGCAGCTGATCCACTTCATGTGGTGATGCCTGTTTATAGCCTCGCTGAGCAAGGGTTCACAGGAGTCGAGTCACAGAGCCCCTTGGGCGCAGGGCGTGTGGTTTCATCCATGCTAGGAGGAGGTTGGGTGCAAGATAGCGCCTTCTGGACACTGCTGCAGGACACCCCGGGGCATCCAGCCTCACCACGCGCCAGAATAATGCAAAGGCACTGGTGCCCATTTTACAGAATAGGGAAACTGAGGTATGGAGCGGATACAGCCCTTAGTTCCAGCTCATGCAAAGAACCGCATTTGCCAGGCTTTGCTCCAGGCCGTGTCAAACCTGTGGGACTTCCAAGCAGCCGGTCGCATGCCAGTGATAAGCCCCTTGAAAGAAAGGGAGGATGCAGCTGAGCGGGTGGCTTTATGACCTCCCATGAGTGTCCGGGTGCAGAAGTGAGGTTACCCATGCAGGTCAGGCACTGTGAACCAGCTCCACGCCAGCCATTGAGGAGACCGGCACGTAGCTGCAAAATGATCTCCCTTTTGGCGGTCCAGTCCCAGCGCAGCCCAGCTGCATCCACCGGGCTACCTCGGGTGAAGGATCCAGCTCAGTTCCCTGTGAACCCCGCAGCACAGCCAGCACTAACCTTCATCCCTTGCTTTTAGTCTTAGGAAGAGGCCCGGGGCTTGCAGAGCTTGTGACTCCACCCGGGAGCTGCTCCCTGCAGACTTGGGGCTCAACAACATAGCGAAGTTCGCGGGGAAGCACGTGCTACTTCTCTTTGCATTTTGTGTTGGGAAAAATACGACGATTCTCCATGGCGCTGGAGTCTCAAGGAACTTCTTGAGAGTTTGCATGGATTAGGGACCACAGAAGTATCCCTGCTTGGCTCTGGTGCCCAGCCAGGCATTATCAATGGTGAGAGGCAGCGAGTTGACAAGGGCAGCAGATCCTTTTGTGAAGAGGCGCCGTCTCTATCAAGATATTCTGAGCAGGTTTCACTGTCACCAGGGAAAGGGAAAGGGAGAGGGCCAATCTGCAGCTAGCACGCTGCGTTGCTGCTGGGCCACGGGGAAGGCACGGAGACGTCAGCAGAGGATGCTTGGCTCCGTACCTGGCCGAGAGAAGGATGCAGGTGATAGGGGTCAAGGTTTAAAGGGGTCAGGAGGAGGACTCCAGCCCGGCTGCTCAGACAGCACGTGCAGAGAGGGGGAAATGATCCTTCGTCAACTCCCTCGGGGGCTTTAGAGAGGATGTCTGAAACTTGGTCCCCTTGAGTCCCAAAGCAACAGGGCAGCTGTGATTCATTGGGTCCAATTGCTGATGATTGGAGGCAATGGGAAGCCCCCAGCTGGCTTTGAATCAGGCCTTTTACTCACCATCCAGGGAGATGGATGGGAATAGAGTCCTTTGAGGTCCAGCGTCTTCTGGCTCTGCCTGCCCCAGTACCAGCCCTTTCTCCAGGCTTCTTCCACAGCCCTCCTCCCAGAGCCCCTGTCCATGTCTGAGCACTCCCAATCTCACCGGAGACTCATAAGCAATCCAGTCTCCCTCCAGCTACTCCTCCAGAGCACGCCTCGCCCCGCACCCAGCTCTACAACCCCCTCATTCTTATCACGTCTTCCCTGTGCCCGGTGAGCCCGTTTGCCTTGGAGCAAAAGGCTACGCTGAGACAAGCCGTGGGCACGCAACCATTAAAATGCAATGCACGTTCCCCAATTCTCCCATGGGTGTAGAGCTGTCATGTGCATGCTGCACCCATTTTACAGATTACACTGGTGTGAAGGTGTGTCCTGTCCCTGCTCTTGGAGCACCCTTGTTTAGAGCCGAGCAAGGGTTGGGCCGTAGTTGCCTATCGCCTGCTTTAACCCTGTCGGATAGACTACAGCTGGCCCCCACCATAAAGTGCTATCACATGCACAAAGCAAAGACATCGTTAAAAAAGGGGGAAAGTACCTTATTCCCCCTCGAATCCCTTTCCAGCACTGTACAGACATCGCCGGCACTTCTGGAACGACGCTCGGTAAATAGTTTTCAGAAGCGCGATGTTTAACATGACAGCATCCTTTTAAAAACCTTTTCATCTCAGGGGGTTGTTGATGTAGCAAAAGGATTTGGCCTCCTTTACATGACTATTGTCATCCCGTCTGTCTTCGAGTGCTTAGGGGTATGTCTGCGCTGTGCCCAGTGCCCCACACACCAGTGCTCACACCCCCCCAAACTGGACCTGGAGCGGTGGGCTCAGCCTCTGACACGGCTGTGGGGACAGGGTGACCCCAGAGCTGCACGACCACTGCATTTCCAGGCTCGGTGTGTGCAAGCCGTGCAGGTAGGTGGGTTGTACGTGGCAGCAT
This sequence comes from Alligator sinensis, assembly GCF_000455745.1. Classification (NCBI taxonomy): domain Eukaryota; kingdom Metazoa; phylum Chordata; order Crocodylia; family Alligatoridae; genus Alligator; species Alligator sinensis. The sequence goes on from NW_005842044.1 coordinate 2,258,870, forward strand.
CCCCTACTAGGACCGCTGGGAACACTCCTACAGCAATCAAATCTACCCCAAAACCCAGCCCTTTCCCCAGCTATGGAAAAATCAGGATCAAGATCTGGATTGCCCCTTGGCGGCCGACCTCTCCCCTTCAGTAATTCGGTGCACCGGGATCATGGCTGGGCTCCAGACTCTCGAGAGATTTGCCTAGAGATCCTGAGCTTGCAGGTCTGTGGATTTTCATAACACGGGCGCTTTGCTAGTGCTGGCACCCTGTGCAGGTGCACAAATGCACACAACCCTCCTCTGCACAGTGCTGTTACACCAAGGTTACACGCAGGCACGTGCACCCTCGCACAACCATCCCAGGCACCATCTAGGAGCTCACGTGAGACAATCCAGCCCTGACTCTCTTTGTGATGATTTTTACCTAGGTAAAAATCAGCTGTTATGTAAAGCAAGATCCCGTGTTGTGCTGGGTGTGCTAGGAGTGGAGGGCACTGGCGTGTCAATCCTGTGCTCGTGTTTATTTCTATCGAGCAGTTCTTAATGCCTCGAAGGCCCGATCCTTAAAGGCTAATGGAAGTCAACGGAAATTTTGCTTGAGTGAGGTCTGCATTGAGGCCTGGCAATTTCTCATACCTTTATGCTGCACTCTTCTTTCCAAAAAAATGCACTGATTCAGCATCCTCCAACCAGAGGTTCCCATAACCAGGGAAAAAACACGAGTTGGCAGCTGAGACAGGTACACCAGGGCTGGCTACACAAGCCCATCAGTCTGGGAGAGGCTCACCAGCGAGGGGCAGTGCACCAGTACATAGCCCATCTATTCCTCCAGAGTCCAGAAACCAGACCAGAGCCCCTGGCCATCAGTCACACCCTCTGCAGAAACTCATGGCTTTTCCATAATGCCCTATTTTATTGTGCATTGGGGTTGAGTGGCTGCCGCTGTTATATAAGATGATGCTTGGCCGGATTCTCATCGTGATTACTCCCGTACCCACTTCCTGGAGCCTCTGGCACCTGGCTGGTGTAAGGGAGGAAAATTTAGCCTGGCCTGTTTTACTTGGTAAATGCTCTTTAACTATTTAGCAGCAGGTTGTTCCTGTAGATTACATGGGGGCTACTATTCAGCAAAAATGACACACGGCAGCTGATTTTTCAGCATTTTTCCAGTGCTGAGGCTGAAAAACAATGTATATATTTTTTTGCTGATCTGAGTTCTTAGTAATTACACTTAATAGGTCCCAGAGGGATTCCTAGGTAACCTGCACTGTAGTTTCCATGGCAGAGAAACAAAGCCAGGGCTTGGGGATAATGAATAATAGTGGATTGTTAATACTTTAATGAATAATGTGGGATGTTATTTGTAACTCATCTGCTCTTCATATCCTTGGTGACAAACCCGGGTGGTGCACTGCTGCTAAAAAACAAGGGAAACAATGCAATCAAAATTATTTTGATTCTGCAAGAATTGTCCCTGGTATTGATGGAGCGGGAGGAACATGAACGCAGCAATTGAAACTCTTATTAACTAAGTGTTGGCAAAATGATCATCATTATTTCGTAACGGGGGTCCATTTTATTTCGGCTTGTGGGTCCGTGACACCAATGCCCGAGCTATTTGGGAAGCTGGATTTCAAAGTCCTGCCAGCTCATTCCCCACTCTGCTAAGACCCCTAACATCTCCTGGCAATACCCACCAAATCTTTACCCATGCCCAGCCCTTTTATACTGGCTCAATGGGAGTTGCTGTTCAGGGTTTAGCAGAGTCCAGAGTGCAGCTAGCTTCAAAACTTGGGGTACTGTCACAGTTCATGGGTGTTAACTAGCCTAGAAGGAGTTCGGGATCAAGAATAAATCTCCAACAGGCGCACTGGCAGGTGTGTTATCTTCCTCCAGGGCTGAACGGGGATTACTGATACTCGGTTTCCTGCAGCTCCAGGTGTGAGAGCTGAAGCGCAAAGAGCTTTCAAATCAGAAACCTAGACTTGAGAAACTTTGAAAAGTTCAGCCAGGCTCATAGTTGGAGCTAGAGCCAAAGCCTCAGAGATCACAAAGCTTTTAATCAGATTAGCTATCACATTATCAGGACTTGTGCCCCGCTTTAGGGCATCTTGGTGTCTTTCTGATGAGTGGTGCTGGTTGAGGATGGTTTTTCTCAGAGTTAGGTCCAGACCAAGAGAGAGAAAGGGTGAGTGATCTGGGGGCTGTGGGCACATCAAACATGAGTTGCCACTTTTGCAAAGAGCCTCCCAGAAGACAGCCAGGGCATTTCTGGGGGTCCCTGATTGCAGGGACACAATCCCACATCCATACAAGCAAAGAGGAGACTTATTCGCGTGTCTCTAATGATCGGACATGAATTGGAGGCTTTGTGCATGCAAACAGACAGGCTAATAAGGCAGCATTTCCAGAATCCCACTGTATAAGGAGCCACACAAAGTCCTTGCTCCTTCACCATGCCCACTCAGCCCTGCGTCTGGGTGTGCAAGCAGAGGTCTGTGCAAGGAAACCTGGTTGCTGCACACGCAGCGGTAATCCCACATGCCATTGCTGGACGTTTCTTGCACAAGTTGGGTCTGTTTCCCTCGACTTGTCTCTTCCACTGACTTCCTTGAACTTGTGGGCCTGAGTTAAGGGAACTGGGGTCAAATCCAGGCTTCACACTTTAGCCATCGTTTGGGCACAGCTCCGTTCAATCGTTTTGCTTCCTCCGAACCCTTTTTGCTTGCTCCCACCAGGAGAAAGCTTTCATGACCAGAGAGGTAAATGCTGCAGCCATGTCCCATCCAGTCCAAGACCATGCCCAGAGTTGAGGAAACAGCCCAGATTGACCCGCGTGCCCCCCCACCTCCCTGGGTAGCACTGTCTGGCAGGCAAGTGCAGTGGTTAGCGCTGCTAGATGGAGCAGGTGATCAGGAGAAGTGACAGAAACCTCATTACTTGTGACATTCAAGCTGAGAGTAGGCCAAATGCTAGAGAATATGACGTACGGTGCAGTTGCATGGCTAGATGGGACCTAATGCATCTCTGTGATGCCCTGCCAGGAGAAACAGTGGGAGCTATTATGATGTTAATACTGGGGGTGGGGGGGAAGTTGCAAGCCAATAATCTTTGGAAAGGAAGCTAAAACACCGAGCGCAAAGGCCCAGGGGAGCCGCGCCTGGCAGCAGCAGGGTGGGCTCCGCTTCGGAGAGGGGCTGCTGGGGGGGGACACAGAGATGCATGTAAGCCAGGCGAGAGCAGATACCGGGAAAGTCTCTGAAATCCTTCCATTTGGCTGGTTTCCTTTGACCCCATCGCTAAGCAACAGCATATGCCTTTCCAGCGAGCTCCAGCTTCCTCCTGCCCACCCCCAAAATGTGAACTGAATCAGCTCCGGAGGAGCAGCGATCCCAGTCTAGCAAGAAGCTTTTCAGATAGGTCTGCAGCATGGTACGGAAACCTGCTTAATGAGGGCGACCAGCCCTGCCGTACTCCACCCCGCATGGGCAGACAAGCTGGATGGCAAGGGAAGGAGGGAGAAGCAGGGACCCAATTGTGCCATTTTGGGAGATAAACAAACCTGCGTCATTAAAACGGCTCTGAATGGGGGCAGGTCAGCGCCTGTGGCTTCCCTACGGCACATCGCTGTGCTACCTCTCTGCAGTCGCTAATCAGGGCTGCTACCTCCCCCACCCCTGCACCTCCCGTTTCCTTCTGCACGCTCCAGCTTGCCCTGGCACCAAACCGATTCGCCCTGGCAGAAGCAGTCCGACACCGCGGTCCGACACGGAGTCTTCCCGTTAAATGGGGAGCCTAGAGGGCCGTACCCAGGACCCTGGGGACCCCGCATCAGCTCCGCCATGGGGCACGTGGCATATTTCCCCTAAAGTCGAATGCAGTGCGTGGGAATGTCAGAGGGAGCTTTCTAAAATGTGCATCTGAAAGCACATATCCAGCCCACATGGAAACCTGGTGTGCAGGAGATCACACTACTAGGAAACCTCCTGTCTCAGGAGTGTCCTGTTTGGTCTTGGTGAAGCTTTTCATAATCCAACGCCCTTTACTTTTCCTTGGCAGCAGAAAGCAGACATGACAGTGCTCTGCATTTTGCACTACATGGCATGGAAAAGGAAAGGCCAAATCCTTGTTCTCTCAGTCACTTGAACTTTGCAAGGTCAATGCCTTCATCCTCCATGTCCCAAGAAACCAAGGGAGGCTGGGAGAAAAGAATTGAGCCTTGCTGACATACCGTTAGTTTATCACTGTAAATAGGCTGTGTTAATACTTGCTGGTACTAAGGTTTGCCCATGCAAGTGAGTAGCAAGTGACTGCTGAGATCATTCATAAAAGAGCAATAATGCATCAGGTTTGTCCACAGACAGGGCTCTTGCTGTTAAGCGCTGTATCTGGGCTTGGGTGCATGGTGCTCCTAGGTGAACCCATCACGTTGCCTCTAGAGCTGGATTTGAACTTGGGTGCATGCTGCTATAGCTATTTTGGACTTGGGTGCACGGTGCTGCTAGGTGAACCCATCACGTTGCCTCTAGAGCTGGATTTGAACTTGGGTGCATGCTGCTATAGCTATTTTGGACTTGGGTGCACGGTGCTGCTAGGTGAACCCATCATGTTGCCTCTATAGCTGTATCTGGGCTTGGGTGCATGGTGCTGCTAGGTGAATCCATCATGTTGCCTCTATAGCTGTAGTTGAACTTGGGTGCATGGTGCTGCTATAGGTATATTTGGACTTGGGTGCATGGTGCTGCTATAGCTATATTTGGACTTGGGTGCATGGTGCTGCTAGGTGAACCCATCACGTTGCCTCTAGAGCTGTATTTGGGCTTGGGTGCATGGTGCTGCTAGGTGAACCCATCACGTTGCCTCTAGAGCTGGATTTGGGCTTGGGTGCATGGTGCTGCTAGGTGAACCCATCACGTTGCCTCTATAGCTGGATTTGAACTCGGGTACATGGTGCTGCTACAGCTATATTTGGACTTGGGTGCACGGTGCTGCTAGGTGAATCCATCATGTTGCCTCTATAGCTGTAGTTGAACTTGGGTGCATGGTGCTGCTATAGCTATATTTGGACTTGGGTGCATGGTGCTGCTAGGTGAACCCATCATGTTGCCTCTATAGCTGGATTTGGACTTGGGTGCACGGTGCTGCTATAGCTATATTTGGACTTGAGTGCACAGTGCTGCTAGGTGAACCCATCATGTTGCCTCTATAGCTGTATCTGGGCTTGGGTGCATGGTGCTGCTGGGTGAACCCATCATGCTACCTCTATAGCTGTAGTTGAACTTGGGTGCATGGTGCTGCTATAGCTATATTTGGACTTGGGTGCACGGTGCTGCTAGGTGAACCCAACATGCTACCTCTATGGCTGTATTTGGGCTTGGGTGCATGGTGCTGCTGGGTGAACCCATCCTGTTGCCTCTATGAAGGAGAAGAAGTGAGAGGTGGGCTCATCAGATGGTTCAGGATTAGAGAGCTGCCTTGACAGTGAACTGGGTAGGAAGACGGACTGGTAGAAACCGCAGCTGAGGAGTCAGGAGGCGGGGAATCCCTTCACCTACTCTTCATCTCCAAGCATGGGAAAATGGGGTGATCCTTGCCCCGCTCAGGAAAGGGGTAGAAATGCTCCCTAATGCTTCCCGAGCACCTGGAGCTCCCCAGATGGAGGGAGAGCAGCATCGCTTTCTCAGTCTGGTAGGTCTCATTCCCAGCTGAGGTTGGAGCCCAGGACATTAGTGGATGGTAGTAGACGGGCTTCACACCTGGGCACCCCTCGCCTCTCCCCCGCCACCGCGGTATCGGTGCAGCACGGCCAGAGGTGTCACCCCGCTTTGTAACGCCTGTCCTTCTCTCTCTCTCTTCCAGGGCTCCGCTCCCATCCTGGTAGTCATGGTGATCTTACTCAATATTGGAGTCGCCATTTTGTTTATTAACTTTTTCATCTAACTCGAGACTGTCTCGTTTGCAAAAATAACAGTTACACGTACAAACGGGGGAAAAACAAACCAAACAAGAACAACAAAAACAAAAACAATCAAAAAAAAAAAAAAAAAAAAAAAAAATAACTCAAACTGTCCGACGACTATTTCCGAGTCTTTTCACAGCAGAACAACAAAAGATTGAGTCTCACTCACAGTTTGCCTTTTTTCCTGGGTAATGTTTTTTGGATTTTAGCCAAAATTCTTTGCTTGTACAACACTATGCTGTGTGGCATGGCCGAATGCGATCAACTCCGACCCTCCCGACACCAGAAAGGATGAGAAGGGATCCCAGCAAAATCCGAATCCACGTGTTTGAGAAAACAAAAGAAGGAGAACAGGGATAATCGAATTACCAAGCGGGGAGATTGCGGGCAGGTGGAGCAGACTTTTTTCCAGGGGGCACGAACTGCAGCTCCTGAAGGGCTCCGTGCTGAGTCTTTTTCTGGGGGAAACACAACAGCTTTGGTTATGAAGTAGACAGAGAAAAAACAAAGAGATATCCCCTCTCGCCCCCGGCCCTCTCCAGACGACAGATGAACCACTCGCGGCTTTCTTCCCCTCTCTTCCCAACCAGCACAATGGTGGAACGAGGAGAAAGGGAGGTTTTGGGGGGAGAGGGATGGGTCCCCCCAGCTCCAGAGGGTCAGAGGAGCAGCCCCGTTGGGTGTAGTTTGGAAACCAGTAATGAAGCGATGACCGGTTTGCTCAATGGGGTTGGGGGAGGGAACCCAAGACATGACCGATGGACCCACCCCCCTCCTTTCCTCGCTCTCTTTTCCCAGCGGCTCCCTCCTCCATCCAGACCAACGATGCCCAAAGCCAACTCTTCCTCGGCACAAATCCCCCCGTCCCCGAGTTAATCACGTGGCAGCTTATGATGCCTCCCCAACACACACACGTGCACACGTCAGAAGTGGCAATACTCACACGGAGCGGTCCGTCATCCCATCCCGACCCGCAGCCACTCACACATGCACCCAGAGACTGCAAGGAAGCCGTGCAGTGAGGGCCGCGGGTCAGACCCGGAGGAAGGCGTCTGGGCAGGGGAGGCCAGGAGGGTGGCGGGCGTGCCTCTGACATCTTGCTGTGGACCATTTCAGACATCGTGCTTGGGCTCTGAGCATGTTGCGTTTTGCACTGTGTATGCAGGATGTATATTCCAGCTTCCGACATGTCCCTGTGAAAAAAAAGAAACCCTTCATTGGCACTGGCAGCCTCTAAGGATGTATTCTTTTCTATATGTCACTGGATCCGTTTGTTTATAACATCTTTGTAATATGCCTGCCTGGATTTCTTCTTCTTTTCTTTTTTTTCCTTTTTTTTTGGTTTTTTTTAATCCCCCTCCCTTCCCCGATGATATGCGTATTCATTAAAGATGCAGCATCCCTGTTCTGAGTTGTTCTAATCCCAATGATAAGAGTGTGGTTTAGCTCAATTGCTTGGAAATCGCTGAAATCCTGTCGCATCTCAAAACCAGCGGTGCCGGTTCTTCCCCTCCGCCCCGCCGCCCCGACACTACGACCCCGTGCAGGCCACCCCTGTCCGATATATCAGCTTTGCTCGATGATCCTCCCACCACAAGATACGACTCAAAATAGTCAACTGCCCGTCTCCGACACTGCCTCGGGACCCCGTTCTGCCCTTGGTCACATCCCGCGCTGCAGCGGGTAACGGGGTGCAGAACGCGGCCCGGGCACCGTCCGTCCTCTAGGTTTTATCTGTGGGAAATCCTCCTCAGCATTTCACACACAGAGCTGTTGGGTACAACCCTGACTTGTGGACTCAGCTTTGCTTTGCTTCTGTTTTAGCTGTCTCTCTGCTACCTTTTCAGCAGATTTCTTTATTACACTGCACTGGATTGCTATATTTTTAACCAGAAATAAACTCAACATTAGAGCATGTGCCAGTTAAATTCAGTTCTTTTCCTTCCATGGTCGCTCTCATTCCCCCCTGGCGGTTTTTCTTTTCCTTTTCGGTCGGAGGGGGTGCAGGGGCAGGGGGGTGGGAGGGGTGGAGAGCACCAAGGAGTTTTCATTCTCCACTCTCCACTTTTGTACACCCCGTTTTTGGGGCTTTTTTGTTTCCTAGTCATCTCTTTCTCTCTCTTTTTTCCAAATGGAAAGGTTGCTGCAGACCTGAAGTGAACCAAATAATGATATATTGTCATGGCAGCCCTAGGAAATCATACATGCTGCGATATGTGTTTTGTAATTCTGTTTGCAACTCTTTGTAACGACTCTAGAGAACTTTTTTTGTACGTTCCCGTAAGTGCATGACACAAAGGTACCTACAGAAGCAGGTTACATAGTTACATGCAAACACAATACAATATTTAGATATGTATAAAACAGCACAAAATGCATATCATTATCAAATAAAAGTACTAGTGGTTTCATGACTAGCCTTTTCACCCTGGTGACCGACTAGTTATTACGGCTTTTTCTCGCAGGCCCCAGCGAATTTGGACACAAACCCCAAATTCAGCCTTGCCTTTCAGCTCTTTCTCCCCTTAGTTTCTACCGGTCTAAAAGTTCAGGTAAGCCACACTTCTAAGTCTGAAAGATATCTGAAGGCTAATATGAATTGGTTCCCAAACAATCGGATGAAAAATAATGATTCCTTGATTAATCACGGGGAGTCGAGCCATTTGTCTTAGCTCTGTGCTTTCACATCTGCCCAGAGCCAAAAATACTCTTGCTGTGTAGCCTAAAGAGAGAAGCAGGTCGATGTTCCTCTTTCCACCTCGGAAGTACCATGTTTGTGGCCACCCGTCTAATGCACCCAGCGCCATAGCGGCAGGACACCACATCCGCGTAGTCTCTCTCCAGGCCGTGCCGCATCTGTCTGTCCATGCATAGGCAAGCAAATGCGTGCAAGCTGCTGAAATCACTGGATCATACTCGTTTCCTAGGATGGTCTGTCCAGCTCTTTAAAAATAAGAGGCTTGCCAGGCCATTTGGGAAGGATCTCAACCTGAACTGGTGGCACCAGAGGTGGGCCCAGCAAAAAAGTTGCACCTCGAGCAGTGCAGAGACACAGCCCAACCTCAGCGGACTCCAGAAGTGCTACCGACCCTCAGACCCCATGGCTGCAGCGGTGGACCACTGCGAAGCCTCCCTCTCCACGCAGGCATGAGAAAGGAAGATCCCAGGCTGGATTGCAGGACAGAAAGGATGGAAGAAATACGCAGTTTCGGCCTGGGTCTTGGAGGTTTTCAGGTGCCTAACTCCCCTGCTGCAATCATAGGAATTAGGCGCCTGGTCTGGTTCTCATCGCTGCCAAGGTACTGTGAAGCCCAGGCTGCGATAGGGAGATATAACCCTGCACTGACTGTGAAGGGGTTAGTTGTATCCTGAGAGAGCTGGGAGCAATCACCGGGCACAAGAGTGCGGGGAGCTGGAGGAGGGGGTGCAGGGCTAAACCTGGAGGCCAGAGGATGCGGATGAAGTGCCTCCAAGCCTGACAGCCTGGCAGCATGGGTTTGAATCATAGAAAATCATAGAAAATTAGGGTTGAAAGGGAGGTCACCTAGTCCAACTCCCATGACTCTGGTTCCCCGGGAGAAGGGGTTGAGAGGCTCTGGATGTGGTGCTGAGCCCTTCTGGAGCTGGGGACCAAGCCAGCTTCTCATGCAGGCCCTAGAAGAGTGATGGGGATAAGGTTCAGTCTGTTGGCTCTGCACTGAGTGTGCTGGGAGCCATCGCTGGACACTGCAGTGTGCAAAGCTAGTGTGTAAGTGCTACGGTTGTGCACCTGAGAGTGCTTCTCCCCCCTCTCCTTTATGAAATTGTTGCAGGTGACCTGATGGCTTCTGCTATTGCTCTCGGCTCATCAGGACTGATCTAAATGGTGGCACAGGTGTTGGCCATGCTGCCACGCAGAGTATGGCTAATTGCCCACACCAGCTCCCAGTATGGCTAATTGCACCATTACCCTATTCCCCCCCAGTGCCTGCCTGGATCTCTCAGGTGGTGTCAAAAGTGCAAGTGCTCAGAGCATGCATAGGAACATGGGTGTCCTTGGGAGAGAGCACTGCCTGTATCCCGTTAACACTCAAAGGTCACTCCAGTCTATGAAGAGGAGGCTGGGACAGGGATGGGTGGCTTGTGGTAGAAAGATGCCTCCAGACCAGGCTGCTACTGAATGCTATGGGTGTGTTCAGGGTCCAGGGTATCAACTGTACTGCAAAAAGCAGGTGCCAAAGCTTTGATGCCAGGCCAGGGTCCTTGTGTCCTGTTCAAGGGACAGTACTGGCCCAGCAGCCGATGGGGTGGAGTTGCAGGCCAGTAGGAGGGGAGCCCTATGCACCTGAGGATACCTGCTCCCTTCCTGACACCCCTGATCTGACGGTCCCTCTTCCCTGAAGTCAGACCTGCACTCACTTCCCCCAGGGTAATGCATGGGTCAGCGCTGAATGTGCCCGTGGTCAGGTAGTGCCCTGCAACAAGCTGCTGCGGGAGCAAGGGGATGCACAGCTCAGAGACTCGCAACGAGGTCTGGTTTCTTGCCGCGTTGAGGGGACGCTGCGTGGAGATGGCCGAGACGGAACAAGAGGAGCAGGTTGCTTCTCCTAGGAACGGGGATGCAGAGATAGCAACCGGTGCTGCTCGTGCAGCACACGGACGAGGCGGCACCGAGTCATCACCCTTCGGCTAGGCTGCAAAAGCAGGAGCAACAAAATGCCTGCGGCGTGTGCGAGGCCCTGGGTGGGAAAGGACACAAGGAGCAGGTGGAGGGGTAGCACCGGGGCTGAAAAGAGGCAGGTGGTACGTAGCAGGTTAGATGCTTTAGGGACCCAGAGACCAAAGGCACAGCTCCAGAAAGCACTGTCACGCTTGGGAAGTGAAGTGCAGGTTGTCACTCCCTGGCACAATTGCACACCTGGCTGGGTGCGATGGGGCTGGGCAGCTGAGCCAGATGTGGTGTTGCCACAACCTGAAGCTGCAGGGGATGGAAGTGTTTGTGTATCACACCCACACCCCAGCTGGAGGTGGTGAGGGAAGCTACGCACCTCGCTTCACCTACATATACCTCACGCCTGCATTGCGTAGCCAAGTGTTAGACACGCTCTGCTTAGATGCACGCTCTGGATGTCTAAATGATGCGTCTCTGCCCAGGGGCTCTCCCCCCTGGGTCAGGAGCCGGCTCCAGGACGCTGAGCCCCACTCCAGATGTGTGAACCTCTCCTCCACTCGCTTAGCTGCATCGGGAATAGGGCGTGCTGTTTGTTCCTCGGTGCATTTCCCCCAGCCCCCATGCTGAAGCCTCACCTACGGGCCTGGCTTTCTGGTCTCGTGGACAGGTGATGCCCGAGGAGAACCAGGCTTTTCGCATTCCTGAAGCCACTTCCCACGCAGCAGGAGTTTCATTTAAGTAATACTTGGGGCTGCTTCGTCTTTTTTAGGGACCGGTCCCTCCGTTCAGCCCAGCCCAGGGGTGACAGGCTTGGGCTCGTGTGCGCAAGCACCGACTCCTGCGGCTCTTTTAAGGCTAGCAGGTCCCAGCGCAAGTCTCTGGTTTGTCTCTCTGCCTAACTGGCCTAAACTTGAGCATCTCAAAGGCAACTATGGGGGAGTCTGGCTGTGCTTCCAGTGGCAAGACTTCGGCGTATGAGCTAGCACACAAGCAGCAAGATAACTTCACAGGCTTCCCCATGAGCCTTTCAAATAAAACGGGCCAGCACAGGCTCAGCTCTCCAGGACTCTGGTGCTTGTTCAGCGAGTCCCAGCAAGCCCTCCTTTTCCAGATCGGTTATATCCACCTGGGACCGAGCTACTTAAATTCTCAGCCAACAAACACATAAGCCTGAAGGCCGATCCGTTCCACTTCCTCTCCCCCACCCATCCGATGATTGCTTAGCTCAGCCCGGATGCACAAAAGCTGCAATTTGGATCCAGCCTTTAAGAGGAAAACACAACCCACTGTTGCATGCTCTGGCTTATCCATCGTCTAAGCTGCCTCAAGCCCGCTGTCTTATCGGGGGCACGCTGGAACCTCCTCCCCTCGCTGCAGCGCTCCGGGGGATGCTCCCTCTTCGCTGAAGTGCGGCTAAGGGGCTTTCTCCTTCGTTTCCTCCCCTTCCAATCAAAGAAGAAATCAAAGTCTCTGGGGAAAAAAAGGAGATGCATGAAACTGGGAAAAAAAGGAGATGCATGGAACTGGGCCAAAACAGCAGTCCCCGTGCTGAGAAGGCTGCGGGTGCGGGGGAGACCCAGCCAAAGACAGCATTTTTAGTTGCTCCTTTTTGGCTATAAGATCAGCGACAGGGTGAAAGTGCAATGTCTCCCGGCCTAGCCGCGGGGCCGGACTGCACATCAGTGAGCCCAGGTGCTGGGAGCCCAACCAGCACGCCGGTGCCTGCTGCTGTTAACCAAGCGTGAGCTGCAGGTTGCTTCCCCAGCTAGCCATAAATCCCCTGTACTTCCCCCGCTCCTCTACTGCTTTGCATGCAAGGCGCTTCCTCGTCAGACACACCGTGCTCTCGACAGCTCAATAGCGCAGGCAGCCTGCTCTGTGCAACCTTGGTTATTTAACCGGCATTAGCTTCCCGGGGCCCGGCACTGCTCAAGAGAGAGCAGATGTCCTGAGGACACCCCAGCACCCCAGGATGCTGCCGCAGCAAGGGGCGAGCTGGCCCCTCTGGGTGTCAAAGCGTCGCCGGCGTTGGCTGCCGCAGACAGGCACGCTCCATCTGCCGTCCCCCGGGGCTACGGCAGGGCTGCGACAGGAGGCAGGCGGCACCCTGAGCCGGGAGCCTGTTGGAGCAGAGGCAGACAACCGACTGCACTCGGTTCCCGCTGAGCTTTGCACATCTCCCCGCACACGGGCCGGCACAATGGGAATTGGACTCGGGCCCTCCAGAACCAAATGCACAAGCTACTGCAGCCCGAGCACTGGTACGGCAGGGTCCTGGGGCATGCAGGAGCACTGGCTTGCAGTTGCTTTTTGTTGGCATGTATGTACCTATACGCGTTACGTGCACAAGAAGCAGCCAGGTTCCCAGAGCATTGGCTGCAGCTGGACACTGCACAAACCACGGGGCTCAGATTCTGACCCCCACCCCCGTAAGAGAGGGAGTCGCTTTCCTCCCATGTTTAACAAGAGACAGCTGAGTGCATGTGGGTGAGCAGCAAATGGTTAAGATGATGATAGCCCAGCCCATGAGGTCCCCTCCCAAAAGCCCCAGCATTTATTGCAGTAGCAACACGAAGCAATCCTGCATGGCAGCCCCTGGCATGTCCAGCACCCTTTCACCTATAGTGACCTCCCCTCTCTCCCCCACAAGCCAGACAGGGGGTCTTCTGGAGCTCCTGGTGCACCCGTTTGGCTTGGCCTGTGGGGCCAGGCTCGAATCCAGCCCTGGATGGCAGCCACTAGCAAACATCTCATTTTTGGCTCAAGGTCCTCGGTTGCAGTCTGTCCCCAGCCTCGGACGCTGGCTTGTCCTAGTGCCTCCCTGCCCACAGCTGCCCCTCCTGGGCTTTGCATCTACTCCCCAGGGAGCAGCTCACCGCTCTCCTTGCAGTAGTTCACCATCCTCCCAAGCAGGTCAGCCTGATTGCCACCCTTGTTTGCACCTGACCTAGCCATGCCCTCAGCTTCCCCTCTGGCAGGAGCGCTAATGAGGCCCACCTGTGTCCTGCTGCTTGTACAACTCCGAACCTAAGCCTCTCCCAGCAAGAAATGCAGGAGGCAGGACAGGAGACAGAGGAGGAACAGATCTCAGGAAGAGAGAGGGGTGCACGTGCTTCCTGAGCAGCCTTCAACCGTGCCACCGCAGGGCTGTGTAACATTAGCCTTCGCTATCCTCAATCCCAGTGCAAGACCTGAGCTCCCAGGGCAGATCCCATCTCGATCTTTGCACCGAAACAGCAGTTTCCAGCTGGTTTGGCTGATGCACAGGTTGTGAAGGTGTAAGCACAGAACATGCTTGATCGGCTGCACCTGGGCCGGGCAGACGCACAGCTACATGCCTGTGGTTATGATGGATGCAGAAGTCAAACGGACAGGGCAGTTCCCTGTTTTAGCTCCAGCGGCTGGCTGAGGGGAAGCAAAAGCCCCCCCTTGCCAAGAAGAGGTTTGACCCTGTGCTTTAACCCCAGCCCCATGCTTTAACCAATGTAGCACAGGTTCGGTGCTAGGCTGCCCCCTCCCCTGTTCCTGCGAAGCAAGCCTTGCAGGGCTCGAGAGAAGGGAGGAGGCAAGGCCAGGATGAACATAAGCTGGAGGGTTGCACGGCTCAGGGAGCTGGGTGCTGCTTGGGAAAGGGCAGGCCTTGGTTTCTAGCTTCCTCCCTTCCTCAAGCAACAAAAAAAAATCCCCCCATCCACACTACCCCTTTTCCCCAGCGACTTAAACAGAAGGGCAGTGGCTCGGCTTCAAATGGAGCACAGAAGGAGCAGGAGGACGCAGCGCTGGGGTTCGTGTGCTATGCTGGGAAGTGTCAAAGCTCTCCTGAGCAAAGCAGGCCTAGACCCCAAGGTGAGTGTCCTAACCACACAAGGACATGGGCTCGGCCTTGCTTTTTCTGGGACTTATGAGCATGCAGCCCACAACACCCTGAGTATGCACAGGCACGCTTATGCATCCACAGGGCAGGGGGGCCGCGATTGCAAGCCACGTGTCAGTGCCAAAATACTGGAACACAACCACGTAGGGACATAAAAGGTCACAGTCCCCATTCTTAGACTTAAGCATCCAAAAGTTTCCCCAAGTTAGGAGCACCCAGGCCCATATCCATGCACAGGAAGCACAGGAAGAGTCAGAACTAGAGAGGAGTGAACATTGCGGGGTCTCACAGTGAACTGCTTGTACCTCAGCCTTCAATGGCTTCACACGCATGAGACGAGCAGGGATGTTCGGGTGGGTTCGAAGGGAGCGCCAGAATTTCCTTCGAAAAACAAAAGCAAAGGAGGAAGAAAACCAAGCGGGGAGCGTTCCCCAAGGGACAGAAACCCACCGTGACTTAACTGAAGAACTTTATTATAAAAGCACTCAGAGAAACCAAACCTAGCCCTCGGACCGGAGAGGAGGGTTTGGGTCTAGGAAATTCTCATGGATAGCTTGTCTCTGCTAACCTCGGCTCCAACAAAAATTCCCACGTTGTGTCTTCAAGCCTCGGTAGCATGAGGTCCTGAACACACTGGCCACGATGCCCAGAAATAACAGCAGAAATACACCATTAGCAATGAGACGAGCACAGGGGCATTCGCCTGGAGCAGCAGGAACAAGAGTGCTCCTGGATCTGGCCGGGTTTACTGGTGAAGGACACCGGACTAAGTTGAGCTGGCCTCACCGCTGTCCCCGGGGCGCCTCCGCACTCACGTTGCCCATTTGCCGGAGTGAGTGCGTCTAGACCAAGCCCTCATAGAAAGCCTTGGCCATCGCATGTGCCACCTTCAATACTTTCTTCTCCTTCGCCTCAGGGCCCATGTTCCTGCGGGCGAGTTTAATCCAGTACTGTTCTGTCCTGGGCAAATAGTCCGTGTACTTCTCATCTGGATGGGCAGGTGGGTGCTGCTCCTCTTCTGTCATGGGACAGGAGGGAGACACAATGGGAGAGAGGGGTCAAGGCTAAAACAAGACGCTCCCCCGGGTGTTGGGAAGGTCGAGAGCAGGCTGCTGCTAACAGCTTGTTGCATGATGGGGAACCAGTTTCTCCCCGAGGACATGGCCCAAGTTGGAAAGAGCTGGTGGAAAGCTTGGCCCGCTCCCCTACTTTGGGCTGCCTCAAGCCACCACTGGCCCATACATCCCCCTCGCTCCTCTCCAGGTCACTGTTACCTTCATCATCTTCACTCTCTTCATCAGAGCCCTCCTCCTCCTCATCTCCTCCCTCGGCCCCTTCCACGTCGCCCCCTTCTTCATCCGACTCAGATTCTTCCAGCCACTCCTGAGTTTCTTTAATAGGAAAAAGAGAGAGAGAGAGAGAGAAGAAATGCATCCAGTCACCCCCAAACTGCCAGGAGAAAGTGGCAGCATCGGGCAGATAACCTGCCTCCATTCTGCAAGGATCACACGGGTGTCCAGGGGTGTTTTTAGGGGAACAGCAGAAAGGGGCCCGTGGACAACCCAGGTTCTGGCTACACTGGAAAAGGCACGTTGGCTTTTAACACCAAATCAGGGTGCCCACAGATTTATGACTTGTAAATGCCACCTCCATGCAAGGCTTGCTGGGACCCCGTCTGGAGCAGGCATCTGCAGGCTGACACGGGCATCTGGGGTAGACGAAGTTGCTTGAAAGCACAGGAGAGCGCTAGCCCCATGCCATCGCTTACTTGGATCCATCTCCACCAGCACCTTCCACTCGTCCATCTTGTGGAGGTCGATGCTGTAGAGGTCACTGAGGGTGAACTGGCGGTCTCCCACCTCAAACATCCCCCCATACACATAGAGAACGCCATGCTTCACCGCCAGCATGGCATTGGACCGGGGGCATGGCTCCACTTGCTGGCCGGAGGCTTCATCACCGGCACCCTCCTCTTCCTCTTCTTCCTCCTCCTCCTCTTCCGACTCGGACCTCTCCAGCTCTGCTCCGGCGGCAGGGATCATCTGCTTGATTGTCATCACAGTCCCATCCTCTGCAACCACCTCTTTGACTATCTCCACGGGCGCCGGAGGGGGCTGGCCCTCAGACTCTCCTCCTCCAGCCGCCTCCGCTGCCTCTGCCTTCCTCCCGCGCCTGCGTTTCTTCCTCTCAGATTTTGGTCCCTGTTGACGATAAGTGCATTAGGAAAGCAGCTGGAGGAGGCTACGCTGCAACGTGAATCCGTGCAGCATCAACATGCAGCTCGGCTAACGCAGCACGTAGCATGGAAAACAATACACCTAAATGCAATTTGGGGATTCAATTCGAGTTTGCAGGCACTGTAAATCTCGAAAGATACGCACATGCTCCGGCACAGCACAGCACAGGCCGCTCCGCTAGCTATAAAATGAATGACAAGGAAACGGAAAGGAAATTTGTGGCGTACTATTGTTGGCTCTATTACTATGTCAACTGGTGGTGGTAGGTGTGTGTGGGGGGAGAAGAGAAGCAGTTCCCTCGCACACACATACACACACTCGGTAGTTTGTGGCTGGCGCAAGAGAAAATAGCCCACCATTTTG
This sequence comes from Alligator sinensis, assembly GCF_000455745.1. Taxonomy (NCBI): domain Eukaryota; kingdom Metazoa; phylum Chordata; order Crocodylia; family Alligatoridae; genus Alligator; species Alligator sinensis. Next base: position 2,275,936 of record NW_005842044.1, read on the forward strand.
TGAAATCAAAACACAATTACTGGGTGCTAAATTACAATGCATTAGCGGGAAGCACTCCAGGTCCTCAGAGCGCTGTACCAAAGGGCTGGGAAATCACTTGCCAGGAACTCAGAAGCAGACCTGACAGTGCAGCTTTGCCCGTCGTTATGTGACTGACTTTTCCTCTTGGAAAACAGAGAGAGGAGGCCCAGGGGTGGAGGAGAGGGAGGTCAGTTTGGGCCAACCTGCACCACTTGCACCTGATGAAGAGCTCAAGTCATGCTGCATTTCTGAAGGGTTAACATCTCGTCTCCTCCATCTGGCAGCTGCAAGCTTCATCTCCCTGGGATAAAAGGGGTGTTTTCCCAGCCAGCCAGCTATTGCTATGTCAGATCCTGATGGAGACAAGACACTGTCCTTTTTATTTCAGTGTAGCTAGACCAAGTTAGCGAGGTCCAGTGGCAGAACAGTGGAGTCTCACTCACTACGGATCCAAAGGCACGAGTTCAAGCCCTTCTCCAAGCACTACCCTCAGCTCTAAGTGGGGTACTTGGTCATTCGGGCTGCGGAATCAAATATGACTAGATTTTCACTACTCCCATACATGCTATTAGCTACAGAGACTGGCCTGCCCTAACCACACCAGCCCTAAGGGTTCATTTGAAAGCTCAGGAGCAGCTCTGACCTTGAGTCAACCCCAGGACAGGTGCATAAGGCTGACTTGGCCTAGTTACACCCAGGTAAAACCATCAATGCCTCGTCTCCCCCAGGATTTTGCACAGTGATGTAGCTCGATGTGTACCACACCCAGCTAGCTTTCAAATCTAAATCAATCAGAGAAGAGGACGAGAAGACTGAAGGGAGATTTGCTAACAGTCTTCAAATACCTGAAGGGCAGTTATAGAAAGGATGGAGATGGGCTTTTCTCTGTGGCTGTAGGGGACAGGACTAGCAGCAATCGCCTCAAGCTGCAGCAGGGGAAATTTAGGTTGGAGATGAGGAGGGACTTTCTGAAGAGGAGGATGGTCGAGCATTGGGACAGGCCGTCCAGAGAAGTTGTGAAATCTTTGTGCTTGGAAACTTTCAAAAGCAAGTTAAAGAGACACTTGGCTGGGACGGTTGAGTCAGGGACAACCGTGCCTTGAGCAGGGGGCTGGGCTAGATGACCCTTCCAGCTCTACTTTCCTATGATTCGGTGGGCTCAGAGAAATGGGGAAGGGGAGGGTTGACAATACATATTTTTTTCAAGACCTTTAACTGTCCAGGAAACCAGCGATTCTTCCCCATATCGTAGAAATAAACATCGTTGAAGAAGTCTCCTTCGATGCTCTCCTCCTCTTCCTCATCGTGGACACCTCCGAACAGGAGGGACCGGTTATTGGGGCCGACCGCCGCCGAGAAGCCCGACCTGGGCGTGGGTTTCACTCCGGAAGGGTTAAGTCGATTCCAAACCCACTTGTCTAGGAGAGGATAAAGAGAAAGCACACAAGCACGTCAGCTCACGAAGGGGGTAGGTTTCCCACTGACCCATTTGGGCGGCTTTAAAGATTTCACAGCATGCTGCCTGCAACGCCGTTAAATAATGTGAAGCAGGGCAGTTTGCATTCTCCGGTTTAATCGCCCAGCTAAGCCATGTGTTCGCTTTCTAGTCTTTACCCTGAGGAAGCGATTGTGTGTTCAAACAGAAGAAGTCACATACGCTCATTTTGCAATACCAGCAAAGCCATCTTTGAGGCATGCTATTGTGGACCAGGGGTGGGAGATGGACATCCCAGAAGGGACCAGTGTGCATTTAGGGAACAGAGGAGTTTAGAGACTTGTTCAGGGCACAACAGCTGCCTGGAAAGACTAGAGGTCCTTATTCATGGGCCCACAGTACCACAAGCATTGCTCGTGCAATGCAAGACAATTGGGATTTTTCCTTCTCTAAAGATAATCGGGAGGGTCTTCTAGCAGCATCTTACCGAGCCCAATTGCCGGTTACCTTTACAGCTTGCCAATATTATAGTGAAGAATACAAAGCTCCCACACCAACACAAGTTAAGGCTATGTTTTCAGGGCTGTGCATGTGCATATCCACCATCTAACTGATGTCCTCTACCTAAAACTGCACTTCCAACCATGCTATTTGCACAAGCAATTTTGGCGTGTGTGGTCACACATGCAATTCTGAAATCCTGGCCACCCTACACAACACCTATCTACCTGTACACCGCCTCCAGGCTGCTTGCATCTTCTAACCAGTCGAGGGGAACCTAAATATCTGCTTGGCTACACTATAAAATGAGAGAGGCCACTAGAGCTAAGCTCTGGAGCGTGTACAAATATATTTAACCTAAAGCACTGAAGCTGAACCTTTCGAGGTTTAGAGAAACTGGCAAAAACGTTAGCGTCTCCTCCCTCCCTGAGAGCAGAGTGGCATGAATCTCAAGGGAAGCAAGTGGTACATCTCCCATTTCTCGGGACATTTAAAGCCAGGCAGAACAAAAGCGCTGTACAAATATATTGCGAGGAACTACCCAGGGCTGGGGAATCAAACCCAGTCCATTTTCGTCTTGGTCTTCTTGGATGCTCTTGCTACCAAGCAACTTGTTGGAAACTGGAACTGGAATTACAGCTGCTCTACCTGCTGCTGGGAAAGACCTGTTTGAACCCTCTTGTCCTGGGGAAGGGGTCCAACCGGTCTGCTTGGCAGGGAGGTTGATTCACCGGTGTGCATTGGTGGATTGCTCCTACCGCGATTCAGGGAGAGAGAAAGCACTGGTGCATCCCACAGGTATCCCAACCAGCTCTGCTTGCACTTGCCTGATCCTTCTGCCT
>NW_005842044.1:2278765-2280277 GCF_000455745.1 Alligator sinensis
GTGTGCAGGGTGCCCTTGTCAACATCTTTCTTCACTCTCTGTGGAGAAGAGAAGGGTGAGCACGCAACGGGAAAGGTGTTATGATGAGCCAGAGTACTGGGACCTTACTTTCCATGGCCTTAAGCTTAGCCAAGTCAGCGGTGCTTCACAGCCACCTTGCACAGCTGTGACGGGGCCAAACAGGACTGGTATGTGTGACCCCCAACCTCCAACTACCTCCCGCAGTGAGTCCGTTTCCTCCGTCCCCGAGGGCAGAGCTGCCAGGTGAGGCCGAGACACCTCGAAGGAAGGCATTTGTAAGTGCTAGTGATAACTGTGGCATGTCGAGCAGGAAGGAGAGTGGAGCTGGGGGACCTGAGCTCTACTCCCTGCTCTGCCACAGATAAAACTGGGGGATCCTGGGAGGGGAAAAAAAATAAAAAAAATCACTTACTTTTCGTGCCCTAGTTTCCTCATCTGTGAAAATAGGTAGGAGATGCATTGAATTCACTAGTGGACACCCTAAACTTTGGGATTCAAGTCACCACAAGCTCAGGGAATTATTCTTGTGTAGCTCAAAGCATCCGACTTCCACTCTCCCCTCCCCAGCCCCATTCATATGCAGCCCCCCTATTGCCACGGGGGCCTTGAGCTCTCTCACCGAGCACGATCAGCCTTTTCCACGCTGCGCCTGGGGGATGCCTGGTGCCCCAGGTGCTCAAACCCAAGAGGAGCCTGGAGCATCGAGCTTTCCTTGATAGCCTTTTCCACACTTTTTTTGGTATTTCTGTCTTTTCCGGACAGAATAAGACCGGGAGGGGGCCAGGTCCTGCTGAACACGATGGCAAACCCCCCCCTGGACTATATGGGAGCAGGATCAAGCTTCAGCGGATGTAATGAAATGCATGGTTTTAAATGCCGCTCTTCTCCGCCACCCCCGTTGTCTTTCCCGGTGAGTTCCTGTACTCCAGTGCTCCTGGCAACACACATTGTCTGAAGGCAGCAGCAAAGCCGTAGGAGGTCCCCTAATAATGTCATTATCCACCCCTCCTTCCCTCTGCTGCCATCCTGCATGCACTCACCCCACTCCCAGCAGGAGCCCTGGTATTCAGCACACTGTGCATAGCACAGCCCCTTGCAAACAGGCTCCAGTGAGAAGCAAGCTCCCGCTAGGGTCATCCCATCCAAAGTTCAGGAGCACTCAAGGCCAGCGTGGCGGGTTGGGCTCATGTCCGAGACTATCCCCAACAGGAGCCAGCTCTGCTCCGGATTATGCTATGCACAGACACCCAGCGAAATGCCTCCCCTGCAGCGACACAAGTACAATACCGATGCATTCGGTATATGGCAGGCTGTAGCACTGGAGGACTTAGGGATGAACTACCGGCAAAGTAAAAGTGGGAGAGGAGAGGGAGGTGGCACTTTCAGCTGAGCTCTCTCCTCAGGCCCCTACCTGAATTGCTGCACAATACCAAGCCGGCTCCCACAGACAGATATTTCATCCTTTGCACACACACCGCTGCTTACACGACG
>NW_005842044.1:2280308-2287215 GCF_000455745.1 Alligator sinensis
TCGTGTTGTTTGCTGCACGGACTCCTGCCAGCAAAGCGTTTCCTTCCCTGGGATGAACCCTGTTGGCTACAGGACCCTCCACAGCCCAGCAAACAGCCCCATCACCATGCTCCATCTTCAAGACCTGAGCTACCCGAGGTAAAAGCACCAGGATCCTGGCTGCAGAAAATACACGTGAAAGTCCAGCATCTTCTGAGAAAAAGAAAAGAATAGCTGCTCCTTATACTACCACTGGAAAGAAACCCAAGCAATACTGTTTCTGACTTTATACCCGTTTTTACAATAGCTCAGTGGTGCGGGTCTCAGGAGGTGTTTATACACATGCTCCAGGGTGGGGGCGCTTTAATTAGAGCCGCTTTAATTAAAGCACCCAGAGGGTCTTGTGTATCGGCATCAACTGGCAGTGGGGGCCTTTAACTAAAGCTCATTGAACGAGCTTTAGTTGAATCATTTTTAAGTGTGGAGACGCTGATACACAAGTCACTGGAGTCTGCTGGAGCGTGGTAATTACCGTGCTCTGGCAGACTCGATTAATTAGTCGAGGCTGCACCGATGCACTGTAATTACAGCGTATTGGAGCAGCCTTGCTGCTCGTGTAGAGGCGCCCAGGGAGCCGGAGGCTCTTTAAACACTTCCCGGCGAAAGGGATGCAAAAAAGATGCTCTCCCGCAAATCCCAGTTAAGCTAACCCAGGGATGTGATGCTTAGCATTGCATCGAGAGTCTGTTTTCTCTATAATCCAAGTTGAATCTTTATAATCCAAGTTAATTGTGGGCTACTTTTTTCTTTTATTTTTACATATAGAGAACAGGAGAGAGACAGCAAGAGAAAAAGGAGCAGAAGAGTGCATGTGTAGGGGGCACATAAGGATGAGGGGCGTAGATCTGCTCGCAGCACAGCTGTCCGAGGCAACCGAACGGCGCGTGCGTGTCGTGGCGGGACTCGGAGCGCCGCCTGCTCCGGTATCAGGGGGGCCGTCAGGATTAACCGCATTATTTTCCATCCGAAAGCCATGTGGCTCCCTGTAGTAAACACACTGTGTACAAAACAGGCTAATGCTTCGTGGATTGAAACCACTGATGAGGAGGAGTGGGAGCTCCAATGATCTGTTTCCAAAGGGATGCAACCTTCACGTACACACAAGATGCACAGATGCTATGCAGGGATGAAAAAAAAGGAACACACATACACAAAAACCCCACCGTTACTCGAGAGAACCGCCCTGTTCCCGTGCTGCTTGATAATACTGCACACCTTGGCCATAACATGCTGGTTCACATATTGAAAAGGGCGTCTAACCTCACTCTATTTTCCTCCTGGGCTGTTACATAATACAGAGGTCCACCTCCTTTCCCAAGCACAAAACATTTCTGAATAGCTGCATTCTTGTCTTTGTACAAGCCAATAAGTACCTACACTGCACGCTCCAGCTGCTTTGGGAAAAGCATCGGCTGAGCCCTCCCTTAACCACTGGTCTAGGGCAAGCAATCCTTACTGCCACTCCTTTGAAACTCATGGGGAAACTGAGGCACAAGGAGGGCAAGTGACTTGTCAGCATTTAAGGTGGGGATTAGCCTCCAAGGTTTCTGCTTAACCGGCAGGAACGCGCCGCCTCTGACAACAGGGGCAAAATCAGAGACCGCCGTTGAAAATGCAGACTCCAGAGTAGGCAAGAACTGCTCTCTTCTCCAATCCATAGGAAACTAGGGTCGGAAGGGACCTCAGGATGTCCAGCCCCCTGCAAGCACATCCACGAGCCAGGGTCCAGCTGAACCTGCTTTTAAAACCGGAGCCTCAGAAAGCCATCACTTCAAATGCACGGCCCTCCACTCCGGGTGCATTCGGTTCGTGCCCACGGGGCCCGGCTCGCAAGCAAGGTGGAGCAGCATCAGCTTCCTGACGTCTCCCAGCTGCCCCCGGCGCTCGGGTTGCTTAGCAATCGCAAGCTCTCGGTGCAAAGATGCAGCGGCTGCAGGTCTCTCTCTACCATAAAAGAAAGGGAGCATCTCAAAACGAAGAGCAGCGGGAGAAGAGCGAATCCAAGGCATCTGATGGGATTTTCGTGTCGAAGCAGGCACGGCCGATTAAGATCCCACTGTGCTACTTCTCAGGGCAGGAGGATCGCAGCAGCCGCACAAGCAGCCCCTACTATTTTCAGGATGTATGAACATGCAAGAGACAACACTCGATAGCATTCGCTTGGCCACAGGGATGCTGGCAAAACCTGACCTGAGTTTTTAAACACTGGGGGCCTGCAGCCCAGGGCTTTTGCTCGCATCGATAACGAGCTCCCAGAATCGTCAGCATTCATTTAAACTTCATAAGTTGTCTGCAGGTCGCCTTCTCTCCGCCCTTTCCTCGGGTATCACTAGGGACCTACTTAAACCAGTGACACAAAGGGCTTTTCACGGCCCGTGCGCAGCGCACAGAGCCGATTTCACGGGCATTTTGTGGTGGCCCTGCCCCGGCGGCCCCATCCCTTGCTGCCGACTGGCCGAGAGGCAAAAACCACATAATTAAATAGCAGATTCCACAGAAATCTCTTATAAATGACTGTATTAAGTATTCAATTTAAATCTAAATCTTTAGAGTCCAGTAAGCTTTTTATTTTTTTCTTCTTTTGGGGCCGATTCCCCGGGACATCACGACCAACGCCATTTTTCACGGCGATCTCGAAAATCGCGGAACTGCGATTTAAGGAGGTCCCTCCTTATCGTGACAGTTAAGGGGCAACGTGCAATACGCTGCATGGCAGCACGGCCTGCATCTAGCGCTGAACCTGCTGCAACCGCTGTGACCTAGCCCGTGGGAACGGGGCCCAGGCGAATGAAGCCCTAAAACAGCTCTGATCTTGGCCCCACGTCTATTTAAAAGAAAGCTTTTGAGAGGTTCTTGTGCATCTGTCCCTGGATGTGTTTTATGCAGGCTGCATGACCTTGTTCTCTCCAGCTTTCCTCTTAGCAGCCTGTACAGCTGTGCTTGTCTGCAGTCGAGGCAGGGACAGTCTTTCTCTTCATTTTTCCGGCTCTGACCAGCTGCTGGTTCTCCATCAAACTTGAGCTGCTTTATTTTTCCAGACCCTGCCCCAGTGTCCCCAGGGGCCTGCGCTGCACAATACATAGCTGATTACCTTCGAGCTCAAGACTCAGCTCCATGATCAGCTGCTTGCAGAGCTCTAATCGCACACTCATGGAAACGGGGATGCAACGGTACCCCAGGGGCCCAAGAAACGATGAATCCCATTGAATGAAGTGATTGTGACAACACCCAATATCGTCACCTTGGCAGCTGGAGGCTGCATAAATTGACTGTCCCGCTCATGTCACAGTTTGCAGGTAGGATGCAATACGATTTTAGAATTGCCCACCCAGCATGAAACCTGCTTGGGCTGCTGAAAGCCTCCGGTACCACCTCAGTGCAGAGTGGGAATGCGTCAGCAAATCAATCATTCCCTGGTCCCTGCTCCCATCTGCATTCATATATAGAAAGTGTATGCACGGCATTCATGAACAGGCCACGGTGTGTGATGGAAACCCTGAACGGAGCAGCCAGACACCTCACGCCGGCCGTACAAAACAGCTGGGGACAGAGTTTTAACTCAAGAGCGATGCATCAGTTCCTCTTCTACCTCCGGTTCAGAGCCGTGCACGGAAAGCCGACTGCCCAGGCACTGCAGCAGGGGCTGCATTTCAGCCACCGTTTCCCCGTCACTCCAAATTTTCCAAGTGACGACAAGAAAAGCGGCTCCAAAGCAACGCGACGTAGCTCAGCTTGGTACAGTAGAAGGTGTTAAATGCAAAAAACCCCCACTCCTGGGGCTCACAGCCTTTCCTGTCCAGAGGCTGCAGCACCCCACTCCTGACGCTCACAGCCTTTCCTGTCCAGAGGCTGCAGCATACCGCACAACCCCAGCTGCCTTCGGGAGCAGGGGATCCACATCTGGCAGGCAGGCAGGCTGTGCGGCTCTCTGACCTCGGGAGCAAGGAGGGTGGAGAGCAAGGGGCAGGACACAGCCCGTTCAGGTGGAAAATCCTCCCCAGCGCTGTTGCTGTTTAAACAAACGTGCAGGCGAGAAGCTGCAGTGCTGAGCGCGGGCTGTGAGGAGGCACAAATGTTTCTAAATATATAGACGGAATATTTGCTCCCCCCACCTCCCTCTTCTTTGCTCATTTGTACAGATCGGAAGGAACAGTGCATCCACCTCCCCCGGTGCTGCGCAGCTGGAAGCGATGCCTTTCTGCTGAGATACAAAACCCAGACCCTGCTGCTCCCGTCTGCATTATAAACACTGGAAGCATTGGCAGAAGCCTTTTGCTCAGCGCTGCCAATGGACTATTCACTTCCTCCCTCCCAGCACGGAGACAGGCACACTTGGGCAATGAGGACATATGGTCTAAAGGGCTACCTGGTATAAATTACTTTGATTAACAAAGCGAGCAGCAGTGCAAAGGAAGCCTGGAGTGCATCAAAGGCCCCCTTTGGTGCATCGGGTTTGCTGAGCAGCTCTGTTCCCTTAACCCCTTCTGTGCTCTGAGAAAAGCCCTGCATCCTGGCAGCTGCTGCCTTACTGCCAGAGGCTATGCATTACTCCTGTCTATGCAGCCTCTGCGCTGCACCCAAGTGCCACCAGGAAGCAGGCTCTAGCCACGCACTCCCGCTCTGCATACGCATCTCCTGGACACGAAGCAGCTGCATCAGGGGCTGGGTGCATGTTCAGTGCCTCTCTCAGGCATGCTCCCTGGCACGGGCTATGGGCTGCACTAGCGCAGCAGCAATGCTGTTGTTTCCAGACTGCAAGGCATGCACATCTGGAGCATGGGGATGGGGGAGCTTCACATTAGCCTCCAGATATGTCCTTAGCAGCCACGGGGCCAAGTGGGAACATCCTCCTCCACTCCACCCTGTGTCCTGCTCTTCCTTTTCCTGCCACCATGCTAGTCACCGGGGCATCTATCAGACTGAGATATGCCCAGTTCTGGCATGGCAAACTCCCATAGGCATGACGTTGCCGAGGCAGGAAAAGACCATTTACCGTGCTCCGGTCAGGTGTCCAACACTCACCGTGACGGCTTCACCAGAAGCTTTGCCTCATGAGCAAAGGGAGCAGTGATCTTCAAGCCCCGGCTAACAGGACCCGCAGCTCCTCACGTGGGTCAGTCACTCCTTGGGCAACCCCATTTGGCATTTCTCTTGGACACGGTGAAATGGAAACGCGAGAGTCCCCAGCTCCGCATTCCCGCACCTGGGAAACCGGCTTCGGAAAAGCCTGTCATTCATTTCAGGGAAGAAACAAAGGAGCTACCCTCTCGACCTAGACGTAATCCCTTTGCACCAGTACTTCACCTCCTGGGCTGGCCCCAGCTGCTTCAGAAGTGGACAAAACCCTACGTGCGGCTGTTACAGGATAACCTGCCCGTGGGGCTGACGTAGCTTCTTCACAACTCAAGGCTGTTAGTGGCCGACTTATGCTCCGAAACTTTGTCTCCGCTCTTATTTTCATATCTGAGATACTTCTCTGGCCCTATTTCTGTTATATTCAAGCACCTATCAAACTTGAATTTATTGCTCTCCTCTCCCACACAGCACCCCTGCAATTCAGGCCAGAGATATTCTCCCCATTTTACAGAGGAGGAGCAGAGGCACAGGTTACACAACTTAACCAAGGACATACTGTTAATCTGTAGCAGAGCTGGGCACTGAAACCACCTCTCAGAGCAAGGGACTGAACATAAGTCTCCCAGAAATGCAAAACCAGGGCCGTAACCACTCAGTCCTCCTCACCAGAAGCCAAATGTACAGAACTACATAACCGAGAAGCAGCCCAAAAACAGCCGCAGGCCCCAGCGGTACTTGCAATAACTGAATTTGCTGCTTTTGATTTTTTTTTTCTCATAACTTTCCTTCTTCTTGCAGGGCAGCAATTCTGTTTAGGAACCAAGCAAACAAAACAAGATGTGGCCCTAGTTCGGTGCCTGTCATCTCTCACCTGTTTGGAGTAGCCACCGTAGATGATTACATTGCCTTCTGGAGTGGTAGACATTTGGCAGCCAGACCTCGGGGCAGGGCCGATGCCGGAGGGAGACAGCTTGCTCCACGTGAACGTGTCCAGGTTGAAAGCATACACATCGTTGTAGTAGATGTAGTCTCTAGTCAGGGCAAAGGAGCACACAGAGAGCTGTTACAAGAGACTACCGGTTAGCGCAGGATAAAACGTCACCTAAAGAAGACCACAGGGAAGTTTGGAAGAGGTTGCTTGTTCTGCCCGTCAAAGGTGGATCTTTTGCTACAGCATAAGGTTGCAATGGCAGAGCCACGATCTGCACCAGACACAGCTGTGCTGCAACAGGCAACCAAAACTTCCCCCCAATTCTCTGCTCTGCATCAGCCCTGGCTACAAAACCAGTCGCGCCAACTCCAGACAGAAAGCTGTCCCACCAGCTTATCACCTGAAAGCAAGGGGCATCAGAAGGTGTCCCACACAAAGACTAAAGAGCTTACTCGTTAATTTATCTAATTGATACAGGAAGAACTCGAGGTGACCGGGGTCCATTTGTATCCTCCAGGGAGTGAAGCTCCTGTACCCACACCAGGTAGCTCAGGGCAAGCAAAGAGTGACGATGCGACAGAACAGCGCTCAGCGTTGATGAACCCCCCGCGTACAGACTCGGCATCTCAACATCTGCAGCCTGTGCCGCGCTCCAAGCTGCCTTGGCCCTTGCTAATACAGCAGCGCACAAGTGAGCTATGATGTTTCTACTATACTGCAGTCCCAGCAGTGACTGCAGCAGTGGCATACCCAACCGTGGCCTGTAATCTCCTACTTGGGGAGGAGATGTTGGACAGAGGGCTCGTTAAACAAGCAGGCACGGCTTAACGAGATCAGGGGTCTGGAAGTGGAGGCATTCCT
>NW_005842044.1:2287246-2300023 GCF_000455745.1 Alligator sinensis
CTCATCCCAGCGGACCTTTACCTCCAGACCATGCGTCTTTCTTAAAGACAGGGCCCAGCTTAACCACCAGGCACGAGGCTGGATGCAGGAGTTATTAGGTGTGTTTCTATGGCCTGTGTCACAACGAACCCCAGTGGCCCTTTACAGCCTTATGATCTACGAATCTTGTCGCAACCAACCTGGCGCTCTCGTGGAAGCCTCCAAAGACGATTAATTGCCTCTTGCAGGCAACCATTCGATGTCCGCTCCTCCCCGAGGGGCCGCCAGCTGCCCTGCAAAGCAAACCGTCACACTGATCAGCAAGGTTTCCTTGCACCGTGGTTTCAGAGTTCATTTTTACTAAAGGCGCTGCCTGCTCAGGCAGCTGGATATGTCCCGCTTCTCTTTTAAGGGCAGGGAGATCGCAGGGAGCTCTGCCACCTCCCTGCAAATGGCATTTTTCTTGCAAAACACCATGTGCGTTCCTCTTGCACCGTTCGGCGTTTGCATAATAGGTACTTCGCAGCAATGGTTTCATTTCTAAGGGTAAGTCATCTAGTTTCTAGGCTGCCCGAGATCTTGAAGGCTTCTCGGCTATGACTCATGACAGCTAATTTTCCGAGAGAGTTTAATGAATAGCTCCCACCCACGGCAGAGAAAAAGAGCAAAGACGGGGTAGCCTAATATTCAGAGCACAGCCCTGGGAGCCAGGAACTCCCAAATTCGACTCCTAGATCCAAAGCCGCCTCCTCGCTGAGGTCTCGGGCAAGTCACTCATCCTCGTTGCTTCTGTTTACCCACCTGTCCTAAAAGGTATAATACTCAACTCGCAAAAATAGATGGGCTCCTTAATTAGTGTTTGCAAATTGCTTTGAATTCCTCCAATTAAAGGCACCGTAGCCGTGCAAAGCGTTCCTGGGATATTAGACATGAAATAAGCAGGTGGATATAGCGATAGCTGTTCTATTCTTTCCAAGCCTTCATGACCTTTCAGTTAATTTGCAGCTTCCATTTCCAGGAATGAGCCACGAATCCCCATCTGTCAATCCCAAAAAAGCTGCCGCCAAAGCCAGCCAGCGGAAAGCAACATTTTCTGAACAGCGCTAACGATAGACATCCCTCCACGGTCGCCCACAGAAAGGTATCTGCGTGCAAGAGCCATGGAGGAGATCGGCTAAAACCAATGCTCCCAAACACCGGCGAATCCAGGTCCTGACCCAGCTTTGCTCTAAGCACTAAGTCACAGGAAAGTCTCAGTTATTTCCCCCACTTGGGCTTTTCCTTCCTGGGTAAATGCAAACACCTTGAGCACTAATACTACCCCTGCGCTATAAACAGGGACATCCTGAACTCAACAGGACTCCCCAAGCAGGTAAAATTAATGCCTGCGTGCACACACACGCACACTTTGCAAGATAAGGCCCTGGATGAATAAAAAACTGTAACCCACTTACTTACCAATAGTTAAAGCAATACCAAGTAAAAAAAAGAAAGAAGCGCTGCTTCACTTTAATTGGCATTATACAGCCATAAGAAAATCGGGGTAGATTTCCATGGATAGAATAAATGAGCCCCCAGGTCCCAGGAAAACGATAACTTCACTCCAGTCTTAATAAAAGCACACACACGCACACACGCGAGCGGCAGCGATTGGCAAGAAATGACTTAAGACGGATCTCAGGCACTTTTATTCCAGCAGGAAGCATACTTTTCTAGGCATATGTTTATTTTTAAAAAAAAAACCACACAAACCAGCCTCCATAATAGCACTTTTCGAGATAGGCAGGATTAATTTGATCGTGCTGTGAAATCATGAATTTTTTCTGGCTAATAAAAATTTCCACTGTGTTGCCTTGGAGTATGGTGCCTTTCTGTTGTTATTATTAAAGGGTAGGGATAAGGACAGTGTTTACAATGAACTAAAATAAAGCGTCACGCCTCATTTGCCTTGAAGGCAACGCTGGTCCCGGAGATATTCTCTGCTTCTACACTCAATCTTTCCGCTGAAGCCAAACATCATATATAAACCGCTTATTCCTGGATTTTGATGCCGTCTGCTAATAAACACACTTGTGCAAACACGCAATCAACTCAAACTTCTCCAAGAAAATACTGCCCAATTTGGGAACTGAAGTTGGATTCTGATCAGAGCCCAGTCGAGTCGAAAGTTGGTTTGGATCCAGTTCTTCTCCCCCGCTCCCAAAAAGCAGAAATACGAGCTGGAAACGGGGCTGAAACGTGGTTACTAGAGATGGAAAGCATGGTCCCGCAAGGTGCCTTTTGGGGTCTCAGGGTTGAGCATCTTCCAGGGACGAGGCCACGGGGAGCGAGCACAACAGAAAGCAGCAGCTTCCCGCAATGCTTCTGTACTGAGCATCCGAGCGCCTCCTGCTCCACCAAAGCGGTGCTGGAAGAAGCAAAGAGGTTTAAAATGGTGAAGGGAGCCTCCTTCAATCAGAAAGCACGACACCAAAACGCACCCTAAAGCCACAGCGACTTGCTCTGCAAACAGTGCGAAGCACTCGCATCCACAATGCCATCTCGAAATATGTAAGAGCACCTCAATTCACAGAGCTCCTAGGAAACCTGTTGTGATGCTTGTTAGAGCTCAGATGCTGCAGCAAAAGGGGCCAAGGGAGACCATCGATTAGATAGAAAAACACATAGCAAAGGGATCTGCTATGCTCTCAAGCAAGATCCCAGGGATCGGGGTTGACCGTTGGGTTTTGGGGGTGTGAATGGGAGCTGTCTGCCCACAGGGGAAGCAAAGAGATGCAAACAGAGGGACGGCATAGCTTAGCCATTTACGTCTCAAACCGACTAGAGCGATTCAGTTTCCTTAGGACCTTAGGAGAGAGAAGGGCTCGCTGCGCTAGGCTCTTGCATGCACAAATAGCAAGAGAGAATCCTTCCTCTCCTCCCAGCCTTCTTTCCTTTCTGTTTTAAGAGCAGCCAACAGCACGGGTGGAAAAAGCTGCTCTCACTAGGAACAGCCTTCCCCCAATATCACTACCGATTCCCACATAACCAAATCAGCAGTGCTGTCCTGGCAGAAGGCACACTCTAATTCTTGCCTCCCATATGGTGTGATCTGCTGCTGCAGGGGATGGTTTGCCTGCTACAATTTTTCATCTCCACGCATTTATTCACAGCAATACGGGGCCTGGGTAAAGCTGCTGCTACACCTGCCAGCTGAAGCCTCATAACAGAAGGGCAGATAGTGCAACCTGACTCCAACGTGTCTGCAGCGTGCCCGGCGGCTTCAAAACACCGCGCTCATTCATATTTCCGACTCCAGTTACTCTGAAAACAAACTTACTCAGGCAACGGCTCCAAAATGTATGATCTCGAGCAAAAGGAATCAATTTTGCTTTTGTATCCATGTATCCATCAGCATCCCGGTTCTTGGAGAAAATTTAAGCGAAAGTCCGGGACTGGCAGAGCCCACGCGGTGCCCAGCCTGGCCCAACCCTCAGTGAGAAAACCACCGTGCTCCCAACAGCTGATCTGCCTCTACCCACCGCCATACTCTGCCCCGGCACCCGTTCCACCCTGCCTCGATTTCCCCAAAATATTTATGGCCACCTTACTTAAAAACATAGGTCCCGATCTGACAACCACTTAAGCACGTGCATAAGCAAGCTGATGATTTTATGAAGTCGTGAGAAGCGATTTTTTCCACCGTCCTCAGCACTGGTGAAGCCTCACCTGGCGTACCGCGGCCAGGTTTGGACACCGCGCTTCAAGATGCGGATCGAGTCCAGGCAACGGCCACAAAAATGAGCTGACATCTAGGAAACGTGACGCATAAATCTTCAAATACATCGAGTTGCTGCTAAAACTATTCTCCATGTCCACAGGGGACAACGCAAGAAGGAGGGATCTGAATCTGGAACAAGGGAAATTTACTGGGGATATTTGGCAGGAATCGAGTTTTATCGGTAAATGGTGATTTCGCCTCATGTGCATAGACCCGCAAAAATGCATTTCCGTTATTAATAATCAAAATGTATAGAAAGGGGGATGTATATTTATTTATAGAAATAAATATATAGAAATGATAGAATAGAGAAGATGTAAAATGTATAGAAATGAAGGCTGATGGAGCGTGTGATGACAGGGGGAGCAGTCCTACACAACGGCGCTGACTGTAGTTTGGACGGCAACTCCCAGAAACCCCAAGGGACTGGGAACAAAGGAAGAAGTGACAAAGGGGATGGAGGAGCTATCGGCGAGCAGAACGGGGACTGACGGCAGCTCTGCCACTCAGCGGGTGGCAGTCCTAATGTATACATTTGTCACAGCGGGCGGTTAAACTGCACTATAATAATAGGTATTTTTGTCTCATTTCAATAATGGGTTGCAAAAGAAAATCTATAGAGAAATACTGCGGTGAATACCATGGCTGTCATTAATAAATTGTCTGCCCCCCACATCTCTAATTCCAGGCAATGCTGCAGATTTTAAAATCGCTAAAAATCAAAATAAATGCTTAAAAATAAACGTGGATATTATCCGTCGAAATTATTAAATAAAAATCTAATTCTGCCAAGCCTAGATGTAAGGAAGCACGGTCTACCCCTGAGGGAGAGTTAGCATTGGGACAGACGACCTGAAGAGGCTGTGGAGCGCAGCGCTGGAGCAGCTTAGACGAGCACTTGCCGGGGATGGATTCGACGGGGCTCAGATGCGACTCCAGGTCCTTCTCAGCCCTGTTCTTCTGTGACTGTGTAACTTGACTCACACGAGCATTTCCATAGATGTCAATGGAAATGCACCAGTAAGTTATGCATGCACACACACAACTGGTGCCCTAGAAAGCAGATAAAACCAGGGAAACGAAGTGCCACATGTTCAACACCCTGGCAGGAAAGAAAGAAAGAGAAAAAAAAAAAAAAAAAAAAAAAAATCGAACACTGCAGATCAGATCTGCTTTGTCCTTTCTCTCCCCCTTCCCCTGCAGACTGTAATCAAGATGCCACAGGAAAAAGCACAGAGGCAGCAGAAACTTGATTTTCACACTCAGTCAGGTTAGCATTAAAACAAAGACGGTCTCCTCCCAGCCTCCTCCGCGCAATCTCTTATTAACGCAGATATTGGCTCTCTTCCCAAGGAGGAGGCGGAGATGCACTTTGTTTTTTTATTTTAACAGCAGGACCAGAGCACATGGGCTTTCATGAAATGCCGACCAGGCTGAGAGGGAGTGTGGGGGGGACCGAAGAGAGAGCGCATTGCAAGCTGCAGGGTCCCAGGCTCCCAGCGGGAATGTGAAACGCAACAGGAACAGCGCTGGCTCGCCTATGAAATGTTTACGTGTCTAGTTTTAAATGCATGCCATTTGCATGGCAGCAAAATGCCCATGCAACCCAGTGACTTGCGCCAATACGTCACCTGGATAATACACCAGCAGCGAGAGTCAGCCACGGAGCAGGTTGTCATGCCCTCCCAGTTGAAAGGGGTCCCGAGAGCTTGTTCCTGCCCAAAGATAACCTCAGAGTTGATATTTCAGTCCTGTGCCACCGGGCAAAGTACTACGTACCCCAACTCCTGCCCCCTTCAGCCAAATTGCATGAATGATACTAAATATCCCATCCTACCCTATTTGCTGGTTGTATCTACCCACTAGAAGCCTAAAGTCCAGATCTCTTTCCACTGTAAAAAGCATATGGACATCTAATATATTCCACCAACCACCTCTGGTACTAAGTCAAAATGGTTGAGTACCTACAGACAGAAGTCTAATCCTGGAAAAGGCAGGTTAGTGCAGATCATGGCCATGCAACACCTGGCAGGCATGTTCTTCTAATGAAACATATTGACTTTCATAGATGTCACAGACATTTGGGCTGGAAGGGACCTCGCAAGACCAGCGGGTCCAGCCCCCTGCCCCGAGGGGTGGGAAGTCAGCTGGGGTCCAAGGATCCCAGCAAGATAAGCATCCAAAGCGATTTTGTCTCAGCGGGTGCAGAAGCACATGCCTGGGATCTCCTCCGTGAGGGTCAGGGACTCTCAGGGGGTCCCGCCAGCTGCCCAGGGTGTTGTCCAGCCAGGGTCAGCAAAGACAGGGCTGGCTGTAGGAACTCAGGGCTGCAACCACCGATTTCTTCTCAATGGAACAGGACCGCAACACAGCATTCGTTTGGAAGAGAAAATCCCAACTCCCCCACGCAGTGATGGACGTACACAGACTCTGCAAACCAATATGGATAGATCAGCTTGTGGGGAACCACAACCACCCCCTGAAGAAGCCGGTTCAGAGCTTTCACCTTCCAAAGAACCATCGTTCTGGATGGGTTCGCTCAGCACCAAGTCCCAACACATAAATTGAGCTCACCAAAGCGAATCACACTTCCCCTTTGCATTATCAGATCAACCCTTTGAGGTCCAGGATTAATTCAGATCACATTGGCATCTTGGTGCTGCCTTGCTGTGCTATCGGTCTGGGCTAGATAACTCTCCTGGGCTGCTGGAAAGGACAGGGATTCAGACAGTCAAAAGCCTGAACCTCAGGCCAGGAGGCGTCCCTTTACCTGCCCCTTTGCATCAGAACTGGCCACCACCATATGCCTACTGCACCTTGCACACCTGGGTTTTTAAGTAAAAAATAGATGGTCCAAAGTCAATCCTGTTGAGCTAGCATGGCTAAGGCGGGCTGGGTCCTGCAGCCGATGACACGCAAGGGCTGGCATCACATCTGGCTGCTTCTGACACCCCAGCCCAAGTGACCACACAGCCATTTACAGGTAGGTCAACTGAGGTCAGTCATGAAGCATCTTTTCTGCTTGACAATACCTGGAGGCTTCTGAGCACGACACTAACATACAGAGTAAAGCCTCCTACCACTTCTTGCAGGGCAGCCTTAATACCCCTCCAGCTGACAGATGGGACGCCAAGATGCAGAGTCAAGGCTTGTCTCCATTGCAACAGCTTGATGGGGCTTGTACCCTCAAGGTCGTCTAGCCTAGCTGCCCCCTAGGACTCAAATAGATGGCACCAGAGCATATAGGCGGATGAGGAACTGCTGCAGCTCAAGCTGCTGTATCCCCCCGTTGCTCTTTTGGGGTTAGGAGCACTCCAACTTCAACCCACGTACCTGAGGGGCAAAGCTAGCTCAAGCTTAAAACACCTCTTAACAGGACACGAACTGGGATGTGAGAAAAGAGACGAGTAAGGGATGAAATTCATGTAATAATTCTTGCTAACCAATTCCCAAGTGACTTGCCCTGGGTTAGAAAAGGCATCTATGGCAGTCAAGAGCCGGACACAGATCTCCTGCATCTTCAGCCACTGTTTTACCCACAATGTCATCCTCTCGTGGATGCAGGGACTGGCACCCAAAGGGCAGGGAGGTACTACTGTGCAAAAGACTCCTGCTGTCACGCTGCTGGGTCGAAGGCAGCCTAAGCTGCCTCCATCCAAGAGCTTTGCTCTGCAGTCTGATGTTTAAGCTGGTCTTTCAAATAAGAAGCAGAGAGGGGACCCCCAAAGTTGCTTACAGCACAGTCACATGACTATGCAAGGCAGCTTGATCCTCCAGGGACAGTACCGTGCCTCCATGGCGAATGGCTCTACTACAAGTGTGCTCAAAACAGAGGCAAAATCCCTCCAGGGGCCTGGACAGATGGAAAAACAGAAGAGAGGTCCATTAAAGTGGAGGGAGGCTTCTCTTTGCAGATGGAGAGGAGACTAAACCAGAGGGGACAGTGCTGGTGCTGACAGACCATGGCAAAGCATAGGCTGGAGGGTGCTGCAGGCCTTTTTTTGCTAACAAAGGGCTTTGGTCTTGCTGCCCGAGACAGCAGCCCTTATTTTCTCTTTCTTTCTGGAGCCAGGCCCCAGGGGAGTCAGGGCATAGCCACCTTTTGTAGCATGAGCACCAGGAGAAATAATCAGCAGAGCCCCAAAGAAAGACAGGCAGCAAGCTGGGAAATCAGGCAGCCACACCAGGGACCGCGCTGGGCCCCAACCGGCTGAAGTCAACACGGGTCGCCGCAGAACATCTCACTTACTTGATTTGCTCCCAAGTTTTGGTGGCCAAATGCAGGACCCAGAGATCCTTGTAATGGTAAAACTGCTCCCCATCGGGAGAAGCAAACTCTCCTCCGAATACCCAGAGCTGCCCGCCAGCCTGGGGCACCACTGCCGCCTGCCAGGAGAGAGAGAAAGGACATGGTAACAAACCCTTTGAAAAGCCAAGGACTCGGGGATTTGGAAAGCCATGCACACAGCTGCCACTGAAATACAACACAGCAGACAAGTGGCAGCGACCGCTGCTGCATTGCTTGGCAACAGCAGCTCTCTGGGGCTCGAAGAAAGGGAAAACCAGAGTGTAAAGTTGCTTATTGTCTCCCAGCACTTTTCTAGTGCACTCTGCTCTGTAGCAATGGAGCACCTGCCCCCGGGCCCCTCCTTCTGTTGGCTTCGAATCCAGCACCACGGATCAAAGGAAAACCCTCGGGATTTGTCCTTCAAAGGAAAAGAAGCATTTAAAATCTCTCCCGCCAGCAAGAGGGGAAGCTCCCTATAATGCCCATAGACTGGAGGGTCACAGCCAGTCTCCCATCCCTTAGTCCAAGTAACACGCACCCCGCTGGTGCCCCGAGTGGCACAAAGCAGGGGGCATTTGATAACAGAGCACAGAAAAAGGACAGGCAAGCTAATTTAAGTTGGGAGGGAACTTAAAAGCATGGCATAACTGCCCCTTCTGCTTCCTGTACTGGTGGGTGACGGTCAGCTCCCAACCCTCCTCGCCATCAGGACCCCTTAACTTAAACTGCCGAGGAAGGAGGAACACCGATCTGTGGACCATTTACAGTGACCTCAAGGACCACTGGTCACGGACGTGACTATAATAATAGCCACCACTAGAAATGGCCACGTCTGAGCCTTCCCCAAGTAAGCCGGCAGCTGTACGGATACCATCTGGGGCTGCAAGAATAAAGCCATCAGCCTAGCAGGTGCCGAAGCAGAACAGCGCTGCATCTCAGGTAGGCTTGACCAGACACAGAGGTAAACACCAGAAGCAAGAGATAGTAGAAAAGGGCCCTGAGAGGATGAAATAAAAACGGGAGGCGCTCACCATGAAGGGATGGGAAGAGAAGAGACAGCCTCCAAGGAGTAAGTTTGCCTGAAGTGTTTGGAAACGGGAAAAAGGAAAGAGAGAACAAGGGATGCTGTGATGGGGAAAATCACTATTCCCAAGAAGGCAGGGGCTTCAAGAATCGGGCATATCAATGAAAAACTCCTCTGTATGTGTACTGCCAATGCTTTCATCACCTCGCTCGGACCAGATCCACAAATAAGACAACACGATCTCTCCCCGAAAAGACCCTTCCCCCCTCCCTCCCCTGCAAAAAACCAGCAAACATCAGAGGAGCAGATTTTTAATATCAGACCAGCGTAATTGCATTAGCACGAGCCTTGCTTATGCATTCAGAGAGCAAACACACAGGAAAACCATGCCTTTGCTGGCCGAGGTGGTAACGTATGGTTAGACACTCAACTGGCTACGGGCCTGTGCAATTAGCTGATT
Organism: Alligator sinensis; assembly: GCF_000455745.1. NCBI lineage: Eukaryota > Metazoa > Chordata > Crocodylia > Alligatoridae > Alligator > Alligator sinensis. The sequence continues at coordinate 2,296,758 of NW_005842044.1, forward strand.
TCCACGGGGACGTGGTATTTGCGAACCTAAATTAGGACTGTGCGGAGGTCTGCACGTAACAGTGTGCTCCACTTTGAAGATCTAGCTCCAGACTAATTATAATACCCAAGGTCCTCCATGCGCAGGCACTCGTCAGCACCCGCTTCACGGCCCCTCTGACCTCAGCCCTATCGGCTGCGAAGGTGGAAGGGCAGAAAGCAATACCAGCGGGAGAGTCTGTGTCGAAGCCGAGAGATGACAAATGAGGCTGCAAATAGACACACATGAATCTACACGCACGCTACTGTTTACTCTAACTCCCAGCTAATGAGGAACGTGCGTTAAAAAAAAAAAGTCACAGAGAAGACAACACACTAGTCAATTAATGGGGCTGAACTGTCTCCCATGTAAGGGTAATTAATTATCAAACAGAAAATCCGCTGCTGCAGCAAAACCCTAACAGAAAACGAAATGAGAAGTTGCCTGTTGCAATTCTCTCCTTCGCAGCCTCGCTGCAAAAGCAGGATTTAGTTGTTCGGGCACCACCTGCTGGCTTCACACAGGCAGCGGCTGCAAGGAGGGAACCAGCAAGAATAACTTCACAAAGCCCAAGACTTCCCGGCTCCTGGTTATCTAAGGCATTTATTCTATTAAACCATATTCCCTCTCTATTTAAAAAGTATGCACTTCAGCTAATTTCCTACTGGTTATTTACTGGTCTATCAGAAGGACAGCAGCTAAGTATTAAATATATTATTGCTGTGGTAGCCTGGGAGTTTTTATTTATCACTTGTATGATCATAGCACCTAAGGGTCCCAGGCATGGTCCGCTGTATTAGTGGCTGAACAAAAACTGGCCAAAAAGCTAACTAAGGAGAAGACCTATAGATATACACACACACACACACACACATACATATATATACATAGACACGCATACATACATACACACACACACACACACACACGCTTCATTTATAACATATATATTGGTCTTATTCTTAGTTCACTTTTTGGCCAGTCTTTGGTCTTATCCTTGGGCCAATATTTTTTATTCTTAGTTTGTTAGCATATAGATATAGGTATATATGCAAACAAACTAAGAATAAGATCAAAATATTATAAAATACACACACATATATACCACCCACATAAAACGATACCTTAATTTAGGTCCTAGCCTATGTGGAAACAGGTGTGCTTTGCCTGCCTGTGTCTGTTTAACAAGTCAGGCACTCAATATTTAATGCAGCTGGAATATGTCATTTTAAATAGTTCAATACCTTACCTATGGATTTCAGACAAGAGTGCGCATTTTGTTAGCACTTTTTCTTGGGAGCTTATAAAGTTTCGTAGTGGTATACGGATACATTTTGCCTTGAACAGTATTCTGCCTGCCCACTGCAATGACTTTGGAAAGCATCTTGCAAACGGTTTCTCCAAGATATAGTTGGGGTTACTACTGTTGTCTCTTGCCATGACTAAAGCTGCTTACACAAGTTGTTGGCATTACTTGCCAGCAGACCCTTGCATAAAGCCCATTGCAATTCATGGGTCACTCTAACAAGACAAGCAGGGGGACCGGGGATCTAGGGAGCATCTTCACACTAGGCTGGGAGAAGTTAAAATCTCAGAAAAGAGACATTTACAGCATGGAGCTCTGACCTGGTATAACAGGCTATACCAGGTATCCATGATTATACCTGGTATATCTGGGTTATACCAGATATAATCAGGGATACCTCTGCCTAGCCCTCAGCGTCACCTGGCTCTTGCCTAGATGCATTCATTGCAGTCAGAGGAAACAGCGTCAGATCTACACGACAAAGCGCTCCCAGACTGTCTCATGTACGGAAACCTTCCCGTCGCAGAAGGGACCAGGGCCGATCAAGCAGCACGGTGGCCTGCGTGAACTGCATTAGGAGGGGTCTCAGTTCGGTTCCAAGTGACCCCGTGGATCAGAGAAAACTCCCAAAGAGTGACCAGCTGTGCACGGCGACATATGGGAAACTGCATCTCTTTGCTAAACAGTCTGTATGCCAAATGCTGCCTGCTTGCTTCCCTGCAGTACCTACGCTGGATGTCTGTGAAGACAGGCGTCCCGGAGCACATGCTCCATCTTAGGTATTTCTACAACACCGATCTCCAGAGGAGCTGCAGCCATGAGGCTTAGGTTGTTAAAGAGATGAATGCACTAAATGACCAATTCATTCATATCCTTTTAGACAGCCCATCTAGAACATCTTGGGACTCTCCCCTTTGGCCTGCTGACCAGGGATGTGAAAAACCAATGTCCCTCACAGACAGTCCACCCCAGGCTTTATGCTGGGTCCAGGGCAGGTTGGGACAAGGCTTCTGGGCATTTATGCAATGCTGTGTTGATTAAAACTCAAAGATGGGAATTATGGGGCCCCCGCTTTGAGTCTCAATGCTTGTTTAAGCAGCTAGCCCTTACCTGGGTCAGAACTGCACCTAAGTCAGAACAAGAAGAAGTTTAACACAGAGCGCTGCATGCACTCACTGAGCAGAAAACACAAGCACTTTCTCTGGGTTTCTATTGCCGCTGTCCATTAGCAGTTCTTCTGCCATCCAATCCCCCAGCCCAGAGGGAATCCACACAGGGTTTGCAACGGAAGCAGAGAGACATCTGAGCCCTGCTATCTAAAAGTCTTTATAGCCTGAAGAATTAGACCTGCTGAAAGTCTCTCAGAGATTTTCTGAATAAAGCAGAATTGCATGAACAATGACTCTTCTGACATTCATACTCAAAGGATGCAGATAGCAGGGACTGCGTTAACCCATCCTGGACCCACAAGAAAATGGCACTGAAGCAGCATGAAAGGCTCCACGGTGGAGGATGAGCCGTACAATTTCTCAGTACAGCGGGCCCCAGGTTGATCACAGCGTCGGCATCATTGTGACAGGCACGCTGAGATGTCTCACACCTTCGGAAACAGAGCCTGTTATCAGGCCACCTGACACCAGAGTGACTCTGTAAGTGCTGTCCTGATGACTGGAGGCCAAACACTTTACCTGATGAGCACAGCGCCGGGGAGGAGGGCTGGGGACGTCAACTTTAGCCCAACTGTTCTTCCGGATGTTGTAAATATACAGCTCGTTGTACAGGTAGGTCTGTTAGAGGCAAAAGGAAAATCTGCATCACCACACCTTGCCGCTAAACCCTACCCGAGAGCAGCGCGTTCAGTTCTCACCAAGCAGAGGCCACTTTGGAGAGCCTTAATTTAATGACCACATAGCTGGCTCTCCAAAGTGGCCTCTATCAGAGG
>NW_005842044.1:2300054-2314896 GCF_000455745.1 Alligator sinensis
ACAGCCCTTCTCCACTAGGTGGAAAAAAGATGCATAGTATGGCTCTGATGCTGGGCAATCAGTGCTCCAGAGACTGTCCTGGGCTTCAGGCTTGTCATGTCCTGTGCAAATAAATGTCATTTCTATTCTCCTGCTACCCCAGGCTGCAGTGAGCCCCCACCCCCTATCAAGGGACCCAGGAGGTGGGGAGCCTGCCTCCGGATGTCAGTCTCTGGAGCAATCTACTGATGCCAAGGGGCGACCCAACCCTCTTCTCCAAGTGGTGGGTCACTGGATGTTTGAGAGGACAGAGGCCTGAGAAAAGGAGCCCAGCAAGGATGTACATAAAAAGAGACATCAGGAGTACAATGGAAGCGGTTGCTCGACAAGGATGGACACAAGCAACCAAGCAAATGACAGTGCAGTAGACCGAGTTCACTACATAGAGAGCGTAGGGCAGATTTCAGGCCCAAGCACACAGAGGTGCATCCAGCACGCCAGCTAATAACTGCTACGTGCAAAACTCCCAGGCAAAAGCTCTGGATAAATAATTGCTATGTGCAAAATTTCCAGGCAGGAGCTGTTCAGCTAATAGGAGTTGCTCATTTTAAACGATCAGGGAAACAGATCGTACAATAGGAACCAAGGATGAGGGGCAACTACAGCCTGTACCGAGCCTACAGAAATTAGGAAGCCCTGAAATACTGATGCTTAGGCAGTCACTCTGACCCCTTAATGGACTGCAGCCCTCCAATCTCCCGCCGACAGCTCAGGCACGAGACAGTATTACTGTGAAATTAACAGCCTATTTTGTTCTCATTCTGGGAAAAATACATATTTTATGACTACTTCTTTGAAATCTTGCTCCAGACAGAGCCCATGCAAATTATAGCAAAGACAGAGAGGGGAGGTGGGGGAGAAAATTGATAGATGGAAGTATACGTTACTTTTTGGCCATTGAAATATTCACCTCCAAAAAGGATCAATTCGTCTTTCTCGGGGTGAGCAGAGAAGGAGGCATTCAACCTGCAAGAGAGGGGGAGATGGGGAGACGTCAGCATGTGAAGAAACCATTTGAAACACAGCTTGAAAGCTAGGTCTAGACACATAATTCAGCCAGTGCTAGCCCTTTCCCCTCCTAAGGAAAGTCTCTCTCCATCACCCACGCAGTTATCAGCACGTGACACTTTTTTCTATTTCCAAGCTAAAAACTTCCTGAAGAAATTAACTTTTTGGAAACATCCAGAGAGATTAATTGGACACTTTTCCTATTTTAAGAATGCACATTATACTGTCATTTAACATGGCCTCTGACATGACTTCTTCAATTTTAATGCTGGCTTATCAGGAGCAAAGATTAACTTCATCATGGCACTTAACAATGGCTTGGACAGGGCTGTCTCATTTGAAGTTATCTGCAGAAAGCTTCCACCGAACCGTGCCCCAGTTGTAATAGGAGCAGAGACCATGCACCACCGCCAACATCCAACAGGTAACCAGGCCCTTGGGACCTCAGGTTAGCTGTCCCCCCCAGTATCCTTGGGAGGAAGACAAAGAGAAACCTTCCCCTGTGTCCAGAGGGGAAAACTTACACCCTTGAGAGGTCAAAGCATCTTTTAAGTGAGTCGTGGCAGTGCCAGGAATGCAGAACCTGGTGAGATCTGGGTACCAGTCCTGTGTCTGGCCATAATGCATCTCATAATGAGCAATTTTATCCAAATCACAGGGTTTCCCTTCATTTTTAAATGGCATCAACCCTTCCAAAACCTTCCAGTTGAATTACCGACTTCGACAGGATTCAGGTTATTTGGTAGGCTGACGGGAAAATATAAAGGAGGTTTGAGTGCGGACTCTGCCGCTCCATCCTATACACCTCACCACTGCACAAGAGCACCGGGACCTGATACTACACGCTTTAAATCTTTAAATAAACGAATTGTCTGTCACCTGTTGGGTAGCAACAGCCGAAACCATGCCATCTCTTACCTTGGAGAGGGTGGAGGGCAGGATGTTTCAATGATCTGGGTCTTTTTGGCATCTAATGTCTGGAACTCCGCTATCAGGGCTTCAAGATCCTCCTGGAAATAACCAGCCAGTTTGACATGAGTTTCTTGATGAGCGTGGTCATCTGCAGACCGTATAAGATCACAGGAGCTACTATTTGGCTTTTCTCACGTGTGCTTACAGTCATTTCAATCAATGATGGGGCACTCAGGCTCTATGTTGCACCCAGCACGAGAGGCAGGTCTCTGCTAGGAGAGTCTGCTGATTTTCCAAGTTGGCTGCAACATGACAGCACCCACAGCGTGGCAGCGTGAGCAGAAAGGCAAAAGCATTTGCTATTTCAAATTTACATTGCTTTTACTTTCCTTCAGTTCTTGTAAAATAAAATAAATCCATGCACCCCAAAGCTGCAGGTTATTTGAAAGCTGAAAACCACTCCTACATCCTCTGCAGAGAAGCCCAGGCAAGTAGCATGTATGCTTGGACTGATTACGGCTGGGGGGTTTTTCATTCATTCTTAACCCAACTTTCTCTTGTGCTATCTTTGTGATCACTGGGTAAGACGCTTGAGTCCATAGGTTGAAACTTTCCCCGTCTGCAGTGGCACGGAGCAAGGAGATACTCTCTACGGGCAAATTCAGATTGTTGGAAAATAGGAAAATATCAGTTTGACAAACACTGGGAGCAACAAAAATGTCTCCGTGAGTTTTTCAATAGAAGCATTGACAACCAAGGTGGAAAAAAATGCAACTCTTCCCTTCACTGCATTTCCTAGTTTTTCCATGCCCACTAGTTTGCATGTCTCAAGTGACAAGGCATCCATACTAGCGACCATGGTAGTGACCGCTCTATAGCCTGATAGATCAGTCAGGATATTTTCCCTAACGTTCAATTTTCATTTCATCCTCTCGCTTTCCTTTGCCCTGTGTCCGGCAGCGCGCCACTCCAAGGTGGTGAGCACACTAGCCCATGCTTTATTTTAATCATGGGGAGAGCGTCATTATTTCAGTAGCACTGCTCACAGACTTGACATTGAGCAAGGGTCGTCACCGAATCAGACGAGAGCACTCCGCCTTTTGCAGGACTGGTCCATTAATTCCTCCCCTTGTATACTGCTCCGACCCTGCAATATTTGCAGCTAGTTATGTCTTTATGCAATATTTGCAGCTAGTTATGCCAGAATATTTGCAGCTAGGTATGTCTTTATGCATTATTGTCAGCTAGTTATGTCTTTATGCATTATTTGCAGCTAGTTATGACATTATGCAATATTTGCAGCTGTCTTTATGCATTATTTGCAGCTAGTTATGTCAAAATATTTGCAGCTAGGTATGTCATTTTCTTAGCTGCAGTTCAGCCAAGTTACAAATACGTCTGGCATTGGGATAAGCTCTTCAGCAATTTAAACTACATAAATAATATCTACCTCCTGTAATGTCTCTCTCACTTAGCCTCTTCTAGCCTAGTTACTCTTGCTTGGGGCGATTCTTTGAACCCCTGCTCGTCTGTCAGTTCAAAGGGAACCTCTTAAAAAGCAAAAATCACAGACAATTAACCATTCAGAGGTATGTTAGAGCAGAAGGCCCTGGAAATACAATCTGGTTTTTTAAACCAGGCTGTGACAAGTTCAAAAAGTTAGCAGACAGGCTGAGGAGCGACCCCACATCTGCAATTCACTGCTCATCATGGCCTGCCTTGCCCACGCAAAGGGCCCAGAAGATCAAGGGGGAGAACCGGGGTTTGTCAGTCGGTTCATCTATAACGAGATGCAGATTGGGTTGGCGGGATTCATTCACATTTCATTCCTCCACATGCAACAAAAGGAAGGAAACGGGCTAATTTCTTAAATCAGATTATTAACCTTTTTAAATATCCTTTCTTTGCATATGCATCGAGATGCAGATTGGGTTGGCAGGATTCATTCAAATTTCAGTCCTCTGTGTGCAACACAAGGAAGGAAACTAGCTACTTTCTTAAATCAGATTATTAACCTGCCACCATCTATTTAAATGTCCTTTCTTTGCAGTGGTTGGGTTTTCACTTGAAAAGCTGAATGAGCTCTTCCACCCACAGCTTCCTTTAAGGCTATTCAAAAAAAGTTTACCATCCACAAATTGCCTTAACCACAAGGCACCAGATGGTACCTGGAGGACGTGACCTTGGGGCAGGTCTGGTGGTGATGCACGCAACAGGCTCCTAATGTTCATAAGAAACTTTTTCTCTAATTACCGGCCAGGCTAAGTTACAAGCATGACGGCTCTGTTCCTAATTTTACTCCTACATTATGGTCTGGGATGTTTTGCCTTAGAGAAACCCCTGGGGAGAACAGCATGAAATGCAACAAAAAAGGTCCGAGTCCCACCTGGATGGGGAGCACAGCCCTAACCTTCAGGCATCTCTTAAAAAACCTGGTGGGGAAATAAAGGCTTTTAGGTGATCTGAACCAGGAGACAGCAGCCATGCGGCACCGTGTGCATGGGTGCTTGCATGCACGGGTGCTTGCGTGCAACTGCAGCAGCACACACGCTGCTTGGGAGAGGGGAAAGCACTTGCTTTCTCTCCTGCCTGCTCCCGTTAGGAAACTGGGAAGTGTGTGCATTTGCTCGCAGCTGGTGCATACTCCCATTGCAATCCCCCCTGCTCTACCTGTTAAAAAAATGCGTGCAATTGCAGCAGCAGCACGCACTGCTTGGGAGAGGGGAAAGCACTTGCTTTCTCTCCTGCCTGCTCCCGTTAGGAAACTGGGAAGTGTGTGCATTTGCTCGCAGCTGGTGCATACTCCCATTGCAATCCCCCCTGCTCTACCTGTTAAAAAAAGCACAATAGCATCTGCATGTCCAACAACTCTCAGTCTGCTTTTATTGCACCCAGGAAGATCCTTCCTTCCTCCCTCCCTCCCTGTGCTCAGGGGAGCTCATGCATTCAGGCTGCAGCCTCCCTGCCCTTTGCAGCCCCTTGTGCAGCTCAGGAAGCAACAGCTGCAACCCCTGAAAGGCTGCAGGCAGGGAAGGATCCCCCCACCATCCCCATCCCCTGCCCCTGCCCCAGCAGCCTCATTTACCTCCTCTTTCTTAGATCTCTTGGAGACTTTTTTCTCCATCTTAGCAGCTGTTTTCTCAGCCCCTTTCACCTTCTTCTCCTTCTTGCTTTTTTTCCCCATGCTTTCAGCTTGGGTTTTGCAAATCAGGGGACCCTCTGTGCAATGCTGCCCCCTCCCCCAGCTCCTGGGGAGCTCACATGGCAATGCAAAGCAAGGTCATTTCCGAGAGGAAGAGGTCATTTCCTGCCTGGGTCTGCAATAAAAAGCAGGATCCCAGCCTGAGCCCTGCAAAGATACAGGGCTATTGCCATCTACTGGGTGGCTGGCGTCAAACATCAGCTTGCAGCATTTTTTCCCCCTTTCCTTTCTCAGCTAAGAGACAGCTGGCTTTATTTTATTTTATTTATTTTTATTTTTTTACCTTTCTGGGAGTTCATTGTAGATTTTTGCAAAGATGCATGGGTTTCAATCCAGCTAGTTTTGAAAATCAGGTTGGGTTTAAATGCAAAGGGTTTTTTTTTTCCCTTTTGTTCAGCCGCTAACACCTATGAAACTAGAAAATGAAGGGTTTTTTTTAACCCAAAAAACAAATTAACAGAATAATTATCTTTTTCCCTGACGTCCATTTTAAAAGCCTCCAGGATCCAGAGCAATCGGGGCTCGTGGTAGAGGCGATGTCTTGGCTACAACCTGGATCTCGAGGGCCTTTCGACATCTAATCTATTGATCTGCGACAGCTTTTTTCTATGGGACCCATCATTTTTATAGCTAAAAACGGATACAGTTAATAAGCTGAGTTTCTAGGCATGTCACCTGGGAACTGTGGGATACTTCCAGTGTTTGGACTATCTACCAATATCTGAATCTCAGTGCTTGCTGGATACGAAAAAGCAAAGGGAGAAATGATGCTGGGGAAAAAATCTCGGAGGGCAGATAATACAAATCCCACCAAGTATTTGTTGGTCTGGTTGTCTTGAAAAATGCTGTGGTTATTATAAAGCTAGGATGGTGTTTAGGCCAGGAAAATGAACAGAAAAACTGAGGATCTAATGAGTAGGGCAGATCCGCTCCTGTGAAATTAGGGCTGGTTTGCACCAGCTGGGAAAATTGCTGTTTTTTTGTTCTCTCAAAGAGAAAAAGCATAGGTGAAATCCTGGTCCTTGGATTCATCTAAGGAAATTTTGCCATAGGCTTTAAGGATTTTAGCCTTATATTTTAGGGCAGTTTTAAACTAACCAACAAAAAAAATAAAGCAGGAAAAGTATCTCAGGGTATTTAAACCCTGAAGGAGCTCTTCAGCACTCTCGGGAGCAAAAGTGTTTTCAAAACTTTATTTCCCATCCTCAATTTCTGTATTGATGTCAGAGGCCGAGAGAGAAATTCCAGGGGGTTTTCGAACGAGCCGCTGCCAAGGACTTGCACAGACCAAAACTTTTGTGGTAGCAATTCTGGTCTCTCCCCCGCGTTATAATAACACACATCCAGATGCAGCCGCGACCTCGCAAAAGAAACCTTTGCTGGAATCAGGAGACTGGTGCCTCGTGCGTCCGGGAGCCCCGCAGCCGCCCTTGTACACGCAGCCCCGCTCTCACAAACGGCAAATGCACTCCCGCTCACATGGGCTCCACAGGCAAGTGCACGCACGGATGTGGTCACAAGCATTCATGCAAGCATCCTTCCCTCCCAGATGGCAGACAGATGTGCGATGGTTGTGCAAATCTTACCCCTAATGCTATGCAGCTGATAGATGGGTGCGGGCAGACACGCACATGCATACACAGATGTCCCCCACAGCTTTCGCTGTGTTATTTTTGATGTTCATAGCGTGGTTAATCCTGCTGCCTCGGCCAAGCAAAGCATAACACGCATGAAGGCTTCGTGTCCAGGCCGCGTTCAATAACTGCACTGAAGAGCAAAACCGAGTCTCAAGCTCTTGTTCCCATAAGTCCTTTTTTGCGCTTTCACACTTGACTTCTTTCCCCCTTGATAACGCTTCCTAAAGCCTGTTGCAAGGAAGGAAGGAATGAGATAGGTATAGCAGGAGGCCTGACTGACACCCCCCAACTGCACTGCCATGCTAGAAAGAATAGCAGAAGTACCTTCTACTATCCAAATAGCGAGGAAAACCCAGAATCACTTTTAAAAACCAGCATAAAATGATCATGGTGCAATCTTGAAGCAGTAACTATGCAAAGCAAGAGAGCTGGGTCTGGAGCTGTAGTCCGAGCCCCGGTAGTCTGGCAGGGCTACAGAGGTTGCATGTGGTTTAGAGAGGGAGCAGCTTATTTCAGGACTGGAACAAGGGCTCATCTCTAATGATGATACCTGTATTGGCACATGCTCCTGGGTAGAAATGAAAGTTCATATTTCATAGGATTTTACAGAGGGGTCAATAGATGGACAAACCCTCTGGGCAGCAGCTCTTAGCTGGTAGGGGTCTCAGCAATCCTGCGAGGCTGTGATGATGCAAATTACTTCAGACCGAGGCAGGGGCTCAGGTTTCCGGTGGTCAAAGTTGTTTCTTGCTTGGGAAAATATGAAGATATCATTTTTTTTTAATTGCCTAAAATTTGATATCATCCACAACCTGGATACCTAGAGTCCAATAGGGGCTTGCTGCTTTCTCGTACCTGCAGAGGCAGCTCAATTAGCTGGCCCGCTGCAAACTCAGTAACACGGGGTTGTTCTGTTCGGATTGATAGGCAGCGGTTAAAAACATCACCCCCCAACATTACATCTGCCCTTTCATTTGCCTCCTGTGTCCTTAACGTGAAATTTTATTTTAATGGCTTTCAAGCAACAGAGAGAGAGAAGTGTGAACCTCTCCACCGAAATGCGTCTGTAATCCAGACAAGGACTCTGAAACAACCTCCATTTAGATCTATTAACTCATTTGTCACCAGCTAGGCTTACTTATCTTCTTTAATATCTCAGCAAAACTCCCTTGCCTTTCAATTGCATTGCTTCCTTAGGGCTTTTGCAATCTAATCCAACTTGGAGCAGAGATGGAAATGCAAAGAACAGAGTCAAACCAGGTGGTTTAAAAAATCACATTTGTGTTTATGAATGGTGTTGCTGCAGTGTTTGAAGACTACAGCCAGAAGTGCAGCACTAGGATGGCAGTATGGACTGATATACTAGGATGCTTAGGGATAGGAGGGGGTGGATTCAATAAAGTAAAATCCCAGCTGACTTCCACCCAGATGTAGATAAGGTAACTCAACAGATCTCTTCCACCTCTATGGGAACCAGTTTTCAAACTAAGTTGCTTCTATTCGGGCAATTTTTGGTGCCTAAAGCAGGGATTTAAGCAACTAACTTTTGGCATTGAAGTCTGAAGATTTTTGCACATTATAATCTGCCCACCCATTCCCTGCATGATTCATTTCCAAATTAGTTTACTGAGGAGGGAAGGTGCGTGAAGACCGAAGCCTTTCTTCATCTGCAGAACAGGTGCGGCATGAGCAGCACCAACACGGATTTCCCCGCGGTACCGCAGCCTGCTCCTCCCAGCGTCTCGTCGCACGGCACATAAAAAGACCACTTGCAAGCAAGCAAAAAAACTCTTCCGCTGGCACAATTTCTAGCATAGATGCTGGTGATTTATGGCAGGAAAGCCTTAGGGGAAAGAAAAGATTGGGTAAAGATTTACCCAACTGAAAGCATCACAGGTTTCCTGGCTTGCCAAGGACAGCAGAAGTCCTCCGGCCACTCCTGGTTTCCACGGCCTTTTAACATCCAAAGCCAGTTTTGCTGAAAATGGGCCCAAATAATGCTAACTGGTTTTAATTGCCTTCAAAAGGCAAACACCTTCTCCTCTACCAAACGTGATAAAAGGTCGTGGGTTAGTTCAGCTGAGCCGTTAGACCCAGATGTCAGATGGGAAGGACTTCCTAGCACTGTGGATTGCACTGATATTTAAAATGTGACACCAAGGAGATAAGCGTCTCCGCTCAGTAATTCTGCTTCCTGGACATACACACACACACACATGCTTTTGGAAGAAAAAAGCTTTAAGTCCTATTCAGATGCCCTATGCAGTTGCCATTGGAGTTATTCATTATTCTAATCTAGAAGTCAACGACTGCTGGTTTCATGGCAGAGTAACCAAATATATTACTGTGCGTGTCGCTTGCTTCCCACGCAGGAAGAAAGTTTCCTCTTCTCTTTAAAAGTTTCTAAGACAAGGTTTTGCTACGGTGAATGCAATCGCCCTTTCGTCTCTGCTTGCTGTGAACATTTTTTTGACAGCTGCCCTGTTCATGCTGTTTCAGTGGCCCAGGCCCAGTGTTACTGAGCTCCTGGGTATTTAGCAGTTCAGCTTTAAAATCCCTTCTGATTAACAGGAAAAAAAATACTCAGCAATCACACAGGCTTTCTGTCTATATGTCTTCATGTTATAACATCTCGCACACTGCTGTCTGGGGCCCGTGCATGCCAGCTCCCAGAATGGGAGTCAGAAACCAGACATTGTAAAGAGACCTGCATTGTCTATCATGCACGGACTAGTCCATGCTAAAGAAAAATACAACATTTCCAAGCGTGTTTCATAGGTCACTAGAGAAGCCACTCTGAATTCTTTATCAATTAGCTTAGTGAACTATGAATTAGCCCACCTCCGCTTCTTGCAAAGCATTTCATCTTCATTCTGTAATGCAGTAGGGTTCGGGGTATCACAACACAGGCGGGCTGATTTCAAATGAAAGTCATTCTCCTTTTAAAGAAAAAACCCCCTCTTAGATTGCTTTTGTTTTCTTTTGTCTTGATGCACATTTTATTTAGAAATGCTGAACTGTGAATCAGAGGCACCTCCTTTCGAATATACTATAGGCAACGTTTTCAAAGGTAAGAGCCTAAAACGAGACTCCCACACTCTGACATAGGTATCTAAATGAAGCTGACTTCTAGACATCCCAATTTCTATTGATCTCCTGGGTGCTCAGGACTTTTGAAAAGCTGCTCACTTGATCGAGAAGCACAGATCAGGATGTGGGGGTCAAGCTTTTGGCCCCTGTGTTTGAAAAGCTTGGCCCAGTAGCCCAACACACAGCAGTTGACTTGAATTTTTGCAAAAGCGCATGGGTGAGCACTGCGGACTGCAGCGTTTTATGTTCGGAAAAGTCCAATTCTCCCCGCACTTACCCTTGTAAAACCAGGCTGAACTTGCTCCAGACGATTTAATACTCTGTAGGGCTCCACTCAGGCTCTAACACCTTGCTCATCACCATCATCGCGGCGTGCCTCCCATTAGGCAAGATGACTAATATCTCTCACATGCTTGTTCTGTCTTCTCCGCAGGAGCAGGAGCGTTTGAAGTGGAGTATTTTGCTTTGCCGTGCGTGTTTGTCATGCACACCTACACATGCACACATTGTTGTATGTTTATATCACAGAAGCCGAGATCAAAGAAATACACTTTGCGCTCGGTGCAGGGTTTGTGATGAGTCTTAGAGCTCCTTGGGAAATTCAGTCTTTCCATGCACCAGCCTCCAAGAAACCTGGCTCTTGCACCAACTCCCCTAATTGTACTTCTGTGGTGCCAAAAGAGCTGAGCTGTGAATGAATCACACTCTTCTATCCACAGCCTCAGCAAATCTTTTATGTACCATGGACACAGAGCATTGAGCATCTTAAAGGAGGACCATGACTTTGATTTGATGATCCCCAGGCGCACTGTAGGGAATAGAGGACAGGTCTGATGTGCTTATAGTAGCCTGCATTGCTGAGATGTGCTGCAATAGTCCCACAGGAGTTTCCCAAGGGCTGAAGGCTTCATGTCTACATATATGGCAGTGAGAGGTGATGGAGGCATAAATAACTTAAGGTTAGGTCACAGTTTGCCAGGATGAAATGGAGTCTCCCGAGGTTGCGGGAGGTCTGATCATTTTAAAAACTAGGTCCCAAATCTTTATGCGACTTCTTGTAACCAATGTCAGGGTCCATTTTGCAGAAGAGCCCTTGCAGGGTTCTCCTTCTGCATTACTGACTTTTTCCGACATATCCCTTTAGAAAAGCTCAGGCCCCTACAGAGCCTGATGGCGTGGGAGAAAACGAGAGTGCTTCACAACCTGGGGGATGTGGACAGAGCTGCGTTCTTGCTACCGGCTTCTTTGTGTCTGTTCACCTTAAGGTGAAGCACTGAGTTCGATGATGGTCTTCCCAAAAGGGCAACCGTAGAGACTGGCCCAGCTTGCAGCACTTAGACGCGGATCTGAACTTCAGAGAGAAAGATCATTTAGCTCCAGGCAGAGGTGCTGAGTACGTGGGGTCCTCCTCGGGAAGAGGGCTGTCACCTGAAATGCATAAAACTTTCCTCATGTCTGTCATCTTAGGACCCCCCCTGGCAAAAATAAAAGTTAGCACCTATGGCTCCGGGTCCATTACAGATTCCAGCACCGTACATGACATTCAGGGCTCAATCCAAAGTTTGGAGTTCGGTTCAAAACTGTAGGACCACTGGACCAAATTAATTCTTGATGTAACTAAGATTTTATCAGGGAAGTACAGACGAATTTGCCCAGTGTCTGGACTTGTATGCTGAGTCCTAAGGAGTCTTGAGTGAACATATTAACTAGGACCTATGAGCAAAGAATTAGCAGATAGCATAGATATGCTACTGAACATCTACTCGGATGTAATGACATTTCACAAGGTCCCTGTCTAGCAACGTGCTGCAGCTTTGATATACCGAGGATGCATTTGTCAGAGGCTCCACTTCCGTGGATCCAGAGTCTTGCTGTGAGACTGAAGGACTTTGGGCTCGGCCACGGACACCAGTGGCAAAATGGTACCGTCTTTCTGATTTTTTCCCATCAGGGAGGCTCTGCTAAAAACCTGGTGGCAAAATTCAGCCTTGACTAGGTGTAATACATAATAATTATACTAAAAGTATTAAATAGTTGTTATGCACAAAGGTACTGGATCTTTATTAGCAGTTTCCAATGCTGTTTGTGAGCTGGGCCTTAGAAAAAGGAAGTATGCAAGCAGTTGGTTTCTCTCTTCCTCTATTACCTCTGATTCCAGCTCATTCTGCTTTTCACTCCCTTCCTCCACGTCAACCTTGGAAAAAATATGAATGCCAAGGTCATTCTCGAGGTCACTGGATGTCTGAGTAGCGGGGAAGGCTCATTACTTGAAATGTTTCAAGACCAGAAGTCATCAGCACCATGCTGGTTTGGGAGAAGTGTTGCAACACTGGTATTCAACTGCAAACAAGCTAAGGATTCGGCTCGTCTTTCAAAATAAAAGCATGGGTCTGGCACTGGCTTCCCGATTGCCAAGAATTTATTAAACAAAACCTGTTATTGACTGCATGGGGATGACTTCAAACTTCCTTTTGGGAAAGCAACAAACAATCCCCAAGTTTCCTCATTTTTCAAAGCCTTGTGGGAATGTCCCAACCACTGGCTACAGTTGCGTAATGCTTCCCTACAAATCATTTTGGGAGACTCGGGGTACTTTAGCAAGCTGCACGGTTCTTTTGGTCCCGAACAAATACCTATGATAGTCAAGCTGAGTTTCTGGTCCAGTCTGCATCTCTACAACTGGCTGAGCTAAAACTCTGCATTTTGCGTTTTGAAAAATAAACGGGGAGGAAAAAACCCCCAGATCCTGATTCGGACTTCATGGCTTGGGCCCATCCCTAATTGATACACTGTCTCCAAATCTACTTTGTCATTAAGCAATAAGGGTTTAATAAAGAGGTGAACTAATTAAAAAACAAAAAGAAAGAAACCCTAGTTTTGAAGCTGATTGAAGAGAGAGTGGTCTGAGAAGCGGATGTGAAAAACAAATCTGTGCTTACTCATAAGGGCACCACAGTCAAAGGCACCTATAAAGCCCCATCTGCACCATCATTTTCTCTCTGTTCCTCACATTTCTTGGCTGATGCAACCACGATTGGGATGAAGTGAGACACTGCAACCTGCAATGGCCATGCTGTCCCACCAGGGGTCAGCTCGTCAGCAGAGAAGAGCTGCAAATGCAATTCCCATCGGCATTGCGGGGAGCCCCTGAAACATCCGCATGGCCCTTGCAATATGGTGCAACGAATGCGGAGGCATTGCATCATCTTGCAAAGGTCGGGGGTTCCCCCCTCCGCCCTCAGTAAAAGACCAGGAAATAGATAACTAAGGCCTGGGGCCAAAATGAATGAATCCGTGGTGAAACAGGATGATGTGCTAAAGCACATAAGAGTTTATTTGGCTTCTGAAACTCATTTTTAATTATTCCAGGTTCTCCCAACTTAATTTCTTCACAGTTAATGACTCCTCAGTACAAAGCCATGGGAACGAGACCCCGGAGTGAGAAGGCTCCAGCAGGGGCCCGGGCGCTAATCCTGTGCTTTCTTCCTGCCCAAAAACAAGTCCAATCACATTCACAATAACCGCAGAAGCCTATTATTCAGTTAACCACCTGAAGGGACTGTGTTCAATTGGCAACGTTTCCTCATCTCCGGAGGGTGGAGGAACGTGGGATGAGTTTCATATGCTGAATGCAGGGATTTCACTAAAATCAAATGGGTGATGGATTCTCCTGGGCACAAACAGGGATGTGCATACAGTCCCCTTCGGCTGTACTTATGTATCAGTGGTTCAAAATGCTTGCGGTTCTCCTAATATATCAATAGTGTTAGATCTCGTTTCTAGACCTCCAAGTACTTTAAAAAAGGGGGTGTTGTACCCATTTAACGGGGAAAGGAACGGAGTCGTGGAAAAACGAATGACCTCTTTAATTCTACCAAGCAAGATGCTGGCCATGTCGTTCCTAGCAAGAAATTCTGCTTCTGCTTTCCTGACCAGGAAAGGTTGTGCATAATGAACCTTCCCTTTAAAGTGCTGAAGATTTTGGCTGTTCCTGGTGAAAGAGGGTGTTCTGAAACGGGCAGCTTACGCACTTTTTGTTCTCAGATGTCACCCATGCACAACCTCCGCTGAAGCAATCTTCTTCGGGCTAGGGCTGGGCACAACAAGATTTCAAAATTTCAGGGAAAAACTTGTTCTTCTTGCCAAAATTTTAGTGTAAAACAGCCTATTTCTCTGCTCCAGGGGAAGCTGTAGACTAGCCTGACAGTAACAGCCTTCTTATTCACAATTAATTGACAGCTGCCCAGAAATTTGTTGCGAATGCTTATTTTACATTTGCTATAGGAATAATCAGTAATCAGTATTATTTCCTGTTGGTCCATAGAAAAAAGGTACAGCTTGGGCGAGCTACCCTACGGTCAATCCTGTTACGATGTTTCTTACACGTAGTTTGACAAAGGTGAACCAGCCTTGGCACAAACTCTGGTTTACTGCCTTTAAGTTATCGTTTCCTAAACTATAAATGATTTAGGATAGAGACCATCTCTTCATACTTGATCTGCAAGCCACCCTATTAAAATAGTAGTAATGACAATAAAACTAATCATATTTGGTTATACTAAGAATGACTAACCTCTGTTGCATGGGTGAATAGGAATGTACAAGGCTGAATTACTCTGACTTTTCCTAGTGGGTCACAATGTGACAGATATCAGAGTAAGATTATCTACTTAATGTCTTACCTGCTTCAGTCAGAAAGGTTTGAGCAAGGTTTACCAGTCTAAACAATACATTGCTGAGGGATTTAGTGTGTTGTAACACATGGGTTCAAGCCAGTTTTATTAGGTTCTGCAAGCAATAAGACAATTTCCTATATTTGCTTATCCCTTTACAGATCATCAAACTGTATCCCCAGTGAAATGATTAGTCCTGCAAGACTTCCACAAAAATCTTTGGAAAAAATAAATAAATAAATAAATAAAAATATTATATATATATATATATATAATTCAAA
>NW_005842044.1:2314913-2318887 GCF_000455745.1 Alligator sinensis
TATATATATATATATATATATATATATATAAATTGAATATATATACATTCATACTATTTGAATATTTATAAATTCATTCTTATGTGTCTTATTTGGCAGGCCTCCATCATATCCCACACTTGGTGAAGAAAAACTTGAACTTCTCTACAATATTAAAATCACTGAGACGGGAGCAGGAGAAATGTGCTTGCTTAATGATGCACGGCACTGGTCGGGAGGAAACGGAGCCCATCGTTTTCCAATTCTTTGGTGTGACCACTAGAAACCGAGCGCTCTTGGGATGGTGATATCTCTGATTCTAGCTAAAGGACATTCCCCCTTAGTTGCTAGCAAAATGCAATCCGGGAAACACACCCAGCTGAAAAGTTTGTGTTTCCTCCAGTAGAAGAGAGTGCACATGCTTGGCTGTGGATTGCAATATCAGCCCCCTTCGTCCTGTACGTAGAGATCCTCATGATCCAACACATTATCGCTAACATGAATCTCCATCCAATCGGCAGAACGCACCGCTTTCCTTTCTGCTGCAGGGCACGTCTATCGAATGACACGTAACAGATTGTTTTGTATTTGATTCTGCCACTAGTTTTATCTTTATTATGGAAAAGATTTGTTTTAAGCTGCAACACTAACAGCTTAACCTCCGTGGACAGATTTTCCATGACGTAAACCATATTTTCCTTTTTAGAAATGCCCATTATCTTGTGACCCCATCCCTTCTGGAAAACGAGAACGCTGCAGTAAAGACATCGAGAGATCTTGATGATACAGTCACAGCCTTTCTCTAATTTCCCTTCTGGCTAATTATAACATCGGCCAATAGATCAGAATCAAGCATCATTGTATGATGAAGGCTGTGACATGAGTAGCAATCATGCGTGCCACAAAAATCGTCCATTTAATTGGCGAAGCAGTTGGCAATTAAATTCGAGTAGGGAACAAATATTTGCTTTACTATCTGGCATTTGTGGTGAGACGGAGTAGATCAGGGATCAGGATGGGTGAATCAGGTTTCTATGGTAGTCATTAAAATTCACCCCAGCTTCTCAGTTTCCCATGAGATAAGCTGCTACCTCGCAGTGAGGTTGTGAGGAAACACCTTGGCTGTCCCATGAAACGAGGATGATAAATGAACGGTGATCACCTGAGCTATAGGGTAATCCTGTTTAGCAGTTCTCATCCTGAAGACACTGTAAAAATCTTGGGCAAGTCCCAGACACGAGGCATCCTTAGGAGACACCGTATGCAAGTATCATTGGGCGCGTCTACACATTCATTCACGTGCTTTAGGTAATGCGCATTAAATCTAGTACTGCTATTGTGAGGTACTAGAAAAAGGCATATTAGCCTATTTTAAAGTGCATTAGCTAAAGAGCATGGCTTTTCTGTGACGCTAAAATAAACTAATGCACATTAAAGTGCATGTGTAGACGTGCCCCCTCTCCCTAATTTACCAGTGGGGAAATTGAGGCACAGAGGTTATAGGTGTGGTCATAAAAGATGCCAGGGTCAGAGCTGGGACTGAACACTTCCTGCCTCTCACTCGGGTCTCCAGGCTATGAATCCACAAGCACATTTCTCCACTGGCTGTTACAGGCAGGGGCTCTTCCCAGCTCTTCCAGGCTGACAGCTAATCGAGACCAGAATCATGATATGCTTCCTCCACTTCACTACAGCCTGAGCACATCAGCTCAAAGGACAATTACAAATTGACTTGGACTCTCTCGCCCAAAAATAATCCTCGTGTAGCTGTGTCCAGCATAAAGCCAGATAGAAAGGGAACAGTGGCGGGATGGGGGGTGGAAAAACCAAGCAGATTTCCAAATGCAAGAATTATGGTACACAATTAAGGTTGAGAGCACATTCAGGGTGTGTTCAGCTCAGTATGAGGATGGTGACAACCTTTTGCATTGCTGAGCGCTCCCTTCCCCACCTGCTGTCCAGTGAATAGGAAAGCCCTGACCATGGGAGGGCGAGTGGACCGTGCAGCCCCTCCAAACACTGCACTGCTCTGTACAGTTGGCCTCTTGCTCTGGAAGCAGCAGGGCCACATTTGCAGGTGTTTCAGGTAGGCTAATTGGCCTTGCTGAGTGACAACCCCATCCCTAATGAGTCCACCTGTGGCATTGCACAAATACAGCTATACTGCTTTCTGTTTTGGAGGCAGATCTGGGTGGTGAAGTGGGAAGGGTTACTGCTTGGTGCCATCAGTTTTGGGGGGGTGGGACTTTTTTAGGGGGGTGGGAAGTAAAAGGAGATTTTTTTAGGTGGGGTGGGAAGTAAAAGGAGCAGGAGTAGTACAGGGAGATCCCAGTAGACACACTGGAAGCTACTGGACTCAATGGGTATAGCGGGGTGAAATGTAATGGCTCCTGTTGTCCAGGCTCAACTGGTCCCTTCTGCCCTTCAGTTCGCCTCCCCACACACCAGCTCTCTGGGCTTACAGCTCCTGCAAACAAAAGCCTCTTCCATGCAAAATGCCAGCTTTGTTTTTGCTGAGGGCTAATGTCACCTTAACCCTGGCGCTGGACACAACATAAGAAAGCCTGACAGGTGCTGGGCAGAGGAGGAGGAGGCAGCAGGGGTAAATGTACCCGTGAGATGAGATATGCCAAAGGTCACCTGCCACTCGTATCTGCGCTCCAGCAGTAGCGGGTTCCTCCAAAACATGCAGATGAAACCAGAACCGCTTTCGAGAGGGAGAGCGAGCCCTCTCCAGGGAGACTGCAGTTCTGCTGTAGCCTCGGATTCACTCCCGATACCAAAGCCCCGTTTCTCCTTGCTCTGTGGAGTCCGAATAATTTGGAAAGTGGTTTGGGGCATGTGCCCTGAGAACCGACCCCCAGTCCACCTGCTCCTGCTGATTATGCACCAAACTGGGTAATGAGGTAGCAAAGCTGCTTGGAGGAGACACCCCCCAATGCTGTCTGTCCCTGGGGGGCATCATGACGCCTGCTTCACTGCCTCATTTTGGGGTTTGGCACCTGGGCAAGGGGAGCAGGTGGGTGGCAGCAGGCTCCTCAGTGGCTCTTTTGGAGCACTGCAGCAGCAGTCATGGGCAGATCTCGGATTTGGGAATAGATGGTGTAGTGCATCCTCGCATATAACACAACACACATTTTTTCTCCAGTTAAAAAGAAACTGGAAGCTTCAATAATAAGCTAAAGGCCTAGAACAATAGCCTTCAATTGGAGATAGAAGCAAAAAAAAATAAATATTGGAATGTGTATTCATTTGCTATATATATATATATTTTTTTAATATATATATATATGTATATATATACATATATATGTGTGTATATATACATATGTATATGTGTGTGATGAAAATATGTTATTTCATTAGTCCTGTAGTCATTATGGTTAAATAGCTCTTTCCGAATCATAAAATAAAATCTAGCCTTCTTGTGCATTTTGACAGGGCATCCAATGCTTCATTGAAGGTTGTTTCCACACCTGAGCCCAGGTGCGTCTGGGTTAACATCTCCACACCTGATGCATGGTTCTGCCTAGTGTGAAGAAACAGCCTGCAGGGCTCAGACGTGGGAGCGACATCAGTAGGAGCAGCTAACAGATGGCAGAATTACAGAAGTAAGGACAGTTCGAGTAGTGCAACCATGAAACATTATGAAAAAGGAAAGAGGGTTGTTAACACCTATGGGATGAAGAGTTTAGAAGGAATCAAGTAGATCACAATGAACCATGAAGACAACCGATTTCCTCGCTACTCCCTTTGCAACGGAAGAATTGCTTTGTTATTTTTTCATAGTAAAAAAAAATGACTGAAAGCTAAAAGGTGGCATTTTTTGAGGGGTGTCTTGAGTCTAAAAAGGTTGAACTACTGGCTTAAGAGCTGAACCCCATCTCTTTGCCTGGTAGTACAAACATCTGTGTATAAGGTGTGTCGGTCCTCCCAAACCACTGTCTCTTCTGCTTGCCCCGCTCTCTGGGACTGGAGGGAGACAGCAACCGCTC
>NW_005842044.1:2318918-2321958 GCF_000455745.1 Alligator sinensis
TGGTTACTGGGACTATGAATTGCCTGGTCCGGTGGAAGGAAGCAGAGGAAAAGAGGTGATGTGGAGTCAGCTGACGCCTATGACAGTGAAAATATTTCACATTTCTTAAGAATAATCACACAGGGTAGAAGTGCAAAGAAAGCATCTTCCCCCGCTAAACTTTGTTCCCAAACTGCAGCTGAAATCAAGGACGCTGATCTGCTTCCCTTGTTAAAGCTTGAAATACCAGATTGATGTATAAGTAGCAGCACAGAGACCTGCCTTGAAGGATATTTTTTCGACACTGAGCTGTTAGGTCAGATTAGTTTGATGATAGATTTTTATCGGTGAATGTACAAGGGCAAAAAATAATTAGGCTAGCTTTAAAGTGCACAAAAGCAGCTACTTAAAAAGGCAGCTATCCTCGGCCTTTTGCAAAGCTGGAAGTAGGTGCTAGCTGGCAATGCTTTCCTGTCGATGTTGCCTATTAACACTGAATCCTTTATCTAGCCTCTGCCTCCCTGTGAAGTTTTTAAGACCATGCATAACCTGGCAACTCTTGCTTTACTCCCCTGAATAAGAACCACTGCCTTCAAAAATCAATATCTATTATAAGGCTTAAAACTTCAAAAAAAAAAAGGCTAGGAGCCTGGCTGTCTCAGTGGGAGCTACAGTACTAGGAGCAGCTAACACAGCAGAATTACAGAAGTAAGGATCGTTTGAGTAGTGCAACCATTAAACATTATTAAACAGGGGAAAGGGTTATTAACACCTATGGGATGAGGAGTCGGACTCGATGATCTATTGAGGTCCCTTCCACCCCTAACATCTATGAATCTATGAGTGTAGAAGGAATCAAGTAGATTACAATAAGCCAGAAAGTCCATTGATTCCCTCACTGCTGCCTGAATAGAAGTGCTGCCACTGCTGGGTTTTAAACTTCGGCTGGACCAGGACTCAAAGATCCCTCCCATCCAGATCTGCCCCTAGAAGTAATACAGCTAGCCCCTCGTATGCTTTAGAAATAAAGACATTGGAGAGCCATGGAGATTACCAGGATCCAGAGCTCTTGATCCCATAGGGCATGAGCACTAGTGTTGGCCAATGGCCATGGCTGTCATCATCCCCCGGCCATTTGGAGTCTCCTGTGAAATGAGTTGGATCCATCCAGCTCACAGGTGCTCAAGTGATAATATAAAACAGTCAGAAAATAGGTGCTTCGTGGTCTGCTGAGAACTGGATTGGTTATGGAAATGCAGTCCTCTCTCCTGCCTGTGTAGAGGTGGCTTTCACTTAGCGTACCATGCAGCTGCGCCCCACTTCCCTCCCTCTCTTTTAATGTATTGCATTAATAAAGTCTAACACGTTGCTGCAGGTTGACTATGGGTGCTCTGCTGAAGCCGCGAGTGACACAATATCTACTGTCCATAGTTTGTGTTTCGATCACAATCTGGAGTCTAAGGGATTAGTGAACAGTGAACTTGTTGCTGTTTTTTTTGGTAGGATCCCAAAGACATTTGAATTCTCCTTCTCTGACATCAGGTGCAGTGGTTTGGGTGGGAGGGATCTTTGCCCAAACAGGCCAAACTATGTACTTGGTGAGAACGCTATTCCCTCTTCAACCTTTTTCTGGTTTTATTAGGTTAATGATTTAGCCCTGTCTTTCCTCAAGGTCTAATGCTGCATTAACTTGTCCATTCATCAACCTGGAATTATTTCCAACTTCTGTATCTTTTCATTCCTCATTTCGGCCTCAGCATCTCCTAGGTATCTGCTCTGGCTCTGAGTCACCCGCATCTGAGGTTAAATGCTGCACATTAATCCAGCTTTCATCTCTGCAAATTGCCCCGTGGTGGTTGATGTGAAAGGATTTCCCTTTCTCTTTGTTCGCCAGTTCTGTCTTCAAACCCATGGCAGCATACCATCCATCTGGTTTATTGATTAAAGTTCTTTGAGCCGTCTGCTTTCTGATGCAACAAGGTAGTCAAAGCGGTACTCCGGGGCAATTTGTGTACTCCTCATTGCTCATGTTGTTGGGGTTGGAACAGGACAACCGTGAATCACGAACGCATCGCATGATTCACCCCGCCTCGACTTGCACCGAGGAAGGAGAGCTTAGCGTCAAAATGTTGTACTTGTGCAAACAATGGCACACGAGCCAGGCAATGCAGTGTTATGTAAGTGAATTCATTTGATTAAAGCAAGGACACCCAATTAAACCCTCCTCTGCTGCTATTCTAATCCACTTCAGGAAGCAACAACTTAATGACTCATGGGGCCCAGCATCTTTATACAGGCCTCAACTCCTGTCCCCAGGCCATGAGCAAATCCTAACAAGCTGGCCATCACACCGTTTTTTAATAGTTGCGGTAAATTGTTGATTGAGGTGGGAATGCTGTTCTGCAATGGAAAGACTGGCATGTATATATGCCTCTCTTTCTGTCCCGGACAGATCATATCTACTTGTCTGTGTATTATAAGTCCTGCACCTAATTCATATTCTCTGTAGTTCATGCAGTAAAGAGCTATGGTTTGAGGGGCAGGAGACTACGGGCGGTCAGAGCAACAAGAGGCTCCGGCATGCAGCGTAGCGACTGCCGCAAAATGAGTCTTGTGCTTGTCTTCTGGAGCCACAGGACCTTCATCCCCATGCAGTATTTTGAGTTCATCTCTTATATGTAACTTAACATTGGAATAAAAGTTAGCAGCGTATGGATTCTCCCTTGGAGAGCAGTAATCAGTGCACGTGGTCAGGAAACTCTGCACCGCGTTTTACAAAATACTTCACTTAAATTCTTTTTCTAACAATTTGTGTGAAATGTTTCATGTTTTAAAAAACTGAAAACAAAACCAAAGAAGGGGAAGGGATTCGGTGGGGTTTTTGCCTTAAAACTAACAATTGTTGGTTTCCATTTCCCCCCCCCCACTGAAACAACAGACAATTTTTGAAGGAAGCTAACATTTTTCTCCAGATTTTTTTTATTTAAAGAAAAACAAAAAACTTCCTCATTGAAAATTTTTCTCCACTGAAAAATCTGACTAGCGCTGGTCATTTCCTGCT
>NW_005842044.1:2321989-2331156 GCF_000455745.1 Alligator sinensis
AGCACAAGAAATGCCCCATGACTTCATGATTATACCTTAAAATGATTATTCTTTTATGGATCTGGGATTTTTGTTTGCAAGTGAGCCATGATGAACCGTCTTCTAGCAGGAAGCCAGTCACAGGCTTTCTCACTCTGCTGTTTGCCAGGGGTTTCTCGTCTCACACTGGGGCAGAGGGATTATCCTGGGCTCTTCGGTTGAGTTTTTACAGTAGCTGCATAACAGACCTTATATGAGAGAGGAGGCTCTTTTCAGCCAAGAAACCAGAGACTACTGAAAGAAAGAAATGTTGCTGACTACTAATCTAGGATATTTCTAAGCCACCCACTCCCGTGGTGACTACGCTCTGGGATTTAGTCCTAGCAAATATTATCATATGTACATGGGGCCAATCCTTTATCCACCCTCACTGGACAAGTGGACAAAAACATGGCAGTGACCTGACTCAAAACCATTTCAATCAGAACTCAGGCTGTAAAGATTGCCTAAATAAATATATATGACACCGATTAGGGAAATCACTCTTTGCAGAGCATATCATATGATGGGTGCTATAACGTTTACCAACCTACACGGGACCTGCAGCAATATCATTAATGTTATAATTATGAGAAGGGACTATATTTCCCAACAGAGGAGTTACCATCTCTTTGCATTCTTTCATGAGGAGGGTTTTTAATTAACCCGTGTGATAGCTATAAAGATGCTGGCTTTTTCAGCGGTTTGTACAGATGCAGCCCTGTGGATTAGGTAGACCTGGCTGTGAGCAGTTGGTTGGAGCAAGGGCTCCAGGCAGTTGTACTCCTCTCCATCTCTTTTAATGTATTGCATTAATATAGTCTAATGCGTTGCTGCAAGTTGCCTATGGCTCCTCTGCTGAAGCCATGAGTAATACAATATCTATTGTCTGTAGTTTGTGTTTTGATCACAATCTGGAGTCTAAGACATTGCGACCGTTGTGTTCCCGATGATTGCGCGCTGGCAATGTATATATTTGTTGCCCAATAAATCACACAACGGCAAACAGGGCACACTCTTACAGCCTCCACGGCAGAGTCTGATGAGCTCGAAAGGGCCCAAACAGTACATTAAAATGCCGCGATGATCTTACTTTGTAGACGAATGGCCTCTCTGATAGGCCCCAGCTTTTTCAAGTGCTACCCTTACGTTGCCAGCCCAGATTTCCTATATGAGATCCTGTATGACTGGAAACAAGGTGCAAGTGAAGGTTACAGCAAAGACTGGATTCCCTGGTCCAGTGATTTCCAAAGGGTGTGCTGCAAGACTGGTGGAAGTACACTGAGAAAAATGGCTGGATAGGGCCCTGGCCAAGGATGTCCCACGCAAGGGGATCAGGTCCCAGCTGGGCTGGCCCCATGCAGTTCAATTGGGACCCAACTGGGCCAGCACTGCATGCAGGATAAGGCCCACAGACTGGATGCAACCTATGAAGTGTGCCATGAATATTAAACCAAAAAAGTGTATCAAAAGTTTGGGAGATACTGCTCTACTTGGTGACCGAAGTGATTTAGGAGGTGCCTAGATGATCGGCGAGTCTCAACCACGGTGCTGCGGCACCCTGGGGTACCCTGAGATCCTTTCAAGGGTGCCACGAGTAGGTATGCAAACATAATTCACAAGAGCTTTCAGCAAGGGATCCAGGGGGTTAAAATCAGTCGGACCTTTGTGGTCTTTCTAAATGCTTTGCAACAGAAAACCTGCTCTATCACATTTCCGGAGGCAAAAATCTAGTGAAAACCGAGAGAGAGCATTTTTTGGAGGATGACCTGCAGTCTCACGAGGGATGCCTTGAATCTAACAAGGGGTGCCTCGAGTCTACAAAAGTTGGGAACCATTCGCCTAGACACTATGGCAACACAATAGAAGAACCTGAATTTAACAGTGTAGATACCTCTCGCTCCGGATGACCTATTTAGGAAATGGCATTTTCTGCAGCAGCTCATTCCTCTTCCAGCTGGGCCTGAATTTTGCTACCTCTTTGATCCTCTGTTATTTTACCCTGTGCACCTTGTGATCCGCTTCTCAGCTTTCTATCCCTTTCCCAAGCCTGTTTGGCTTTTCTAGGTCAGCCACCTGCTGCATAGTTAGCTGAAGAGAGCAGCATAACAACACCCCTAAAGCCTGTGGGCACTGGTCCCAAACTGGGCAGACAGGATGCTGGAGCAGGATCACTTCTAGCCCCCAGGCATGGAGCATCTAGTTTCTGTTGTACTTTGTTTTTACTGCCCTAGGACACAGAGCCCGTGGTAGAGATTTGCCCGTAGCTATTTTCCAGGGCAGCTCAGCCCCACAAACGGTGCCTGTTTGTGATTTAAATAGTGGTTATTCTAGTCCTCTAAAGCAACAGATCAGCTCTTTGGATTTATCTGGGGCCCTGAAAATGTTAAACTCGAAAATAAGTAAAATGAAGGTTAGAGAGAGGCCAGACCTGCTCAATCCAAACCTTTCCAAAAGCCCAGGACAGGGAATTAGAGATCTGAACCCAGGCCCATTTCCAGACTTTATCGCAAAGATCACACGTCGTTAAGGAAACCCTATCCTGGGCACTTCTGTTTAGGACCAGCAAGCTGTGTTTGCACTCCTCAAAACAAAAGAGTGGCGTGATCTGAACAGGTAGAGACAGGAGAGGAGAGAAGCCATCCGCAGGATTTAATCCCGTCTCTACAACTGCAGAGATTTGAGAGCAGGGAGCTAAGGGTGGATATAGTTTTAAAACTGCATTCATCAAAGGAACAGGTAGTTCCCATTTCTAACCCAACACAATGCAGAACATAACCGTTTTATTTAGATGACTTTATGCAAGTATTAAGTATCAAAAAACTATGGCTTAGGGAGAGCGAAAGAGAAGCAGAACCTAAAATAGGAGTTTTTAAAGGGGCCTATAATCTACAACTGGCAAGTATTTCAAAGAAAACATAGATGACCTGAAGAGACACCTAACCTCATACACGGTGCTACACAAAGTAGAAAAAAGGTAGGCTCCCTGAACCCAAGTTTCCTTCCCTACAACATTTTGCTCCCCTTTGATAATTTAGCAGCGGTGGCGGACAGCTTCTCAGCTTGGTTGAGACAGCAGGGCCTGTGGCAGCGCAGGTCATCACAGAGGGGATGGGAAAATGAATACGGCTCATTTAAACCTGGGTCCATCTGCAGCTGTACTTTTGAAAAGCCCAAAAGGGGAAAAATCAAGAGTCCCCATTTCTAGAGGTACCCCTCCACCACATGGTGTTGTCCCGATCGTCTCCCGGAGGATTGTGTTCTGCTCATGCAAAAATTTGCACGCACCGTTGTTTTATTACCAAGCCCCATTTAAAATAACCAGCATTCGACGTTTTTGGATATGCTATTTGCGAGTAGCAACTGGACGGATAATTATGGGTCCGTTGCACCACCACGTGCTTCCCCATTTTGTTTTTTACTGTAAGTGCATGGCTCGGGTTCAGGCACGACGCATGTCAAGTCCGTTGGGGATGGACATATCTAGGACCCACCAGCAGCTTACCAAAATTAGTGGCTGCTTTTGAAAACATAGGCTTTAATCTCTGACGGTTGGCAGCTCTTATTATCACAATGGTGAGGGTCCCCATTGACTTCAGATTGGACCCTAGTTTTCCTATCTGTAAAATGGAGTTAATAATGCTGCTAGGGGCTTTTGACAGATGTCATGAAACCGTTTTTGGGAGTTTTTTCCACTGAGCACAATAAGGTTTAAATCAAATTCTGAGGGCTTGTCTAGACAGAGAAGTCGACATCAAAAGATATTTGGAAATCATTTCCCCATATGGACACTATCATTCTGCATGAAGTCTGCCTTTTTCCAATTTAGCTCAGAGAGAGTCATTTCAGAATAATAGCTATAGCGCTTTAAATTCACTCTTACCTTATTGCAAAATAACTGACTTATATCCATAGGCGTTTATCTGGGTGGAAATGAGGATCTCTGACATACAATTACACAGATTTAAGTGAGAGGAGGTTCAGATCCACTATTGATTATTATGCCTTCAAATCATGACAGATCTCATGCTGAAGGCCACGTGGCCTCCACATCATATTAGTGCCTGGCCCTTAAAAAAAAATCAATACAAAGGTGAGAGTGCAAAAAGAAAGGGTGTAATCATTGCACTTTTTGTCATGAAAGGAGATCTGCATCCTGACAAAAATCAGTTTGCTGCTGCTTTAGTCATGGATCAGGGCAGTTTGGGATGAACTGTCCTGTTATTGCAAATCCAAATGGATTTCACAATGCTTCTGATTTTCAGGAGCTTGCTGTCAGCGCAGCATGTTGACTGAGCTGTGCGGCGGCCTTTTCCAACCAGCTAATGACAGCTATAACCGGGCAAATACCCACGTCTCTCCAAATCTCACAACCGGCACTACCCCTCTGGCATGC
This sequence comes from Alligator sinensis, assembly GCF_000455745.1. Classification (NCBI taxonomy): domain Eukaryota; kingdom Metazoa; phylum Chordata; order Crocodylia; family Alligatoridae; genus Alligator; species Alligator sinensis. The sequence continues at coordinate 2,326,404 of NW_005842044.1, forward strand.
TGCTCTTCCTTTTCCACCTTTGCAGTAGCCTGTCCTGGCAAGGCCTTTCTTTCCCATGTGCATTTGTGAGCAGACTTTGCTGTAGTTGGGAGCAGAGCTCTTCTACTCGCGGCTGCACGTGTAACATCATCATCTTCAGCTTAGATAGTAGCTCAATTGTAGAAAGGCTGCATGTCCTGGGTTTTTGCCCCCTTCTTCTCCTTTTCTTCACATGCACTGGGTTTGCCAACTTTTGTATAATGACAGCAAAGAACAGGCAGAGTCTTCTTTTTACTCGGGTGCTTGCAAGCCCGGTACTGTTTTGCATACCGGCTCCCACACAGTACATTGCTTTGGAGTCAGGCAGTTTGCAGTAGTTTCCCCATTTGCTCAGCACCTGGCCAAGCCATGCCAAACCCTCAGCATTGATTTATCTCTTTTTCCAAACGGACGTCTTATTGCAGCATAGTTAGAGATGCCCCATCCGTGTTTCTTGTCACAACGACAAGCCTCCCAATAGCTTAAAATGCTCGTCCCTGATTTATTAGCTTTCACAAACCAAAGCCTAGGAGGAAGGTGTTATCAGCAGCACTTCAGGGCAAGGACCACGTACCGTGCCATCAGGTAGCAATTATGCAATCTGATCACGCTAGGTTAGTACACAGAGAAAGCCTGGTCATAAATGCCCTCCGATGAACATAGACACCTGAAGTCTGGACTGCTAGACTGACTGAAGTCCGCCGTGAAACATGCTCAGTCCGGGTTTGACTGCATTTCTCAATATATAATTAAACTTCTAGGGGTTTTATAGGCATTTTGTTTCTTATTTTGCCATGGGATGTAGAGTAAAGAGCACTTACAGGTTTATTAACTCATTAAAAGCAATACTGTAGGCTATTTTAGAGACAACTGCCTCTCGTTACTTAAGACATTCGCAGTATATGGACATTCTTTTCAGAAGACTCATCAAGCAGAACTTAATTTAGTGTGATTAATGCTTTTTTTTTTAATTGTGTAATGGATCTGGGGCAAAGCATGGGCAGCATGGGCAAATCCAAATCTCTAAAAGCAACTTCTGCAATTTCACGGGCGAAGTTCAAAATTGCAAGAGCCCTCGTTCCTCTCCGCATACCTCCTCAGCCCTCCTCTCTTTGAGGAGTGCACCCGGAGCCCCTGGATTGCCTTTTCTCAATCCAGAGGTATTAGTAGAGTCGTTGATTTGGTTTTTGAACATGGTCTATCTGGGTTCTTTAAGACCGCGTTTCTGTTCGTCTTCACAACCCTGTTGGAAAGGACGTGACGACTGTCTCCCTTTTTGCAGAGAGGGGCTCGGCAGTTTGTCCAGGCTCGCATGGGAAGTCAATAGCAAAATACAGACTGAAATCAAGCGGGCCTGAGTCCTAGGCTGGTGTCTTCCCATTCGACTGCCCTGCCTCTTTGCTATTATGCCTTCAAATCATGACAGACCTCATGCCGAAGGCCACGAAAGAGAGAGGACGTGGCCTCCACATCATACTAGTGCCTGGCCCTTAAAAAAAATCAATACAAAGGTGAGAGTGCAAAAAGAAAGGGTGTAATCATTGCACATTTTGTCTTTGCAGAGGAGCAAAGACCATGAATTGGTAACACCTGTCCTGTAGTGTAGTGTAACACCACTACCCACCCACGGGATCCCCATAATCTTCCGCTGATTATGCAGAGCTGAACTTAATCATGCAATATTTTCTTTTTTGTATGCATGAGATCTTTCGTCCCACTTGTGCTTCCATATCTGAGCTGCTCTCCCTCTGGTCCCTCCACAGCTGAGGCAAATGATAGTGGCCAGCCATGGCAGCTGGGGCGACTACTTGCTAGGAAGGGCAATTTAATCCATATGGAGGAGCACAGAGACACAGGTGGGGGCCGTTGCCCCTGATTGCCTGCATTGAGGTGCACGTGGACAGTCCCACTCCACTGCCATCTGCCCAGGGAAAATAAGGAGGGATGTGTAGGGTCTCAGTGTCCAGCCACCCAGCCTCCCTCTCGGTGCCTCACACGCGTCCGGCGCTGCCTAGGTTAGCCAGCAGCAGATGCCGAGGAGAAGGATGTGGAGCGGCATTGCAAAGTCTAGCAAATGTTATTGGTTAAAACTTAGATCCTTTAGGGATTTGAACTGCTTCTAATGCCAGGCAGAGGTGCTAAAGATCAAAAGTTTGAGCTCAGTCACCTGAAGGAGCAAAGCCTGAAATACGTTTGTGAATCTAACTTTCTGGTGCCCTTTTTGTTAGCCACTTTGGCATTTCCCAACCCCAAAATGAGGGAGGAGAAGCAGCTGGAGGCTGCTTTTCCAGTTCTACTTCTTCTTCTGCCGCTGGCTGGATTCCCGAATTAGTTTGCCCATCAGAAGTGGTCTTCTCTATCCCTGCCTGGTCCCCATCAAAGGAAGTGGGAAGCAAAGGTGATTTAGTAATACCATTCACTGGGCCAACAATATGGCTCAGAAAAATGATAGACAAGCTCTTGGGCACCAAGTGGGAACAGCTGTCGGGCACAGGTCTGGGAAAGCAGCAGATACAGCAAGGGTGGCCATCCGAGAGGACAGCCTGGTTGTCCTCTACTGATAGGAAACCCGGTGCCTTTATGTCCTCTATTTGAAGTCAAACCCTCTCTTGAAGTCAAATAGAGGGATTTGTATCAGTAGAGGACAGAGGACAACTGGACTGTCTTCTATGATGGCCACCCTTGATACAGCCCAGGATAAATAGCGGATAAAACGACTCCACCATGCAAATAAAAATTTAAAAAATGATTTGGAAATTGGGATTCATCATGCAAATAAAAATAGTCGCTTCTACTTGGAAATTGGGAGCCCTAATGAAGGCCCAGCTCTTCAGTGGGAGGCATGGAGAAGGACAGCCCTGCTTGGGCCTTTTGGGTGCTTGCTAACTCCGAACATCTCACAAGAAATGGCGTTACAACCCCCCTGCTCCAAATAACACAGCCTGGACACATCAGTTTTCTTCAGAAAAAGCTTCCCAGCAGGGAGGGCCAAATAAACTGCATGCAATGCCTTCCTTTAGGGTCAAGGCTGGGACCCTGGGAGGCATTTCCTTGCCGCTAGGGATTAACAGGGCTGCTCCAGCTCCAGGCGGCGAACCGGCTGAGATACCAAATGTAGGAGTTGCAAGGAATGTAGCATGATGATTTCTATTGCGATAGCCCCACAGGCTTCAACCAGATCGGGGGCTTATTGTACTAAGAAATTAAAAATATTCAGAAGGAGCTCAGCCTCTGAAGATACAGATATGTGCTTTCCAGCGTAAATCTTCGAATGCAGTCTCAACCCATTGCATTGCGTCCTCTGCTCCGTGGCAAAGGAGAGCAGCTGTGCTCCCTCTGCTTTGAGGCAGACCTTCAAATATGTGAAAGCTGCTATCATGTTCTCCTTTAATCTCATTTTCTGGATGCTAGATATATCTAGGTCTCCCAAACTTGCCTTGTGTGGCTCGTATTCCAGCCCTTTTATTATTCCAAGTCATTAAGGCAAATGTTAAACAACGCGCGGGACGGCTTGGAAACCTCTGGGCCGTTCTGACCCCGGTCAGTTTAAACTGAGTCTTTGCTTGTAATTGCCTCGTTGGTTGAATAACTGGATGATAATGCAGTGAGGTGCCTAGCTGAAGAGCTGGTGTGCAGTAACTATTTTAAGGAGCATCTGTTCCAGCGACTTTCAATGGGCCTTGCGCTCCTAGTACTCGGGCACTTCGAAATCTCAGCTCCAGCATGTGACAAATCCACGGGCAGGCACAGAGATCTAGCACCTTAGAAAGGGCAGATGAAAACCTGCAAGTTATCTTAGGAAAGACAGAACTGCAGGCTCCCATTCAGTTTACATGACTGAAGACTATAAAGGCTTCAAAAGGGATGCAGCCAATTCCTTAAGCAAGAGCGGATTGCAACAAAACAGCGGCTGTTTTCTTTTAAATGAGTCTTATACTCCCACTTAGTTTCCCAGACTTCCTAACAACTTATGCAATGCATCCCCTCGCATTGTTTCTAGTGCTCACGCTCACCAGCTAGCTTCATAATAGCGACATGGCCCTCCATTCAAATGCCTGCAGGGCAAACAACAACAACTATAACAATGCTTGGAATAACTGATGGGTAATTGCATTGTGCGGAGTTGACTTTCGACTGATCCAAATCCAGGAAAAAGTTCCTGCGTTCGTATTTGAACAAGACTTCAAGGCAACAATCCTTTTTTTTTTTTTTTATTCAAGCAAGATCAAAAAGTGAATCCAATTTACTGGCAGGAACCATTTACTGATGGACCGCGGTTCATTGGGAAGCAAGGCTCCTTGCAAAATAGTCTGCTACTAAAAAGTAGTTAAAAATGATGAAAGAACAGTAGAGGCCCCTAGTTAAACTTCTCTCCCTACTTTTCTAGTCTCAGAAACTTCGCAAGGGGCAGCTGGTTCATCTGCCCAGGCTGCATGACTTTGGATTTTGTTGGTCAATTTAAAAGCAGGAAGGTTTCACGGGAACACGGACACTGCGTTCTCCTATCGTGTGGTTCACTGCAGATCTCAAAATGAGACGGGGGCGGGAGGGGGAAACACAGCACTGAGAGGGGGACTGCTTTCCCTAAGGGCATTCAGCAAACTGGTAGCAGAAGGAGGCGCACAGCCCTGATCCTCCAAATCCTAGCTCGGTACTATTATGCGGCGTTGCATCCCACCGAGGCTCTGCCGGTATCAGTTCCTTCCAGCGCAGAAGGGACTCGGTGTACCGCTCT